>NC_138889.1:73231249-73803749 GCF_965194825.1 Balaenoptera physalus | reverse complement strand
TCTAATTTTACATATGGGGACAGGGACTCTCAGAGAGTTAAGTAACTTGTCAAGTGTACAGATCTAGTAAATGAGAGGTCTGGGATTTAAATCCCTCCTCTAAACCTTTTTACGAATCCACACTTTTCCTTCTGACAGTAGATTATGTTAAGACTGGTAGCAGTTTTCCAGTTCTAGGCACCATGGATGCAAATACAAGACTTACTTTTGAAGAAATTAAAAAATTAATAGATGAGGCATGTAAAAGTGTTTCTATTTTGGGAAATTGTGAGGCAGTGCTTATATGAGAAGAAAAAACAAAGCTGGATAAATAATGTGGATTTTTTCCACCATAACTAAGCTTGGGAAAACTAGAACTTCTGTGGCTTGATAGGTGTGCATATAGGTACTTAGTAAAGAATCCCTTGGTGTGCAAGACAGTGGGTAGTCATACTTGTCTTCTATAATGATAACTCAAACAATTCTGTGCAATGATTCATGGAAACAATTGGATTCTCATCTCCTGGAGCCGTTTATGATAATATGTTACCAGCAAATGCAAGTGAGAAACTTCAAGCAAATAGCTGTAAGGAATGCGGAGGGGTGGTGGAGGTAATGAGGGAAAAATACAAGATAGCAGCACTTTATTTGTGAATCTAGACTGTTTGGTGTATATAAAAAATGTGGAAATTTCAGTTGGTAGTGAAAACCTTTCTTCAACTTTCACAGAGAATTACTATTTATAAAAATGAGTGCCCTTGGGTATGAGCTTTTTCTGTTTTTTCCCCCAGAAGTTAGGGTGTATGTAATGTTATACAGTTGTCAGATTTTAAGAGTATATTTAAATTAACTCTGCATTCCCTGAAATGAATTCTAGATGGGTGGTGTGTTAAATATATACTGCTCAAGTACTTCATCTCATTTTCCCTCAAGGCTGTCCTCAACACCTACTTTTGTAGTGAAACAGCTCCGGTTGTATATGATGCTTCTGGTATGGCTTTTCTGGTAAGAGCTGTAAGGTAGAAATTGGATCTCATACTTCTCTGGACCTTGAAATGAATGGGAAGTGACATCCTTATTTTATGTCACGATTGTCTGTATAAGAATATAGTTAGCTGCTGATCATCTAGGCTACCCAGAAAAAGCATGCCAGGGCAAGCATGGATAGTTAATGACCAAAAAATTTACTGTATGAAAACTACAGTGAACCTTTAAGACTTGTGTGCCAATAGATTTAACTACTTCTGTAACCAGTTTCGTTGTCAAACTGTCAGAGAGTCAAATGGATTGGTTAGAAGGTCACCTGTTCTCCTTTCTGCTTCCCCCTCTCCTTTTATAGTTGTTAACCAGTAATTAAATACCTCAAATCCTAGAAGTAGAAAGGAAGGAAAAAGGGAAAAATAAAGACAGAAAATTCCTTGACACTTGGATTAAATGAGTATCTAGTATATCTAACCAGAATATTAAAAATAAAATTCTATAGGAAGTATATGAACTAATAAAGAAAAATTCAATTGATAGTTGAAAATAGTTAATTCATTTAATTTAGATTTACTATCAGCTACCTTTAATTGTAATAGCATCTGCCCTGGACTTAGACCATCTGAGTTCAAATTCTGCCTTCTTTATTTATTAGATATGACCTTAGGCAAGTCTTAATATTTTTCTTTAAATAAAAAATTTTGTGCCTTGGTTTCCTTTTCTGTAAAAGAGGGATAATGTACATTATCTAACTCCTATATTTGTTTTGAGAACTAAGTGAGATAATACATGTAGCAGTGCTCAGCATAGGGATTGGTACTTCCTAAACGTCTAGCAAATACTATTTCTGTATCTTTTCAACTGTCTCTCCAACATCTATCCATCCATCCATAGCTGTTCGTCTGTCTGTCCATCTATCCATCTTTTGAATGTTTCTAACAACATAGATTGATGATTTGTTGTTTTTGTTTTTTGCCATAGAATATGTAAAACATTTAAAGTATGAAATGAATTTAATTGGCCAGAGGGTGGGGGAAGAGGAGACAGCCCTGAAAAACCAAGTTATGCACAGAGATCTAGAAGTTTTACTTTAAATCCTCTGGTTAAGTGTAATATCCTAATTTTATTTCTGCCTATTCATTTAATAAAATTTAAGTAATTAGGCAAATATTTATTTGAGTGTTTTCTTTGTGCAAAATATTGTACTAGGTGCTGTGGGAATACAGAGAAACCTAGTATTTTGTTCTTGCCCTTGAAAAGTTTATAATCTGGTTGGGATTACATATAAACATATAATTATAGCGTATATTTAAAAAAGATTGTGTAAGATAGTATGCATTGTGTTGAATAAGTTATATAAAAAATAAAATTTCAGAGCACTTATTACAAGTGATTAGAAGGGTGGATCTAGTTACCTGGAATAGGCTCAGTTGGTTTCCTAGTGATAAGAAAGGAAGGTGAGGGAAATAGGGAGAGACAGGCAAAGTCTGGGAGGCAGCAATAAGTGAAGTCCAAGTGTATCAGTCTAGTAGAGTAGAAGGTTAAAGTGTAGACTACTAGAAGATAAGTTTAGAAAGATTGATTGGATCTGGATGGAGGGCCTTGAATGCCATAGTTAGGAGTTTGGACTTTTTCTGTCATCAGGGGAGAGCCACTGATTTTTCTCGAGCAAGAGAGTGGCCTGATAGTAGGAGTGGCAGTAAGATTGATTTGGAGTTGGAGATACTGAAATTAGGGAAATCAGTTTACAGTCTGTTGCAAGAGTCTAGGTATGAAGTGTAATAAAGCCCTGTACTAAGGTGATTATGAGTGTGGTAAGAAGGTGTGAGCGTGAAAACATTATTAAGAAAGTGTTGATGGAGCTTAATGACAGGCTGGCAATGAGGAGCAAGGATAAAAAAGAGGAGATGGATATATAGTGTTCATGTTTTGAACTTGGATCATGCTGAGCATGATGCTCCTCTGGGTGTGAATGGATGAGGGAGGGTGTTGAGGAAAATGATGAATCCAATTTTGTTTTGTTGAGTATGACATAGCAAAGTACATCTTGGTATAATCTTGATGTACTTTTCTAGCAGTCATTTGAGGACTGTCGTATTTCAGGGAAGTGAAAGAGAGCTCATTGTTGGGGATCTAGATATAAAAATAATGATTTAGATGTTAAGGAATGAGATTTTGGTAAAAAGAATATAGAGAAAGAATAATGTTTAGGTTGGCAGCATTAACATGTGAGTGGCATTTTCTATGATTATCTATTCACCTTAATTTAAAAAAATAAGCTATTTGCTCATCTCTCCCTCCCTAATTTTTCCTCACTCTTTTTTCCCCAACATTATCAATTATCTACGATGTGTTGTACACTATGCTGCTCACTGAGGACCCAGTAATGAACAAGACAGACATAATCCCTATCTTCATGGAACATATAGAATAAACTTAAAAAAAAAAAAACCCAAAATCTATCAATGGTTTCTGTTGTTCTTCCACTTGCTATAAGCTTTTGATAATATTTACACAAGCATTTATCTCCCTGGGTCTGGAAGACATTTTCTGACAATAGGTTTCCTTTTCTCTTTTTGTGGACACTTTTTATTATTACTGTATTGTAAGGAATATTCTGTAGGATCATAATTTTAGGAACATATTAAATTACTCATCATTGAAGTTAAAAAAATACTGATTGCCACCCCCCACCCCCACCCCCCCCCCCCTTGTAGGGAGGTTTTTATTGTGTTAAGCTTATAAGTAAGGTCCTTCGGGGAAAAAACTTTTTCGGCAAGGTGAAGGAAAAAGATCTTTCGTTTAAAACTATCTTATTCCTCACATGCAGACTTCTCTTAGTGATATGAAATTTATTTCAAATCACAATAAAACTTGCACTAGACTTTAGACTTTCCCCTTCTCTTGTTTCTCCTGTCCTTATTCTGCTTTTGATTTTGCCACAAAGTCAACCCAGTACCTTCATCTCACCCTTTCCTCCACTCTTTCCTAATAAAATGGAGGAATGGTGGAATAGGAATGCAATGTAAGATTGACTGGCCACTTCAGGTTTATAAAGGATGAGAAAGCATCCTTCAAAGGAATGATCTATCTGATTGCAGATGTCTGAATTTAAATGCTGAGATTCAAGCTCAGGGAATCTTATGTTGTTGATGGTCCCTAATTCACTGCACTTTCACTCTTTGCTGTGCTACCCCTTCTCGTTCAACTGATCCGTTTTTGAGTTAGAGGATTATAAATGAAATCATTTAGAATAGAGATATCAGGTAAAAATGGAATATCAGGCATTATCTGTAAGATATACTTTTCTGATAAAAAGGGGGACATTATTTTTTAAATTTTTTTATTGAAATATATATTTCTGCTTTGTAAATAAGTTCATTTATATCATTTTTTTAGATTTGACATATAAGTGATATTATATGCTATTTGTCTTTCTCTGTCTGACTTAACTTCACTTAGTATGATAATCTCCAAGTCCATCCATGTTGCTGCAAATGGCATTATTTCATTCTTTTTTATGGCTGAGTAATATTCCATTGTATATATGTACCACATCTTCTTTAGCCATTCATCTGTTGATGGACATTTAGGTTGCTTTCGTGTCTTGGCTATTATAAATAGTGCTGCAATGAACATTGTGGTGCATGTATCTTTTTGAATTAGAGTCTTTGTCTTTTCTGGATATATACCCAGGAGTGGGATTGCTGCATCGTATGGTAGCTCTATTTTTTTTTTTTTAAACTTTGAGTTTATTTATTTATTTATTTATTTATTTATGGCTGTGTTGGGTCTTCGTTTCTGTGCGAGGGCTTTCTCTAGTTGCGGCAAGTGGGGGCCACTCTTCATCGCGGTGCGGGGGCCTCTCATTATCATGGCCTTTCTTGTTGAGGAGCACAGGCTCCAGACGCGCAGGCTCAGTAATTGTGCCTCACGGGCCTAGTTGTTCCGCGGCATGTGGGATCTTCCCAGACCAGGGCTCGAACCTGTGTCCCCTGCAATGGCAGGCAGATTCTCAACCACTGCGCCACCAGGGAAGCCCTATTTTTACTTTTTTAAGGAACCTCCATCCTGTTCTCCATAGTGGCTGCACCAATTTACATTTCTACCAATAGCGTAGGAGGGTTCCCTTTTCTCCACACCCTCTCCAGCATTTATTATTTGTAGACGTTTTGATGATGACCATTCTGACCAGTGTGAGGTGATACCTCGTTGTAGTTTTGATATGCATTTTTCTAATAATTAGCAATGTTAAGCATATTTTAATGAAAAGGAAGACATTATTGGTGAAAGAAGAAAACCCCTATGTTAGGAGTGTTTTGAAATGGGAAAGATAGTTTTTGCCATATTGGAAGGAATGATGTAAATCTGAGTGTTTTAAATTTTGAGTTAAATAGATATAAAATCACTTTAGTAAGAGAGCTTTTAAGAAAGCAGTTTGATTGGAGCAACATCTATATTTATATAGATTACCTAGAAATCTTCAGGGTATGGGAAAAACATGTCAAATTTTCAGGGCTTTAATACTAACCCAGCTATGGGTTACTGAAATCACTTTCATAGTGGCCCAATCTGGCCACCACATTTGGATAGGAATTCCAGATGCTGAGTGTCTCAGTAATAAAAGTTGTGGACATGTACCCTATGCTTGGTTATTTTTCTAAACTTGGATAGAGATAATAAATCAATTTTGTGAGGTGAATTTTCAACCTCAAAAATACAGGTCATTTTAGAAGACAATAAGGCATAACTTTTTTCTTTTAAGGAAAAGTTAAGACAAAAGCTATTGAGCTTGGATAATACCTGTCTTTTTTGACCTGCTGAAAGGTTTCTAGGCTAGAAAGAAGTCTCTGAAAGCGTAGTTTTTATAATGGTGGTGCTGCTGACATACACTTAACATTATCAGGTCAAATGGCAGTGATACAATTTGTAGGCCTTATACTCTGGAAAGTTGTAGCACTCTTATTGGTATTTGTATTCACTTTTTGTTAATTGGTCTTTCTTGTTGTTTTCCATTTTAATTTACTGTAAGACTAATACGTCTTGTTAAATAACAAAGATTGCATCACAGCATTCAGCATTGAAATGCACTCCTTTTTGGGGGAAGCCAGATAGATGTGTTTACTCTGTAGAGAGATTTAGATTTGATTTTTTGTTTTCTTCGTGGTAATTATGTTTGCACTTTGCTGATCACTAGTTGTGTATTATTACAATGGAAGGTGACAGTTTGATTGTCTTCATTTGGAGAAACAAGTAATTTTATATTCACTAAGCTGTCAGGTAACACTAACTCACAGTACTAAGAGCTCCTGGCAATGTGGCTTGGCACCTATATTTAACTGCTTTGATGCTTGTGTAACCTCTGCTGAATCAGAAATACTTTGCCTGCTGGAAATGGTTTTCAGGGTTGTACAATGAGGTTTTCATTAAGTAGACAAACTGAAAATGAACTGCAAAGCCATGGTTGTTTCTCTCTTCCCTTTCCCCTTCGTCCCTCCCCCTTCTCCTCTCCTTCCCCACCCTCTCCTGTTCCCCTCCCCATTCCTCTTCTTCCTGGTCCTCCTCCTCTTATTTGATAAGAACCTGAAATTTATAGCTTATTTCATTACATGAAAGAGAGAAATTGCTGGCTTGCTTTAGCTAAAGGAGAACCTCAGAGATTAGCTTCTTTATATATATAATTTTGTTCACTGGCACTATGTGTGAGCTTTCATTTTTTGAAACTATCCATATAGTACAAATTTTCATTTTTCTCTTTTTTCTGGCAATATTAAAAAGTGAAAATAGAGGTGAGAATGGAAAAGTATAGTGACAGCTTCCAACCTACACTTTCTCTCTGAGAAGTTATTGTTCTGGTTTATAATATTTATTGGTAATTGGATAAGATATCCATATTGGGCTTCCATATTTGTGGATTGGTTTTAAGCTGACAAAGACATGTTTGGTATTCACTTTAAATATTATGGTTCTCATTTCATGTGAAGAGGAGATTCAAAGTGAATGTATATCAATAAATTCATTCTGCTATTATTTTAGACAGCTTTCTTTCACTCAAGCCACATAGAAGTCTTTCATTTGCGTTATAAAGTCATTGTGCTTGATTAAAATCCTCTTAGTTAGTGTGTATTTATAGTAGCCATTGTTTGGTTTTGCTCTTATTGTTAGGTGACTGATTTTATTTATATATTCTGGGCCTGGCTTTCCAAAGCAAAGATCTCAACAAGTTACTGGTAGATAAGCTTTGAGAAAAATTCAATATTGTTTCTATCAAGCAAAAAGTATAGATAGAGGTTACATGAAGGCAAGTTGTTTTGATCCCAGGAAGAAACTGGATACTCAGAGACACATGTAATAATTATAGGTTTTCCATAGGCAGTCAGTCAGGCAGGCTAGTCATTAGGCTGGTTGCCTGCCTCCTCCAGCAGATACTAACCAATTAGACAGAGATGGTTACGTGATGTAACATTATCAGGAGAAACAATTCATGAGTCAAAGCATTCCAAGACATATGAGCTCTAGTCCAAAGAACAGTCTTAAGCTATATAAAGTGACAGCAATATTGTCAGCTAAATATAAACTCTAGAAACACAAACTTTGATGACTTGAGAAGAATCTGTTCCAGGTAGTCCCTGTTTTGTAAGAACCTCAGAAGGCCTTTGAATACAGTTTTGGAGCTTTGGTGTGAAAACTTAGAAGCCTTAAATAAGTCAAAATCCATTAATTTAAGCCCTTTCTTAGACATACTTCAAGGGCTTCAGCGTATTTCATTTGCCTCATCACTATTGATTTGACAACTAACTCAAATCAGTGAGTTTTCTTCTAACAGATATTGTCTGTATATGTTACCATATATGCTCTGAAAGAGCCACTACAGACTTTAAAAGATAGGTTTATAACTCTGCAAGGTAACTCTGAAAGCTTATAAGCTTCTTTTTCATGGAATTTTCTCATTTGCTTATTAAAGAGTTGGAAGAGAGAGAAAAACCTGGCAGAAGCCTAGGGAAGATTGGAGGTGGAGTGAGGGACAGGCGGTAGCGCTGGATAAAACAGTACAAGGATCAATAACAACCCTCAGGCTTTACCTGAATGAAGCGGGAAAAGTTTTAAAAGGGTTATCTTCATTTTAATGTCTGAAATAAGGGTCCCTCCCCTGGCCTGTCCACCCTCCCCCCAATACTTCAACGTGGGAATTAGAGGTACAGGAAGAGGGTTTTTAAATCATTCTTTGCCCTAGGCTGGGTGGCCTGGCCTGGCATCCTTTGTAGGGGTTCCTGGGTATTGTGCATTTTGGCAGCTGAACATATCTGTTACTCATGCTCCTTAAAATGAGAGGCACTGTGTTATATTTTTGGAAAATTATTTGTTTATTTCTCAGTATCAGATCAATTGCAGCATTAAATTAACAGTGAACTACCTGACTGAAATAAGTCTACCTTGGTAGCCTGGGGCTGAGTTGCAAAAAGAAATGTGAATGTTGGCCTGAAATTTTAATTTTTTCTTTAAGTAAACCAACTATTAAAATGTTGCTTTGTGTTAAAAACAGGGCTTCTTTTGAGTAAATGTAGCACACCTAAAAAGTGAATGCCATTTGATAATAATCTCAGAAGTAATGAAAACATTTTAAAAAAACAGGTTAAAAATATTGTTGTAATAAATTCAGTGGCTCCTTTGGATAATCATGTCAGTCCCAAATGATAGTTTTGAGGTGAATTCTTTCCAAGCAATGGTAAAGAAAAAAAAAAAGTAATTTCAAGTGACTATGCCTTATGAGAAAGTTGTTTTAAAAAATCCTAACTTTTAGACATAAAAATAACTGTTTTTTCTTTTTTAAATAGCACCATCAAATAAGAAAGATTTAAAGTTCTAGAAAATAAGGTTTTTCTGAGATAGAGGACTTAATGTGTAGATATCCAGTCCTCATCATTTTGTCAAGTCTTGGGCCAGCTAATCTTGATTTCTTGTTAAAGAACATAAAGGAAATTTACTGTCTGAGTAGATTGGTAATGGTCTAAACATTCAGATTTTATACTGGGGTTTTGGAGTAAAATAATTATAATCTTCCTAGAGGTACTACTACTGGCTTCCTAGAAAACTTTATCACTTACTGGAGCTTTTATCTCCTACAATCTCATTTTCAAAAGTCCTAAGCCCTGAAGTTCTTCCCAATGGCTGGCATCCTGGGAATTCACTTGATCTGCTGGGCAGAGACATTTCAAACTCGGGAACACATGATGGGAATTTAGTTTTATGTGTCCAAAGATATGTTATTCTCTTTGGAGGTTTTACTTGATAATAGCTATGCCCCAGAAAACCATCTTGTTTAACCAATGTGATAAGTTGACAATGTAGTTTTTCTCTCTGATTATAATGTACTCTGTGTAGTCAATACACTGGTACCATGTGAGTGTAATTTCCTCTTTTATTTTATCTCCAATGCACTGTATTATAAATAAACAGTTAAAAAAAACACCAAACAAATCTGTTGCATCTCCTTTTAAGATTGTACCACTGTAGACACTTGTTCTAGTAAAGTAGAATTGGGCGCATTTGATTGCATTTAAATTTTTCATGCTTCAGCAGTTTGGCTGGGAGCACAGTAAAGAAAAATCCCATGAGCGAGGATAGTTTAGAATAATAGAACTTGATTTTGTGTATTATAGCGGCAACATTTGCGCTGCTTTAGTTAGGGTTGTGTCAGCACTTCCATTATAAACCCCTGTTTTCAAGGGGTATAACTAGGGAGATATTTTTTTTAATACAAATTAAAAAAACAATTCATTTGAATGATTTTTAAGTTATAATAGTGCAAAAATAAAACAAAGTTAAGTCACATAGAAATTGACCGTTTTCACAAGGATTTGAATTCTTTTGCTTATTAGTTGTATATGGCAGCAGCTAAAGTAAGATACTGTTCTAATACACTGGGAGTGAAAGTTTTTGTAATGAAAAATTACTAACATGAGGATTAAAAATAAAAGTAAGCATCCCATGTGAGATTTTAAATCATTAAAGCAAGTGTATATTTGATTTATGAGTTTCTATAGGAGAGTAACCATGGTGCAATGACTATAGTAAAGGTATTACCAAAAGTCAAGTATCTTTGCAACTTCTAGAATACAGTTTAGTTGGTCTAGTAAAAGGGAAAGCTAAAGTAAAGGAGTGAAATGAATGAGGATGTAATCAGTAAATTGAAGGATTCTATAACAAATAATTGTGCAAAAAATAATCAGTAAATTGAATCTAATACTCAGTAAATCCAAGACATTTAAAATTGCATTAAAAAGAATTTGTGCACATTTTCCTTTTAAAAATGCAACAAAATCACCATCTGAAACAAAAAACTACAACAAAACCATCAATAAAAAACAAACCTGAAAGAAGCCCAACAATTTTATCAAAAGGAAATGTCTACAGGGGGGCAATACCTAGCTAAAAGAAAAAGAATCACCTTTTTTTCTGCTAACAACATATTGAGAACTAAAGGAAACACAAGAAATTAAATAAAATATGATATGGAAAAGTATTCTTGGAACAAAAAAATGTTAATTCCTTTGCTAAAGGGAGGGATTTTGAAGTTGAGTATGCCTTCCTTGGTTTTTAAGTATTATTGTCTTACCTTTCCCTTCTTGTCCCTTAATGATGATGTGAACTGAGGATGAACAGTCACATTTAATATTGCTTTTTTTTTTGGCAGCCTATCTTCTATTTGCAAACTTGATACACATTTGTATTTGTAGGTGCAAAATAAAAGACAAAGTGTGTGATGTTATAAATTGGTAGCTTTCCTGAATGGTCACTGGAGGAATCACCAGAAGACTGTTCATGAAGTAGAGGTGAAGCCTTTCCTCACTAATTGTATTCAGCGTGTAATTTCTAAACTTCCCTCTGAATTTTGATTTTCAATTAACACTCCCCATTTGAAAATAATTTTCTATTTAATGTAATTGCAGGAAGTAATTTATTGGCTGATTAAGACAGAGGGCCCAGCCTTCCTTAAGAAAACACTCTAACAAACCAGCCTTTAAACTCAACCCATAGCTTTGGACAGCTTTAGTCTATTTTTACAGCTGCATGGTTGTGTTTAATTAGGATTGTGCACGATTGTTCATTGGTGCAGTTTATAGTTGAAATTATTCTTAAGAGACTTTTCATTTTGGGTTTTGTGTTGTGATTAATTTATACTAAACCCACAATCACAGATATTGCTATTGGAAGGAGCCAAGTCACTTTATAATAAGAGGACGTTTGTTGGGGAACTAAAGTCACTCTGAGTTTTGGATTATGACTTTCAATTGTATTTAGCTGTTTTAAAAAGCAGCAGTAAATTCATTCTTTTGTCTTTAATGTGAATGATTACATTATTGGTACTGTTATTATCTGAACTATGAAAACACTCTTGTTGTTAATGGCAAGCTCTTGATAAATTTGCAGAAGAGTTATAATTTGCCTGGTTTTACTATAGTATTTATGAGGCTAATGAAGTAAGTTCTACATGATTCCTGTATTATAAGAAACATCATTTGGTATCATTTTCTGTAAGTTTATATGCATTTCTCCATTTGTCATTATTGATAGAAATTAGTCAAGGATATACTTATCTAATTCTTTGATAAAGTACTCTTTAGAAGATTTTTCTTTCTCCTCAAAGAAAACATAGATATACTTCTGTACTTTTTTTCCTCCATGTTATTTTCTAGTATCAAGTCTAGTAGATTAAATTTTTATTATTTGTAGAATGATTATTATAAGTAGGTATCAGCATTTTAATGTGTTTCAAAGCACTTCAAAAGCCTGTAATACTTTTATTTAGAACTGTGCATAATTAGATTAGCTGATCTTACATTAATTTTTTTCACTGTAGGATACTAAATCTGAGCCCCCTCATTAATTGTGAGAAATTTAGCATTAGCTGTTAAATCCTATGTGAAACATGGGCTGCTACATAAAAACTACTGTTTAAATTGGAATTAACTTAATTATTTTTCTTTGCACTTGATATTTCCTTCACTGCAATATTCATGAAAGCATGTGACAGATTTGTAAATTTAACTGTTAATCTCAGATTTCTAGACCCTTTAATCAGTATTTATTTGTCTGTAGAAACAGTACTAGCAAGTTAATGATTTGCTAATTTGAAAAATGCTCATGTGGTTTCCTATGTTAACTGATTTGTGCATTTTTTAAAAATAGTATGAAATCAATTAATGTTAAAGAGCAATTAAGGTGGAGATTTTATTCCTTTCGTTACACAGCAATTTTAGAGCTAACTACTATAAACCAAAAACAATGTAAAGTTTTAGAAAATATACTCAATTGACTGTTCTTTTAAGTTATAAACTTCTGGTGATTTTATTTCTAAACATTTTGCTAAGAAAATCATCTCAATAAAGTGATATTCTAAAAGTTTTGAAATTCTGTTTAATAATCATGATTTTCTGATTGTATATGAAAGCACAGAATGAAGACCTTGTCTTCACTGTGCTGAGTGTAGTTGATGTTTACTTGTGGATACATAGAAGAATGTGCAGTAATTGTTTTTGGAGTTTTAAGAATATTATGAATAGTAGGCATTTTACTCTTCATAGTAAATGCTTTGAATCTTATATGTACTTTCTAATATAAAATCGATGCATAGTTATTTCATATACTCAATTAAAATGTCACAAAATTGCCTTAAAACTAATCTAGCATTATCAGCTACTCAATCAGTATGTCACTTAAAAGTTTACTTGTAGCAATTGACACAGCTTGAAGGTCTTTAGAAAAAGATCAGATTGACACTAATCAGTGTTAGGCCTAGTACTCATAATACAAGGTATAAACTAAGAAGTCAGGACCAAGTTTGTTTAGGATTTTCATCATAGATTGCTTACTCTCCTGATTATATTTTCTTACATAGACTTCCTTTGTTCCTACGTAAAGCATAAGAGAAATTTGGATATTTGTAATTTCAACTCATCCTCCAAACTGGCTCATTTGCTGTTCATTCATTCATTTTTTTTCATCACTAGCCATCAACTGAATTACTCTCAATAATCTAGTTGGGAGAAATGGGAGGAAAAATACACACATACATATACTATACATTATGAAAACTTATTCCATAAAAATTTCATTTGTGGATTGGTAAGAAAGAAAATGTGCAGCAATTACTGGGAAGAAGTTTGCTTGAGTTAAAAGCAAAGAGGGAAAGTGGAACAGATAAGCTAATAGTTCTTTTTCAGTGGTTTAGAGTAGATCATAAACATTTCTGAAGTTAGAGAACTTTCCTTTTTTCCTGAATTAGTCACATGTAAGGGATGGTTTATTCTTTTGTCATTGACAGCCCTTTTAAAAATCCATGCTGTTTCCTTATTCTGCAGAAGAATGTCTTCCAAGCAAGCCACCTCTCCATTTGCCTGTGCAGCTGATGGAGAGGAAGCAATGACCCAAGATTTGACCTCAAGGGAAAAGGAAGAGGGCAGTGATCAACATGTGGCCTCCCATCTGCCTCTGCACCCCATAATGCACAACAAACCTCACTCTGAGGAGCTACCAACACTTGTCAATACCATTCAACAGGATGCTGACTGGGACAGTGTTCTGTCGTCTCAGCAAAGAATGGTGAGCTTTTAAAATCTGGCCACTGTCACCAAGTATGTCTGTTATTATGGGCTCATTACAAATAAGTGTTTTAGAGAAAGCTCAAAGTCTGTATCATTAGAGTTATTTGTGTTCAGGCGCTGAAAACGACCACCTTGTATATTATTAATATATTAATACTAGTTAGTGGGAAAAATTGGAAAATGGTTTGTGGTTTTGTTTTTGTCCATTATTAGGTTGACTTGCCAAAAGATATTTAATTTAATTTCGGGGGAGATTTGGTTATCTTATTCTCTGAGTCTCTGTATTTAAGGTGGTGACCTTGATAATACCACAAAATAGGTAGTATGATCCAATAAAGTGTGGCTATGTATTAATATTGAAAAATTATAATAAGCAAACATATCTATGTGAATGAGGTCATATAGTGAATACATCTTCAGTGAGGAAATGCAGGTATTTATCATTTTTAACAGTCATTCTTGATTTATAATAAAGCTTTTCTCACTTATGTGCCTATATATTAACTTCAAAAGGACATGCAAAGCTCCTGAGTATCATTCAATCAAACTGCAGGAGTTTGCCCTAAAGGTAGAAAAAACAATGTCCAATCCATGCAGTGTATTAGCCAGCTTTCCCATGTTAAATTCTACCTGTAACCATCAAAACAGACACCATAATAAGTGACATTATTTATCGAGTTTAAAGCAAAAATATTAAATTTTTTAACATTTAAAACTGACCAAAATCTTAACATATTTTATTAAATTAGGAATTTTAAACCCTGTTTTACATGTCTTAACTTTTGGCTAAATTAATGAAAAATATTTTAAGTGGGAAATGGGGAAAAGTTTTATTCCTTAATAAAAAATAAGGTAATATTTAAAAATGCCTTTACTCTAATAGCATTTTAAAATTCTTGCTCTGTGCTTAATGTTTCAGAACCAATTCAAAGACTTAATTTTATAATTTATGGAGGTAGACATTTTTCTTTTTCAGATGATTTTGCAGGCACAATTAGTACTCTGAAGCAGTAGCTTAGAAATAGGGGATTGGACTAGACTAGACTAACTGTTCTAGACTAACTTTAGGTTGAAAGGGGATCATCATTATGCAGTTAGACCCCCTGGAAGATTTGTTTTCCTTGCACAGGGGGAAGAGAGAAGGTATAATAAAGCAAGGCTAAAAGTCTGTTTTTTTGATTGAACTTAAGCGGTTCATTTTATAACTCCAATATAGCATGGGTAAAATAGATATTCAGTCACTCTCACTGGCTTTTTGGCAAGATAATAGGGCTATGTTCTATCTTTATTTCAACGAATCATTATGGTGCACCTCCTCTGGGCCCAGCATTCTGCTGGGTACTGGTTGTCTAGTAAACAAAACATGCATGATTATGCCTTCATGGAGCTTATATCTAGGAAAGGGAACAGAAATAAATATACACACACAAAGATATAATTAAAATTTGATATGTGTTAAGAAGAAAAAGAACATAATGCCATGTGAGAACATAATGAAATAAACCTCATTTAGAATGGATGGATAGGAATGCCCTCTTTGACCTAAGGATGATAAGAACTAGCCAGGCAAAAAATAGAAGAAAGAGTGAAAATAGCAGAGGGAACATCATGTATGAAGTATTTGAGGTGAGAAAAATATAGCTGAGTTTCAGAAAGTGAAAGATAGTCCTTGTAGCTGAAGTGTAATGAGCGAGGGTGCGACGTAACATTAGATATGGTTGGAGAGATTGGTAGGGGCTAGTTATCCGACAAGACCTTGTAGGTAACATTATGGAAGTGAGATTTGATACTAAGTGCAATGGAAAGCCATCGAAGGGTTTAAGAACATTTCAGAAAGATAGTTCTGACTGTATTATGAATAGATGGGGGAAGATGGAGTGAAAGGAGGAAGACCTGCTGGGAAGCTATTTCAGAAATCCAGGTAAGAGATGATGGTGGCTTGGATTAGTGTGGAGGCAGATGGGCTAGAGAGAAGGGTTAGGTTCAAGATATAGTTTAGCTTTTATGCCAAATATACTCATGGACAAATCAGAATAACTACACTGGAAAATACAGGTTGAGGCAGAAATAATACAGTTCAAATTCTACTTCTTTAGAGCACTCTTTACTTACTTTTCTTAGTATAATTTAGTTGGTATATTGGCAAGTGCAAAATTGCTTCGGTGAGTTATTCTCAAAGTTTTATGATCTAAAATTTTGTCAGAAAATAAATATTAATAATTTGCTTACCAAATTTACAAGTGAGATTTATGGTAGTATAAAATAGTTTAAATTTACAAATATGTTATATTAATATAAAGAAACCATACTTGCTGGAAATGTTTTCAAACTTTCATTCTCTTCTGATATCAGACATTACTTTGTACTGGAGCCTTTGTGTATTCTGAATGTCCGGAAGCCAAAATATTTTGTTTTAGCTCCCACTCTATAGTATTTCCCAACTGTGTATTTATATGGTATAATAAAAGGATTTAACAATTGGGAAATAGCAGCTGCATTTGGAAATTCCCTTTTCATTTGATAGATTCAATAATGTATAACAAGTGTAACATCAGACCTGTAATGACTTATACTGCAAGTATCATATCACCGACCAATTTTTCTTTACAGCAAAGGAAAACAATAGAAGGATTTTAGATTTCTGGACAGCCTTGCAAACCTACATATATTGAGTGTATGTGTTGCAGTGGGGTGACTGTGATGAGAGTAAAACTTAATAAACACTTTGCCTCATTCTACATTCAAGTAAATATTAAATCTGGAAGAATTGTTATGAAGTTAAGTGAAACTTGTAGTTCTCTTCAGTGGATCCTATTTGTTACGCACTGTAATTGAACCTCATAAAATCAGCATAGAGAAATAAAATTTAAAAGAAAGTCTAAAAACAACAACAGAGATTTTATCAGCGCTTAACTCAGTTTCCATTGTAATTTGCTTTCAGTGATGGCCCTCACTCATGAACAGTTAGAAACAGGCACTAAAAGTTTCTTATATACTGGGTTCAGGAAGGGTTTTACTTTGAAATATCAACACCACAGAGGAGCTTTTCTGTAAGACAGGGTAAAGACAAAGCAGAGAAGTTCTGCTAATCCCTACTTCTGGATTAGAAAAAAAATCTTTAGATGTTAAAATTCGGATTAATTATTTTGATGTTGCACTCCAACAAAATATGAGACTATACAGTTTCAAACGAGTGAAAAAATTCATTGTGGAATAAGCAAAGGAGAATAGAAACTTAGAGAACAGAAATTTTAGAGATCAGCATTCCAAGACTGATTGAAGATAAAAAAATTTTAGACTCTGATTTTAATTACCATTACTTATATTATGGACACCAAAATGTTCGATTTTAAATTTAGTGTGCTATGTTAATTTGTAAGATCCGTTTGAAGGCTGAAAAGTTAGTGTAAATAAGAATTCACTGTCCTTGTTTGCTATGTACAACCACTACTATTTTCATTATGGTACCAGTGTACCAGCACCTTTTTTGTAGAGGAATTTTGGCACTTCTTTGAAATATATTTTTGCTCCCATTAGAACTGATTCATTAGACAGGAATAAATTCACATAATTTTTTCATCAAAAAATGTATAGTGTATCATTCTTTTTAATGTAAACAAGCATGAAGAACATTTTGTAGTAATATTTAGTGGCTAGCATATAATATTGTGTGTAATGATTATCTGCGAACGATTACTTGAGTGTGTAGCACCTACTAAGTTCTAAGCACAGGGACTTTCTTGTGAATAAGACAGGTATGATCCCCTCACAGAGTGAGACAATTTTAGACAATGGTAAGTGCAATAAAGAAAATTAAATAAGAAAATGTGATTGAATGACTACTTTAAACAAGCTAGGGAAGGTCTTTTTGAAGAGGTGACATTGGAGTTGAGATTTGAATAATGAAAGGGAGACAACTATGCAAAAATTTGGGGGAAGACACCCAGCTAGAATACATAGTAAGTGCAGAAACCTCTTGGTTGGTGTATTTGAGCAATAGGAAACAATGGAGTGTCTGCAGTGGAATGGGTGAGGGAGAGAACGGTATGAGATGAAATCTAGGAGGCAGGCAGATGACAGATACTATGGGGTATCATAGGCTACAGTGAGATGTTTCGACTTTACTTCAAGTGAAAGAGGAAGCCATTGGAAGATTTTAAGAAAGAGACTACCATGATTTGATTTATGTTTTTAAAAGATCATATTAGCCGCTGTGTACAAATGGATTGCAAGAGATAACACCACAAACAAGGGTACCTATTAGGAAAACTGTTGCAGTAGTGCAGGTGAGAGTTTGACGGTAAGTGGAAGAGGGGACAGTTGGGGAGTTTATTCTTTGAAGAGTTCCCATAGAGTCTGAAGAAGACAAGATTCACACAGAGGGTGAGAATATGTTATGTAATATACATGTGGGCAGAAATTTAGTCAAGAATGAACAGGAAGTGAAGTCGATGAGACCAGGGCATGGGGAAGGGTAAGGCTTGCCTCCTGGACCAAGAATGGTCCCATGTGAGGACAGAAGCTTTTTGCCTAATAGGGAGATATTTACAGGTGACTTCCAGGGTAGGTTATGGGAATGTGGGCTAGATACCAACAGTATCTCTTACAAGATCCCCAAAGTGACAGGATTCTAAGTGGGACCTCTTGCATGCATGTGCACCTGTGCACTTACATGCATTCTCATACTGATATATATTTTAAGCCAAAATGGGATTATATGCATTTGGCTTTTAACTACTAGTCTAACTAGGTAGAAATAATCATACTGGACCCTCAGGCCCTGAATATCAGAACTCCTTATTTTAGAGACCTACTTAAATTCCCCCAAGTTTTATCTTCTAGAAAAGTTTAAAAAATAATATTCCACTATGAATAAAAGATGCCAATAAAGTTGTTTGTTGTAATTTTTTAAAAAAGTAATAATAGGCATGTTGAGATATTTAGTAAATAATTGTTGGGAACAATACTTTCTTGCTTGCAAACAATTTCTCCTCTCTGCCTTTCTTGCTTTCAGTTCAATGAAGTTGCTAATCAACTCTGAAGTGTTCTATGTAGTTCGCTTTGAGTCATAAAAATTCTGGTGTGGACTTTGTACCATTCCTGGGAATGGAGCTGTTGCCATTACATGATAGCATAGTCCAGGAACTTTGGGTGAGGATTTAATCCTTCCCAGCCATGCTTTATGTTGTGACAGACTTTTAGAAGATTTCTAATTTTGTTACCTTTTAAAAGATTTTAAAAACTTGAATTGTTGCCAGTTTTTGTTAAGATTTAGTAATTTAAGGTAGTAGGTAGCACTCAGATAAAATTTATTTATTTTTAATTTTTATTATTTTCCTCACATTTACTTTAGAAAGTGTAGTGAAACCCACTGGTTCACCTGGTCCGAACTATGTGCAGGGTTTATGCTCATCTTTTTGGTACCTGATTGGGTCTGTGAAGCACTGGGGAAAAAAAATCCATACACTAGGGAAGTTTAGACTTCTTGAGAAATTTAGTTACTGCTACTCTCATTTTAGGATTTGGATATTCATTCACTTTAAGTAAAATTCAAACCTAGACTTCTGGTAATAAGTGAAAATGTTCATCCTTGCCCCTGAGTCATGAAACAACATTCTCCAGGAAGCCCTGTGGGAGATTTCCCATTTTCTATAACTTTGAAACTATATTAGCATACAGTATTGTCCGTTTTTAAACCCATCTCAGAAACTTAATGACAGAAATTTACTTACAGTTTGGACCAAAAAATAAAACCATATTTATGGCATGGTGTAGGTAGTGAAATAGACAACTAATGCTGTCTAGTGTTAACACATTGACCACCTTTATATATGCACACCTTGCTTATGTGCACTGTTTCATTCCTGATCTTAAAAAAATGTATATTTAAAAAAAAACTTTCCTAAACCTGGCTTATTTAAACAAAACGATTATTGGCATGCTACTTGGAAATATCTCATTGTTTATGGAAATTTGAATTATTTTATCATTATTTTTATTGATATAATGCATCTTTCTAAATATACTTTTTGGAAAAGATTTCTTACTTACATAGCTATTATCAAAATCTTTATAAAAAGTAGAAACATTGACATGCTCCGGAATAGTTGGCTTTTTCCCCCCCTGGGCAAGAAGGAATCAGGTATGCACGCTGATTAACACACTCCAGTCATTAACGTGTGATTATGTGGGCTGCATATTGAGCACCTGCCAAAATATAAAAATCCAGTACTTTGTTACATCTGTGCAAAGACTTTTTGCATTTCTTTTGCATTTTGACAGTTCAAGGAAAATCAGACCCCAGTATCTTTTCTTTTTTTTTTTCAGTGTAATAAAATTGTGTGTACAGAATGTTTTCAAGGAGATAGGATATGTCATGTTTATTTTTATTTTAATCTTTCGGGCTGTATAAGATCCAGTGACTGGGGTTTGCAGAACTCTGACTGTAATATGAATCTCTTAATGAACTTCATCACCATGATTCACTTACAATTTACAGCATTCCTTCATGTTCATAAGGATTATCTTTTCTGGGATTCAGCCAATATTCCTCTAGTTTGCTTTATTTTTATGTGGTACCTTTATGTCTCATAAATATTTTGTTTTCATTCTTTCACCAATATGCTGTTAGTGTACACCTCATAGTGATGCCAGGGCTGCTATGGTTTGATTTTTCCTATCCAATATCCATTTGCAAATATTCCTTCATGACAAAAGTGTAGCTTGGGCTCTATAGCATTTCCAGACAGTTAGGAAAAGTCACTTTTCGATAATTATTTAAAATAAGATTGGTTACTCAGAAAATCTGGTGTGATCTCGTCTAACAGCTTGATTGAGCAGGCCTATTCTACTCAGCTTTTCTTTTCTTGATGGATTTAAATGGCATTTGAATGTAGTAGAAGATTTTTTTTTTTTTTAAATAAGCTTCTCGTTAAAATTGGTCAGTATTAATCATAGGAAGCTGATCTCAGGACACCAATAATTTTCTAATTAAAGCAGAACTTCACAAGCAAATTTCAATCTATAGGTGGTTCTAATTAACGTACACTTTCTTGTACAGAATTCCTTCTTCCTCAGTGATGATTTGGATATATCACTGTAATGAAATATCATAACCGGAATAATGAAATCTGCACATTTCTGTAATGTTTCTAAGCATTATGGTATAGAAAGTAATGTATATAAATATTATATAGCATGCAGTCATTTACATGACTAATTTGAACTTTTTCAAGATTAGAATGAGATACGAATTTTAAGGTCCTTCTAGATTAGCATGAATAAGATGATGATGCATATGATCGCGTGTTGCTTTGGGAGCAGAAAGCTGGGGTTGTGTTTCTACTCCTCCAGACCTACCTTCTTATTTTAATTTGAAGAGGGTTACTTTCCATAAAGTCAACTTCACATGACAAATCCTGCTGCCACCATTTCTTTGGAGATGAGATTGTAAGGGCTCTCTTTGATTATTGAGTCAAACCACCTGCACTAAGCAGGAAAGATCCTACTTTGTTCCTTCCATGAACATATCTAACCTTTCTTGAACACATCTAGTGAATGTGCCTTAATTACCTTGATATGCAAATTATCCCACTGTTTAACTGTCCTCTGTAATAAGAAGTTTTCCTTGCTTTCCAAGAGAAATGTAACCTTTTTAAAGAAGAACAACTTCAAGCTATTATTCCTTTTGTTAATATAGCTTTCAATGTGATGACATATTTATTTTTTATACCCTTAACCTCTTAAGTATTATTTTGGTATTACTACAGTCCCGTGACCTCTAGGCATTATTTTTCTAGGTGATGCAAGTTGAGTTCAATAGTATGTCTCTGTGTAAACCACATCCTCAAATCCAAAGTATGAATTACACACCTTTGCTAATAAAATTGTACATTCAGGTAAAAATTAGAAATTAATACTTATGCATGTTATCTCTCTTCTTTATATTTAATTAGCACCCTAGAAAATGGGAAACCCGATTTAATAAAATGATTAGAAATTATTTTGTAAACTTCTGCTTTGATTATAATTTAACTCTAATTTGTTTTTGCTGCCAGTGTACTGAGAATACCTAGAATACAATAGTCTCAAGTTCATCAAACTTTTGGGAAGAAATGTGCCCTCAGTCAAGCATAGATAGATTATTGTGGTATAATAGAAGAGACTCATTTACCTTGAAACACAAAGAATTAGAACTTTTTGGAAATTAGCGTTATTTAGGAATTTTTTTGTTAGTTCTAGTGGTTAATTAGTAGTTTTTTTACATTACTGTGGGCTAGCCAGGATTAAACTAAAGTAATCCATGAACAAATTGAGAAAACCTTTGCTCTTGAATTCAGAGTTAATATTTGGCCTTCAGTTGTATTAATTTTTTTGTACATGGTATGCTTCTACCAAAATGCCTTTCTTGTTTTTGATATATTCTGATACATTTTGATATATATTCTGATATATATGTTCTGATATATATTGTATGTGAAGTTGATTAAAGTTCATTTATTTTGCTTTCTGTAATTGACAGTAAAATTAGAGTTTAGCTCTCCTTTCAGCTACTGTTCTCTTGGATCCGTGAGGAATGCCACAGTAGGGCAAGGAATGAATCTGAATCTGAGTTTTTGGATTTTTCAAAATTAAGAGAGAAAAATAAAAATTCACACCCCTCCCTTACCCAGAGAGAAAGGACGGGCTCTGTGATTGTAACTGAGCCATCGATTCAAGGTTGTGTGTTGTCTTCAGGTACTTGCTGCTTTGTGGTAAATTGGTGACAGTTTTGTGCCAAGTTTTCCTTTTTCTGGAAATGTAAATACAGATAGATGTTGATAGATAGATAGATAGATAGATAGTTTTATAAGCACATAGCCTCCAAAGAATCATTTTTAATCTCTGTACTTGTTTTATCTGTAAAAATTTAGCGAGCTAGAGATGTTATTTAAAAATTACTAGACTACAAAGAGTTTCCTGTTATGCCATTATATATATATTTACTTGACATATTAGAAGGAAATTAAAGGCTTTTGTGGTGAAATTCTCAAAATTGGGAATTTTACTTGGGCAAGATCCTAGTGAAGACAGGAGATTGTTGAGTTCACAGAGTGGCTGGGAGGGCTCAGTGTGTATGACGTATAGAGCAACCCGCTCTCTAGTTGCTTTTCCATAGGCAAACTAGACCATGAAAGGACTTCACTGTTAATAGAGTGTAATCTCTCTTAAGGAACAAGTGGATTTGACTGACCTTGACTGGGCTCTGGTACTTTTTATTGTTAAGATTTGTGAGGAATTAAGAGGACACTCTGGCTATTTCTTTTTTTGTGTGACCCCAGACTCATCATTTTTATTTTATTTTATTTATTTATTTTTTTTAAACCCACATTTGTTTATTTATTTATTTTTGGCTGTGTTGGGTCTTCGTTTCTGTGTGAAGGCTTTCTCTAGTTGTGGCAAGCGGGGGCCACTCTTCATCGCGGTGCGCGGGCCTCTCACTATTGCGGCCTCTCTTGTTGCGGAGCACAGGCTCCAGACGCGCAGGCTCAGTAATTGTGGCTCACGGGCCCAGTTGCTCCGCGGCATGTGGGATCTACCCAGACCAGGGCTCGAACCCGTGTCCCCTGCATTAGCAGGCAGATTCTCAACCACTGCGCCACCAGGGAAGCCCTATTTTATTATTTTTAAAAAATTTTATTTATTTAAAAATTTTTTTCCTGTTCTAAGCATTTTATATGTATTGAGTCATTTAATTTTTATAATAACCTTATAAGGTAGGTGCTAGTACTATCCCCATTTCATTGATGAGGAAACCAAGTCACCAAGATTTAGTGACTTGCTCAAGGTCCCAAAGCTCAAGTTCACTCAAGTGGCTGAGTTAGGATTTTTTTTTTAACATCTTTATTGGGGTATAATTGCTTTACAATGGTGTGTTAGTTTCTGCTGTATAACAAAGTGAATCAGCTATACATATACATACATCCCCATATCTCCTCCCTCTTGCGTCTCCCTCTCACCCTCCCTATCCCACCCCTCTAGGTGGTCACAAAGCACTGAGCTGATTTCCCTGTGCTATGCAGCTGCTTCCCATTAGCTATCTATTTCACATTTGGTAGTGTATATATGTCATTGCTACTCTCTCACTTCGTCCCAGCTTACCCTTCCCCCTCCCCGTGTCCTCAAGTCCATTCTCTACATCTGCATCTTTATTCCTGTCCTGCCCCTAGGTTCTTCAGAACAAATTTTTTTTTTTTTTAGATTCCATATATATGTGTTAGCATACAGTATTTGTTTTTCTCTTTCTGACTTACTTCACTCTATGACAGACTCTAGGTCCATCCACCTCACTACAAATAACTCAATTTCGTTTCTTTTTATGGCTGAGTAATATTCCATTGTATATATATGTGCCACATCTTCTTTATCCATTCATCTGATGATGGACACTTAGGTTGCTTCCATGTCCTGGCTATTGTAAATAGTGATGCAATGAACATTGTGGTACATGACTCTTTTTGAATTATGGTTTTCTCAGGGTATATGCCCAGTAGTGAGATTGCTGGGTCGTATGGTAGTTCTATTTTTAGTGTTTTAAGGAACCTCCATACTGTTCTCCATAGTGGCTATATCAATTTACATTCCCACCAACAGTGCAAGAGGGTTGCCTTTTCTCCACACCCTCTCCAGCATTTATTGTTTGTAGATTTTTTGGTGATGGCCATTCTGACTGGTGTGAGGTGATACATCATTGTAGTTTTGATTTGCATTTCTCTAATGATTAATGATGTTGAGCATTCTTTCATGTGTTTGTTGGCAATCTGTATATCTTTTTCGGAGAAATGTCTATTTAGGTCTTCTGCCCATTTTCTGATTGGGTTGTTTGTCTTTTTGATATTGAGCTGCATGAGCTGCTTGTATATTTTGGAGATTAATCCTTTGTTACTTGCTTCGTCTGCAAATATTTTCTCCCGTTCTGAGGGTTGTCTTTTGCACAGCAAAGGAAACCATAAACAAGACTTTATGGTTTATGGTTTCCTTTGCTGTGCAAAAGAAACATGGTTTCCTTTGCTGTGCAAAAGGTTTATGGTTTCCTTTGCTGTGCAAAAGCTTTGAAGTTTCATTAGGTCCCATTTGTTTATTTTTGTTTTTATTTCCATTTCTCTAGGAGGTGGCTCAAAAAGTATCTTGCTGTGATTTATGTCAAAGAGTGTTCTTCCTATGTTTTCCTCTAAGAGTTTTATAGTGTCTGGCCTTACATTTAGGTCTTTAATCCATTTTGCCCAGCCTCATCATTTTTAAATAGACAACAAGACATAGGTAGTTATCATATTGATAGTTGTTTCTGGGGGCTTAATTACTACCCTTTTTCCTAGTGAATCCCAACTACCTTACTTTTTCCCTAAAAGCTTAATATCTTATTTTCTATTTTTACTGAAGCTACTCTTATACCTTTGAATGATTGTAGAATCCCCCTTTCTTATCCCCAGTTTCTATCATGAGTTGGGGACAGGTTTCCCAGAAGCTGGATTAAACAGCATTTCAAAAGATCATTTTTGCCATACTCCAAGCACTCCTCTTCCCTGCCAGCTCTGAGCTAGTGTCAAACAACAGGTTTCTGGTACCTTGACTCTCCTATTTTCAAGGCTATTCCTATTTTTGTTATAGGGTAGGGAGGTTTTTTGTTATAGGGTAGGGAGGTTTTTTACTTTGCCTCCTTTGCTTTAGTTACTCAATTCTTTTTTTAAACAAAATATTTATTAATTTATTTTGGCTGCGTCGGTTGTTAGTTGCAGCACGTGGGATATTTTGTGGTGGTACATGGGCTCTTTGTTGCGGTATGTGGGCTTCTCTCTATTTGCGGCACGCGGGCTCCAGAGTGCACAGGCTCAGTAGTTGTGGCACGTGGGCTCTGTAGTTTCGGCATGCGGGCTTAGTTGCCCTGCGGCATGTGGGATCTTAGTTCCCCAAACAGGGATTGAACCCGCGTCCCCTGCATTGGAAGGCAGATTCTTAACCACTGGGCCACCAGGGAAGTCCCTAGTTACTTAATTCTGATGTCTGAGGTTTGTCCACCATCTCAAAGTGCTTTAATTATTCCTCATTTGGATGACACTTATGCAACATGGGTTCCAGGTGATCTGACTGATACCTGGATCCTGTGATGTGCCTATAACTAGAGCGTCCATCATAGCCTTCAGTTCATTTAAAGCATACTAGGTGCTTTGCTGACTACATATTAAAAATACACAGTTATTTTTATATTATTTGAGAGCTCTGGTAGCTCTCAAATGGGGAAGAAAAGGAAACAACTGCAAAACAGGAGAGCATTAGGATAATAGATTTGATGCTAGAGTAAGTGGTCACCTCTTAAGAAAAGCTCTACAAAATCATGTGAGACTCTCTGTGCATAGAAACTTGCTCTGTAAGAATTTGTTCAATTACGCTTCTCAACTTCTGCATAATCACACCCCTCTTTCCCCAGTGCCTCAATTTGTCAAAGAAAACACCCTTTTGATTCAGTGGAAATATTTTCCCTGGGGTTATTTAGAGGAAACTTAATTTAGAGGAAAGGATGTTACCTCGTAGAAGACCTGTGCTTATCTCTGCCACTAATCTCCTGACTTCAGTTTCTTCATCTCAAAAATGAAAGATTCAAAGCATGCAGCAGCAGTCAGAGCTGGGCCCCTCTGCTGGGCCAGGGGCCAGCTCTGCCCACCAGTGCACTGCAGCTGTAGCTGTGTCTCTGCCATAATAGGAGGGCAGAGGCAGCCCACATAGGGGACATCCCTTGAATCCCTGGCTCTGATGGCCAGGTGAGATTGCACTTCTGAGCCCCACAGGACATCTCCTACATAAGGTGACTCCTTAAGACTGGGAAAGGTAGCTGATTTACCTAATACATAGGAACAAACATAGGGAATTAGGCAAAATGAGGAGGCTGAGGAATATGCTTTAATTGAAAGAATAAGACAGAACCTCAGAAAAAGAACTAAACAAAATGGAGATAAGCAATCTAACTGATAAAGAATTCAAAGTGATGGTCATAAAAATGCTTACCAAACTTGGGAAAAGAATGGATGAACACAGTGAGAACTTAGAGATAGGAAATATGAGCATCACACAGAAATTATAAGTGAACAGAAAAATACACTAGAGGGACTCAACAGCAGACTGGATGATGTAGAAGAACATTCAGTAGAAGCTGGAAGACAAAGCAATGGAACTCACCCAGACAGAGCAGAAAAATGAAAAAAGAATTTTTAAAAAATGAAGATACCTTCAGGGACCTTTGGGACAACATCAAGCAGAATAACGTTTGCTTTATAGGGATCTCAGATGGAGAAGAGAGAAAGGGCCAGGAAAATTATTTGAAGAAATAGTGGCTGAGAACTTCACTAGTCTGGGAATCTAGGAAAGGAAACAGGCATCCAGGTATGAGCTCAGAGACATACATCAAGACACATTATAATTAAAATGGTTACAGTTAAAAATAAAGAGAACCCCAAAACAGCGAGGGATAACAACTTGCTATGTACAAGGGAAACCCCATAAGGCTATCAGCAGATTCTTCAGCAGAAACTTTACAGGCTAAAAGGGAGTGGAATGACATATTCAAAGTGCTGAAAGGAAAAACTTCCAATCTAGAATTCTCTACTCAGCAAGGTTATCATTCAGAATTAAAGGAGAGATTGAGTTTCCCAGATAAACAAAAGCTTGAGGAGTTCATCACCACTAAACTGGCACCATAAGAAATGTTAAAGGGACTTCTTTAATCTGAAAAGAAATGACACTAATTAATAATAGGAAAACATACAATGCAGGTGGTCAAAATGTACAAACTTACAGTTATAAGATAAATAAGTACTAGGGATGTAATGTACAACATGATTAATACAACTAACACTTGCTTTATTATGTATGAAGGTTGTTAAGAAAGTAAATCCTATGAATTCTCATCACAAGGAAAAATCGTTTTCTTTTTATTTTGTATCTGTATGAGATGATGGATGTTCACTAAACTTACTGTGATAATCATTTCATGATGTATGTAAGTCACATCATTATGCTGTGCACAGACTTATACAGTGCTGTATGTCAATTATATCGCAATAAAACTGGAAGAAAAAAGAAAACATATAAAAATCCCACTGGAAAAAGTAAATATATAATATTAATAAAGTAATAAAATCTCACTGGAAAAAGTAAATATTTTATATAAATAAAAGTAATAAAGTAGATATATAGTAAAAGTAAATATATAATAAAAGTAAATATAATATATATAAAAGTAAATATATAATATATATAAATAAATAATATATATAATTGATCATTCATTTATAAAGCAAACATGAATGTTAAAAGACGAAAGTGGTAAAATTAAGTAAAATTACAATATTTAGTTAAGGGATGCATAAAATAAAAAGATATAAAATGAGTCATCAAAAGTATAAAACGTGGGTGAGGGAAAGTAAAAAGATAAGGCTTTGGAATGTGTTCAAATTTAAGTTGTTACCAATTTAAAACTGTTACCAATTTAAGACTGCTATATACATAGGATGTTATGTGTGAACTTCACAGTAACCACAAGTAACTCCACAAAAGATAATGAGAAAGGAATCTGAACATAACACTAAAGAAAATCACCAAACACGATGGAAGAGAGAAAGAGAAGAAGAAAGAAACAGAGAGGAACTACAAAAACACTCAGAAAACAATTAACAAAATGGCAATAAATACATATCTATCAATAATTACTTTAATTGTAAATGTAAATTTGCCAGTCAAAACATATAGAGTAGCTGAGTGGATAAAAAAACAAAACTCAGGGCTTCCCTGGTGGCGCAGTGGTTGAGAATCTGCCTGCCAATGCAGGGGACACGGGTTCGAGCCCTGGTCTGGGAAAATCTCACATGCCACAGAGCAACTAGGCCCGTGAGCCACAACTACTGAGCCTGCGCGTCTGGAGCCTGTGCTCTGCAACAAGAGAGGCCGCGACAGTGAGAGGCCCGCGCACCGCGTTGAAGTGGCCCCCGCTCGCCACAACTAGAGAAAGCCCTCTCACAGAAGCGAAGACCCAACACACCTCAAAATAAATAAATAACAAAACTCGACTACATGCTGCCTACAAGAGAATAACTTCAGATGTAAGGACACACAGACTGAAAGTAAAGGGATAGAAAAAGATATTTCATGCAAATGGAAATGAAAAGAAAACTGGAGTAGCCATACTCATATCAAACAAAATAGACTTCAGAACAAATACGCTAATTAAAAGACAAAGAAGGTCATTATATAATGATAAAGGAGTCAATCCAGCAAGAATATGTAACATTTATAAATGTATATGCACCCAACATAGGATCACTGAGATATATAAAGCAAATATTAACAGACCTAAAGGGAGAAATTGAAAGCAATACAATAATAGTAGGGGAAGTTAATACCCCACTTACATCAATGGATAGACCGTCCAGATAGAAAATCAATCAGGAAACATCGGGCTTTTATGGCACATTAGACCAGATTGACTTAGTAGATATATAGTTGACCCTTGAACAACACAGGTTTGAATTGTGCAGGTCCACTTATATGTGGATTTTTTCCAAGAAATATACAGAAATATACATGTAGAATATCGTGTGCAAGACTTGTATTGAAGTGGATAGCCTCTCCTTTCATAGGCATAAGGTGATATTTAATATAAAATTGATAAGGTGTCAGTTTTCTTAATGTTCATAACTTTGCTTTCAAAGAATTACATTACCGAAATATATGCCCCTCATAATTGGAGAAGTTGTGTATCAGCCTATCATCACAGGTATGCAGTCTCCCCATTTTTATTGGAAGTATTGGAAGTCCTAGCCACAGCAATTAGGCAAGAAAAGAAACAAAAGGCATCAAAATTAGAAAGAAAGAAGTTAAACTGTTACTATTTGCAGATGACATGATACTATATATAGAAAACCCTAAAGACACCACCAAAAAAACCCTTAGAACTATAAAATGAATTCAGTAAAAGCAATAGGATACAAAATCAGTATACAGAAATTTATGGCATTTCTATACACTAATAATGAATTATCAGAGAAATTAAGAAAACAGTCTCATTTACAATCGCATCAAAAAGACTAAAATACCTAGGAATAAATTTAACCAAGGAGGTGAAAGACCTGTGCACTGAAAACTTTAAGACACTGATGAAAGAAGTTGAAGAAGACACAAATAAATGGGAAGATATTCTGTGCTCATGGATTGGAAGAATTAATACAGGCAAACCTTCCTTGTTTTGTTGTGCTTTGCTTTATTGTGCTTCACAGGTATTGCATTTTTTACAAATTGAAGGTTTGTGGCAATCCTAGATCAAGCAAGTCTATTAGTACCATTTTTTCCAACCGCATTTGCTCATTTTGTGTTTCTGTGTCACATTTTGGTAATTCTCACAGTATATCAAAATATTATTATTATTATTATATTTGTTATGGTGATCTGTGATCAGTGATCTTTGATGTTACTATTAGAATTGTTTTGGGACACCACAAATTGTGCCCATATAAAAGGGTGAACTTAATAATGTTGCGTGTGTTCTGACTGCTCCACTGACTGGCCATTCCCCCATCTCTCTCCCTCTCCTAGGGTTTCCCTATTCCCTGAGACACAGCAATACTGAAATTAGGCAGTTAATAACCCTACAGTGTCCTCTACATGGGAAGAATTGCATGTCTCTCACTTTAAATCAGAAGGTAGAAATTATTAAGCTTAGTGAGGAAGGCATGTTGAAAGGCAAGATAGGCTGAAAGGTAGGCCTCTTGTACCAAACAGTTAGCCAGGTTGTGAATGTGAAGGAAAAGTACTTGAAGGAAATTTAAAGTGCTACTCCAGTGAGCACACAAATGATAAGAAAGCAAAACAGTCTAATTGCTGATATAGAGAAAGTTTTAGTGGTCTGGATAGACTATCAAACCAGCCACAAAATTCCCTTAAGCCAAAGTCTAAAATTCCCTTAAGCTAAAGCAAGGCCCTACTTCTCTTTACTTCTATGAAGACTGAGAGAAGTGAGGAAGCTGTAGAAGAAAAGTTTGAAGTTAGCAGAGGTTGGTTCATGAGGTTTAAGAAGCCATCTTCATAACATAAAAGTGCAAGGTGAAGCAGCAAGTGCTGGTGTAGAAGCTGAGCAAGTTATCCAGAATATCTAGCTAAGATAATTTTTAAAGGTAGCTACACTAAACAGCAGATTTTCAATGTAGATAAAACAGCCTTATATCGGAAGAAGATGACATCTAGGTCTTTCATAGCTAAAGAGGAGAAGTCTATGAATGCCTGACTTCAAAGCAAAGACAGGGCTAATGCAACTGGTGAATTGAAGTTGAAGCCAATGCTCATTTACTGTTCTGAAAATCCCAGGGCCCTTAAGGATTACGCTAAATCTATTCTGCCTGTGCTCTATAAATGAAACAACAAAGCCTGGATGACAGCACTCCTGTTTACAACATGGTTTACTGAATATTTTAAGCCCATTGTTGAGACCTACTGCTCAGAAAAAAGATTCCTTTCAAAATATTACTGCTCACTGACAATGTACCTAGTCACCCAAGAGCTCTGATGAAGATGTACAATGAGATTAATGTTGTTTTCATGCCTGCTAACACAGCATTCAATCTGCAGCCCATGGCTCAAGGAGTAATGTCAACTTTCAAGTCATTATTTAAGAAATACATTTAGTAAGGCTACAGCTGCCATAGATAGTGATTCCTCTGATGGATCTGGGCAAAGTAAATTGAAAACCTTCTGGAAATGATTTACCATTCTAGATGCCTTTAAGAACATTCATGATTCATGGGAAGAGGTCAAAATATCAACATTAATAGGAGTTTGGAATAAATTGATTCCAATCCTCATGGGTGACTTTGAGAGGTTCAAGACTTCAGTAGAGGAAGTAACTGCAGATGTGGTAGAAATAGCAAGAGAACTAGAATGAGAAGTGGAGCTTAAAGATATGACTGAATTGCTGCAGTGTCATGGTAAAACCTTAATGAGGAGTTGCTACTTATGGGTGAACAAAGAAAATGGTTTCTTGAGATGGAATCTACTCCTGGTGAAGATCCTGTGAAGATTGTTAAAATGACAACAGAGGCTTTAGAATATTACATGAACTTAGTTGATAAAGTAGCAATGGGCTTTGAGAGGACTGACTCAAATTTTGAAAGAAGTTCTATTGTGAGTGAAATGTTATCAAACAACATTGCAGGCTACAGAGAAATCCTTCATGAAAGGAAGAGTCAATTGATATGGCAAACTTCATTGTTACCTTATTTTAAGAAATCACTACAGCTACCCAAGCCTTCATCAATCACCACCCTGATCAATCAACAGCCATCAACATTGCGGCAAGACTCTCCACCAGCAAAAAGATTATGACTTGCTGAAGGCTAGATGAGGTTAACATTTTTCAGCAATAAAGTATTTTTAATTGAGATATGTACTTTTTTTTAGACAGAATGCTATTGCACACTTAATAGACTACAGTGTAGTGTAAACAACTTTTAAATGCATTGGGGGGACTTCCCTGGCAGTCCAGTGGTTAAGACTTTGCCTTCCAATGCAGGTCGTGTGGGTTTGATCCCTGGTCAGGGAGCTAGGATCCCACAAGCCTCACGACCAAAAAGCCAAAACGTAAAACAGAAGCAATATTGTAACAAATTCAATGAAGACTTTAAAAATGGTCCACATCAAAAAAAAAAAATGCATTGGGAAAAATTTGTGTGACTTGCCTTATTGTGATTTTCACTTTATTACGGTGGTCTGGAACTAAACCCACACTATCTCCAAAGTATGGCTTTATTGTTAAAACCCAAAGCAATATACAGATTCAGTACAATCCCCATCAAAATTCCACTGGCATATTTCACAGAACTAGATCAAACAATTCTAAAATTTGTATGGAACCACAAAAGATCCCAAATAGCCAAACAATCTTGAGAAAGAAGAACAAAGCTGGAGGTATTACACTCCCTGATTTCAAATTACACTACAAAGCTACAGCAGTCAAAACAGTATTGTACTGGCACAAAAACAGATACACAAATCAATGGAGCAGAATTGAGAACCCAGAAATAAATCTACACATATATGGACAATTAATTTATGACAAAAGAGCAAAGAACATACAATGGATAAAGGATTGTCTTTTCAATAAATGGGGTTGGAAAAGCTGGACAGCTACATGCAAAAGAATGAAACTAGGCCACTGTCTTAACACCATACACAAAAATTAACGGAAAATGCATTAAAGCCTTGAATGTAAGACCTGAAACCATAAAATTCCTAGAAGAAAACATAGGTGATAATCTCATTGACATCAGTCTTAGTGATTTTTTTGTGGATCTGACTTCAAAGAAGGCAAGGGAAACAAAAGCACAAATTAAAAAATGGAACTACATCAAACTAAAAAGCTTCTGCAGAGTGAAGGAAAACATCATCAAAATGAAAAAGCAACCTACTGAATGGGAGAGATATTTGCAAATCATACAGCTGATAAGGGGTTAATATCCAAAGTATATAAAGAACTCATACAAACAACCTGATCAAAAAATGGGCAGAGGATCTGAATAAGCATTTTTCCAAAGAAGAGGTGCAGATGGCCAATAGGAACATGAAAAGATGTTCAACATCACTAATTATTTTTGAAAAATTTTATTGGAGTATAGTTGATTTACAATGTTGTGTTACTTTCTGCTGTACAGCAAAGTGAATCATTTATACATATACATATATCCACTCTTTTTTAGATTCTTTTCACATATAGGTCATTACAGAGTATTGAGTAGAGTTCCCTGTGCTATACAGTAGGTCCTTTAATTATCTATTTTATATAGAGTAGTGTGTATATGTCAATTCCAATCTCCCAATTTATCCCTCCCTCCCCTTCCCCCCAATAACCATAAGATTGTTTTCTACCTGTGTAACTCTATTTCTGTTTTGTAAATAAGTTCATTTGTACCATTTTTAAAGATTCCACATATAAGCAATATCATACAATATTTGTCCTCTGTCTGACTTACTTCACTCAGTATGACCATCTCTAGGTCCATCCATGTTGCTGCAAATGGCATTATTTCGTTCTTTTTTATGGCTGAGTAATATTCCATTGTATATATGTACCACATCTTCTTTATCCATTCCTCTGTCGATGGACATTTAGGTTGCTTCCATGTCTTGGCTATTGTAAATAGTGCTGCAATGAACATTGGGGTGCATGTATTTTTCAAATAATGGTTTTCTCTGGATATATGCCCAGGAGTGGGATTGCTGAATCATATGGTAGCTCTATTTTTAGTTTTTTGAGGAACTTCCATACTGTTTTCCATAGTGGCTGTACCAGTTTACATTCCCACCAACAGTGTAGAAGGGTTCTCTTTTCTCCACACCTTCTCCAGCATTTACTGTTTGTAGTTTTTTTGATGATGGCCATTCTGACTGGTGTGAGGTGATGTATCATTGTAGTTTTGATTTGCATTTCTCTAATCATTAGTGATGCTGAGCATCTTTTCATGTGCTTTTTGGCCATCTGTATGTCTTCTTTGGAGAAATGTCTATTTAGGTCTTCTGCCTATTTTTTGATTGGGTTGTTTGTTTTGATGATATTAAGCCGCATGAGCTGTTTGTAAATTTTGGAGACTAATCCCTTGTTGGTCACATCATTTGCAAATATTTTCTCCCATTCTGTGGGTTGTCTTTTCAATATCACTAATTATTAAGGAAATGCAGATCAAAACCACAATGAGATATCACTTTATACCTCGTAGAACGGCTATGATTAAAAAGATAATAAATAACTAATGTTGGAGAGGATATGGAGAAAAGGGATCCATTGTACACTGTTAGTGGGACTATAAATTTCTGCAGCCACTGTGCAAAACAGTATGGAGATTTCTCAAGAATTTAAGAATAGAACTATTATATGACCCAGCTATTCCACTTTTGGATATTTTATTCAAAGAACATGAAAACACTAATTTGAAGAGTTATAAACACCCCTATGTTCATTACAGCATTATTTACAATAGCCAAGATGTGGAAATAACATGATAACCTGTGTCCATCAATGGATGAATGGATAAAGAAGATGTGATACACACACACACACACACACACACACACACACACACACACACACACACGGACAAAATGGAATACAGCCATAAAAAAGAATGATATCCTGCCATTTACAACAACATGGATGGACATTGAGGGTATTATGCTAAGTGAAATAAGTCAAACAGAGAAAGACAAATACCTATGTTTTCACTCATATGTGAAATCTAAAAAAAAAAGAACAACCAAATAAAAATAAACAAAAACAAACTCATAAACACAGAGAACAGATCAGTAGTTACCAGAGGGGAAGCAGGTTGAGGGAGTGGGTAAAATGGGTGAAGCAAGTCAACTGTATAGTGATGGATGGTAACTAGACTTGTGGTGGTTATGACTCTGCAGTCTAAACAAATGTTGAATTATAATGCTATACACCTGAAACATTTAAAAAAAGATTGGGGGGTATTTAAAAGAGGGATCAGAGGGAAATTACATTGCTCAAAGCTGGATTTTCTGTGAAATTTTGCTGATGTCAACATGAGCATGGATAAACACGTTTGAAAATATTCTATAATCTATGAAAATGTATAAAGTGGAGTCCTTGGATATGAGTTTTTAATGTTAATGATAATATGAAAAAATATAACTAGCTATTAAATGAGAAGAAAGGGGGATTTTGTTCTAGATTAAAAGAGACTTAAGAGCATAACTAAGTATAAATCATGAACTTTGATTGGATTCAGTTTTGAAAAAAAATATTTAGGGACAACTGTGGAAAGTTTAATATGGGTTGTATATTAGATGCCTTAAGAGGATTATTATTCATTTTCTTAGGTATGATAATCATATTGTGGTTATGTGGGAGAATATCCTTATTTTCTGCAGATGCATGCTAAGGTATTTAGGGGTAAGATGGCATGTGATGTCAATAATATGCTCTAAAATGTTTGAGCAATATAATTAGATAGATACATACATACATATATACATAGAGCAATATGACAAAATGTTAATAATTGTCAATCAGCCTAGCTGATCATTATAATAGTATTCGTTATATTATTCTTTCTAGTTTTCTGAATGTTTAAAATTTTTTTCCTATTAAATTTAAAATGCCCATGTGGTAAAAAATGAAAGATTTGACCTATAATCATCAAGACTCTTGCTACTTCTTACTTTCTTGGTTTCAAGGTTAAAATTGTTTTAGCAAATTTAATCTAGCCTGGTAGTGTTGTTTAGGTTGAACATCGTATGGTAGTTTGAATAATAATGAATTTCCAGATGAAAGTAACTGGCTGGAGTTGGTAGGCACATGAATCAGCTAATAGCTGAACCTTGATAGAATGTTACTTCATGTGTTGGGGAATTCACTTATTAGGCCTGCCTGTCTTAAAGCTCTTCTTACTGTTCCATTACCCAAAAGTTATACGGTATTCTCATCTCTGTGGCTATCTGTCCCATGGCATTAGATCTTTAAAGTATAATATCTCCAAGGCTGTGATAGTGTGCCTTAATTCTTTCTTGTTTAGACAATATTGAGTACATTCAGTTCAGGGCACTGCTCTTTGAGAGAGAGAAACAAATTGGAACATACTCAGGGGATAATGAGCAGGATGGCTGAACCATGTCTTTCCTATGAGAAAGAAATCAAGGAAACAGAGATGTTTTGCCTAGAAAAAGAGAAGATACAAGGGTAATATAGTAGCAGTGTGTGTGTACTGAAAGTGCTGCACTTTTGAATATTCCCATCGAATGAAAGGAACTAACTATAGGTTGAAAGAATAGGATTCATATTCCTATAAATAAGAATGTTTGACAACCCTTCAAAGATGGAATGGACTGCTTTGGGAGGTGCTAAATCTTCTATTAGTGTTAGTTCAAGGAGAGAACAAAAAGTCACTTGTCATGGGTATTGTAATGGCCACCATCACTAACACCACCACTACCACCACCATTTAATGAGCACTTTTTATTCTAAGTATTTTATTTTTATTAATTCATTAAATTTTCATAACAACCTTATGATAGGTTCTATATTGCTATTATTATCAATATCATTTTATAGATGAGGAAATGAAGGCACAGAGAGGTTAACTAACTCTGAGGCTATATGAGAGGTGGATGGAAAACTGGGATTTAACTAGAAAATCTGGCTCAGAGAGCCTGTACTTGGTTTACTATTATACTACCTTGTCTTGTACGAGGGCATCAAGAACTAGATGGGGATGAGCAATTGGATTTTTAAGGACCTTTGAATCTTGAGATTTTGATTCTATATTCTGATAGTGTATAGATGATGCAAGACTTTTCTAAGTGTTTGTCTTGACAAGTATGGGGACTTTAATTTTTTTTCTATATTTACTCTGTATACTATATTTACATCCATTTATTAAATATCATGGAATGAGGCTGTTTATAAAACTTTTGGTATTGTAATTTTTTTCTTTGAATCAAAATAACGTTTTAAAAACACTAATTTTTTCTTATAAGACTTTAGGAATCATGACACTTTAGCAAATATTGGTAACAAATCTATATTCTGACACATCATGCATGAATATATTTATTGTCATTGAATATTATAGTAATAGTGTAAAATGGCAAATTCGTGAATGCTATGTATTAATAAAAGAGAAAAAGAACATACTTTGTTTTACCATTAGAGCTAATGATAACGTTTGTCAGGAATAATCTGTTGGTAATTGGAACCAAATTCAGTATATTCATTTATGTAAGCTTCTTTAAACTGATGCTTTTCCTTGAAATATGTCACATTAGAGAAAAACATACTTTTCCTCTGAGAAAGAACCTATAAATGTTAGCAGTTTAGTTTTCAGCACATTAAAAAAGTTAGATTTCTTTTGTTAGCAAGAAATTATTGGAACCTAGATTAAGTAAAGCTTTTTTTTTTTTTTTTTTTTTGTCAGTTACCCAGTAACACTATGGTAGAATACCTCTTATACAGCACAGTTGGCAGGTATTTTGGGTTCATCAAAAAAAAAAGTTGTTTAAGCTACATGTAAAAGAATGAAATTAGAATACTCCCTAACACCATACACAAAAATAAACTCAAAATGGATTTGAGACCTAAATGTAAGACCGGACACTATAAAACTCTTAGAGGAAAACATAGGAAGAACACTCTTTGACATAAATCACAGCAAGATCTTTTTTGATCCACCTCCTAGAGTAATGGAAATAAAAACAAAAATAAACAAATGGGACCTAATGAAACTTCAAAGCTTTTGCACAGCAAAGGAAACCATAAACAAGACGAAAAGACAACCCTCAGAACGGGAGAAAATATTTGCAAACGAATCAACGGAAAAAGGATTAATCTCCAAAATATATAAACAGCTCATTCAGCTCAATATTAAAGAAACAACTCAATCCAAAAATGGGCAGAAGACCTAAATAGACATTTCTCCAAAGAAGACATACAGATGGCCAAGAAGCACATGAAAAGCTGCTCAACATCACTAATTATTAGAGAAATGCAAATCAAAACTACAATGAGGTATCACCTCACACCAGTTAGAATGGGCATCATCAGAAAATCTACAAACAGTAAATGCTGGAGAAGGTGTGGAGAAAAGGGAACCCTCTTGCACTGTTGGTGGGAATGTAAATTGATACAGCCACTATGGAGAACAGTATGGAGGTTCCTTAAAAAACTAAAAATAGAATTACCATATGACCCAGCAATCCCACTACTGGGCATATACCCAGAGAAAACCGTAATTCAAAAAGACACATGCACCCCAATGTTCATTGCAGCACTATTTACAATAGCCAGGTCATGGAAGCAACCTAAATGCCTATCGACAGACAAATGGATAAAGAAGTTGTGGTACATATATACAATGGAATATTACTCAGCCATAAAAAGGAACGAAATTGAGTCATTTGTTGAGACGCGGATGGATCTAGAGACTGTCATACAGAGTGAAGTAAGTCAGAAAGAGAAAAACAAATATCGTATATTAACGCATGTGTGTGGAACCTAGAAAAATGGTATAGATGAACCGGTTTGCAGGGCAGAAGTTGAGACACAGATGTAGAGAACAAACGTATGGACACCAAGGGGGGAAAACTGCGGTGGGGTGGGGATGGTGGTGTGCTGAATTGGGCGATTGGGATTGACATGTATACACTGATGTGTATAAAATTGATGACTGATTAAAGAAAAAAAAAGTTGTTGAAATTTGGAATCAGAAGAAAGCAGTACATATATAGTAGATATGTAATATAACTCAATATAATGTATTGAATATACATGTATATATGTAATTTATGTAATATAACTTGAAAACTTATTTGAAACTTAAAATATATATTTATTATTTACTTATTTAATTTATTTTTGGCTGCGTTGGGTCTCAGTTGCGGCACGCGGGATCTTCGTTGAGGCATGCAGTATCTTTCCTCGTGGTGCAGGGGCTTCTCTCTAGTTGTGGCGTGCAGGTTGTGGCACGTGGGTTCCAGAGCGTGTGGGCTCTGTAGTTTGCAGCATGCCGGCTCTCTCGTTGAGGTGCTCGAACTCAGTATTTGTGGTGCGCGGGCTTAGTTGCCCTGTGGCATGTGGGATCTTAGTTCCCTGACCAAGGATCGAACCTGCGTCCCCTGCATTGTAAAGCGGATTCTTTACCACTGGACCACCAAGGAAGTCCCTTAAAACATACAAATGCAGTACATACCAAGATAGGTGGAGCCATCTGTCTTGGCAGAGAAGATTGATCACTGACATGGTTGATTTGCCTGTACGTGGTGATTTAAAAAAAACAGAAGCAACTTTTAGTTGGTTTTATTATCGTTTTTAATTTCTTTACAGACACTGCATCCCTTTAATTCCCTCCACTCAAAGACTACCAGGAACATACCCATAGTTGAGCAAATTGGGTTTATTACTCATTGCAGTAGGGAGAGCTCACACCATAGAGAACCATGGAGTGTCTCAGTAAGAGAATATTCAAAAGAACTTTTTTAGGATTTGGGCTTTGTTTGAGTGATTTGGGGTAGGGTCTGAGGAAACAGAGGTTTACCATAGATTGGGGGCTATCAGAAATCAGGGACAAATCTGTGATTGGATATCTCAATAAATCTTATTATAGGGAGGGCAGACTAAAGTAAGGATAAAGCTGTAACTGGAGAGACAGTATAACTAAAATGGAAAACAAAGCAAAACTAAAATGACAACATATAAGGCAATAAGAATGAACACACTTAATTCAGCCTTGCTAATAGGTGGAGGAAAGGGTAAGAGAGGATAATATTCTGTCTCTGCAATTTCATTGGTGGCAGGTAGGGAAGTTGATCATGCCGCTGCTTAGAGAAGCCGTTTCCACTCATTTCTCCCAACTGCAATGGCTTCCACCTGCATGTGGGTTTCAACTCTATTATGTAGGACAAGATTGCATTCCTGACCCATGGTCTCTGCCTGTCTTAATTTCTGACATCTTATCTGACTTTTGCAACCCCAGTCTCTCCTCTGCTTGCAGTATTGCTGCCCATTCACATTCCTGGTCAAGGTGCAGGTGGAAACCCAGCTAAATTAGAGCTGTAGTATACTGTAGCTGCTCCTGGACAGAGTGGAGATAATCCATATGGAGTTAGGTTAAGTGAGAATTGATAGTGTCCCTAGACGAAGCTAATTACAAATGTTGAGGTTATTGGAGCTTTGTGAGGGGCCAGATCTTAGTGGAATTAGTTAGGGATGCCTTTAAAAAGAAGATGATTTTGAGCATTGATATTGAAGAGAGTAATATAGTTCAGTATTTATTATTCCACTTAGACGAATGAGTATAAATAAAAACCTAAAAATGGTGCCAGTGATTATCATGACTCTATTTTCAGAACTGAAAATTGAAACCAAAGATAATTGGACAAAGGACATTTTAATTTAATAATAAGAGTAGGTATCATTTATTGAGTACTCAGGTGATGGGCACTCCCCTAAGTGCTTTATACATTATTCATTTCTCACAGCAACTATTTGAGCATATAATTATAACTCCATCCTATAAAAAGATATAGTCTAACTCCCATCACCTTGACTATGGGTCAGCCTTGGTGACTTACTATTGAATAGATTGCATTGACAGTTATAGGGCATGACTTCCCAGACTAGGTTAGAAAAAATGATATAACTTTCCTGGCTCTTTTGGGGGCATACCCCTTTGGAGGCATGAACTACCATGTAAGAAGTCCAGCTAGCCTGAAGCAACGTGCTGGAGAGAAAAGATCATGTAGAGAGATCACATCGAGGAAGATGTCCAAGGAACCCCAGCTTCCAACCCCAAGCTCTTGAAGTGTTCACATCTGTGAAAAAAGAAGCCTTGAGATGACTCCAACCTTAGCCACTGACTTAAGGGCAAGCTCATGAGGGACCTTGAGACAGAACCACCCAGCCCAGATGCTCCTGAATTCCTGACCCACGGAAACCATTAATGATAATAAATCATTATTGTTGTTTTAAGCACTAAGTTTTAGGGTGATTTTTATATAGTAGATAACTAATGTAATGTATCTTGGTAATTCTTGGATTAGGGTTAATAACAGTGGAATTCCTGTCTCAAGAGTAGGTAAAGCTCCTCTCTGGAAATGTAAGGTAAGAAAAGATTTAGAAGGTACGTGTTATTGAAATTGTGGCCTCATTTACTGTTGAAAGTGATTTTAGTATAGCCATGTGGAACGGAAAAAACACTGAATTGGGTGTCAGAAAACCTACATTTAGAGTTTAGCTCTGCCAGTTTTACCTGTGTGACATGGGGAAAACCACATAACCTTCTGAGTGTTACTTTTCTTCATGCTAAAACAAACTTCGGTATTCAGTTCTTGGCAACACATTTTTAGAACAACATCTAGAGACTGGAGTGTATCAGAGTAGAATGATGAAGGGTCTGGAAACCATGTCAAATGGTAAATAGGTGTTGAAACTGAAGGAGTTTCACCTAGAAAAGGACTGTTAACCTAATCCCTCCCTTAAGATACTTCGAAAAACTTTAACATGGAATAGGAAATAGATTGATTTTGTGTATCTTTTGAGGGCAAACAGGAAACTATGGGTGATAATGATAAGGATCTAGAATTTAGCTGATCAAGGATTCCCTTTTAAATAATTAGAGTTATCAGAAAATATTATTTGCGAGTCCTCAGATGCAGAAATGCCAAGGAAAGAAAGCTTGGTTATTTTTTCTGGTTTCAATATAGGGAAACTATAATATACTAACTCTCTAGATATGTTCAATAAGGCCAAATTCTATTCTCTTAAATTATTTTTATTGCGTTGGCCAAAAGGTTCATTTGGTTTTTTCCATAAGATGATTCTAGTAGCACTTAGTTGTCTTTACCTTCATTCAAAACAATTTTGTTAGATTATATGTGACAGCTGTCATATCAGCGTGCATTAAAAAAAAAGACTTATCAAAATTGGTGAATTTTTGTGTAGCCATTTTAATATTAAAGATGGAAGAAAAAAGCAACATTTTTGGCATATTATGTTTTATTATTTAAAGGAAGGTAAAAACGGAGCTGAAATGCAAAAAAGATTTGTGCAGTGTATGGAGAAGGTGCTGTGACTGATAGAATGTCTCAAAAGTGGTTTGCGAAGTTTCATGCTGGAGATTTCGCACTGGATGGTGCTCCATGGTCGGGTAGACCAGTTGAAGTTGATAGTGATCAAATCGAGACATTAATTGAGAACAGTCAACGTTATACCATGTGGCAGATAGCAACATACTCAAAATATCCAAATCAAGTGTTGAAAATCATTTGCACCAGCTTGGTTATGTTAATCGCTTTGATGTTTGGGCTCCACATAAGCGAAAAAAACCTTCTTGACTGTATTTCCGCATGCGATTCTCTACTTAAATGTAATGAAAACATTCCGTTTTTAAAACAAATTGTGATGGGCAGTGAAAAGTGGTTACTGTACAATCATGTGGAACAGAAGATATCATGGGACAAGGGAAATGAACCACCATCAACCACACAAAGGCCGGTCTTCATCCAAAGAAGGTGATGTTGTGTATATGGTGGGATTGGAAAGGAGTCCTCTATTTTGAGCTCCTTCTGGAAAACCAAGCAATTAATACCAACAACTACTGCTCCTAGTTAGACCAACTGAAAGTAGCACTTGACGAAAAGCATCCGGAATTAGTCAACAGAAAATGCATAATCTTCTATCAGGATAACGCAAGACCACATGTTTCTTTGATGACCAGGCAAAACCTGTTACAGCTTGGCTGGGACGTTCTGATTCATCTGCCATATTCACCAGACATTGCACCTTCGGATTTCCATTTATTTAGGTCTTTACAAAATTCTCCTAATGGAAAAAATTTCAATTCCCTGGAAGACTGTAAAAGACACCTGGAACAATTCTTTGCTCAAAAAGATAAAAAGTTTTGGGAAGATGGAATTGTGAAGTTGCCTGGAAAAATGGCAGAAGGTAGTGGAGCAAAAGGGTGAATACGTTGTTCAATAAAGTTCTTGGTGAAAATGAAAAATGTGTCTTTATTTTTACTTAAAAACAAAAGATACTCTTTGGCCAACCCAATATATTTTCTCTAAGCATCTCTTTATAAAATGACTTTTGTTCTTCCTTATTACATAAGCAATATGTTCATCAATGTTTATCAATGATAAATTAGAAAACACAGATAAGCAAAAAAAGGAAAGAAAAATTACCAATAATCTCATAACCATTTATAAATCACTATAAATATTTTGGTGTATGTCTTCTAAGGATTTTTTTTGTGGCCACATTTACCCTTGTGCACGCATGTAACAAAATTGAAGTTATATACTAAAATACTATGATATATCCTTTTCTCCATTTGATACCTCTTCCCTTGTAGATAAATTATTCTACAACTTTTTTTGGTATTCATATTCAACCTTGAAAATAGTATTTATTTTCTGATTAAAAGTATTACTTATGATAGAACATTTGCAAAATATATGTAACTTCAAAAAGGAAATATAAAACTACCTATTGTTTCAAGACTCAGAGGACCATTAGCATTTTGTTGGCAATTCTGTCTTTTCTTCTGTACATAATTTAAAAATATATATATAATTAGTGTTTCTCACTAACATACTTTTTACTAGTAATATGTTATGAATAGTCCCACGTCACTAAATTTTCTGCGAAAATATGATTTTCAATGATTTCAAATTATTCCACCACATGGATAAAACCATAATGCCCTCAAATAATCCCTACTATTGGAAATACAAATTGCCTCTAATTATTCATCACTATAAACAACACTATATTCAACGTATATAATATTGTTTTTAATGGCCATGTGGTATTCCATTGTGTAGCTATATCATCTTTTATTGAATGAATCCCTTATTTTTTAATATCTCAGTTGTTAACGTTTTGCCTAAATAAGCAATTCTGTCATTGCTAGAGCGAATCTTTTCCCTTAGCCTTAATTTTTTATTATTTTTGACATATTTGGTGAATAGTTGTTTCATCATCCAACAATGTGACAACATTTTTTTTTTGATGTTTTGGAGGTATATAGAAGAATCATAAGACATGAGGTATATAGAAGAAGCATAAGTTAAGAGCTAAAATTTAGTTGCAAATATGACTAAAACATGCAAAATAATAACGAATAATTTAGCATATTATTGCATGGTTCTGATTGCTTCGATGTGTAGTTCAGGGGATAGGAGGATAGTGAGGCCCAGCATAGTCAGGGAGGACTTTAAGGATGAAATGCAGTTTGAGCTGAGCTTTGAAGAGTGGGTTGAGTTCATAGTCAAAGAGAATGTAGTACATTCTAGGGGAAAGGAACAAGACTTGCAAAGGCTCAAAAATTTGATTGTTTGCTATATTCACAGTACCATGAGAAGGCTATTTGAGTTTAATGTTATTTAATGCCACTGCTGAGCAATCAGTTTTTCATAACTTTTGAAAAATCTGAGCAATATTTATTTTAATCTGTTTTTTCAATTTTATTGAGAAATAATTGAGTATAACATTGTATTAAAGGTATACAATATAATGTATATATTGTGAAAGGATTACCACAATAAGTTTACTTAACATCCATCACCTCACACACGTTTTGTTTTTAATATTTACTTCTCTATCCCTTCATATATGGAAACATCTTAATTATATATTCTTAATTTGTGAAAATTGCTTGTATTTTCTAGAAACTTTGCCTAATGAATATTTTTTTGTACTACTGTATGCTTTTTCAGTCATCTACATATAATTTTTGTACTGTGTTTAATTAATTGCCAGTGAAATGCTCCTTAGATAATCTGAATCAACATCACTTTAGTCCTTGTATTGGTACTAGGATCCTTTTAAATAGTATTTTGAAATTTTCTTCACTGTTAGGGAGGACTCTGAAGTTAGGGGTTAAGAGAAAACAAACTTATCATAAATTTCCTTTGAATGAACTAATGCTTACTCAGTGCCCCATATGCTTTTCTTTTTGTGATGTTCATGTGTTCTGTCATGTTATACAGTGGTTGTTTTCATAAGAAAGATCAAAAGAAGAGAAGTAATCTCCATTATGTTACTTTTTAAAATCACAACTAACCAGCCTTCTTTAAAATGTTCATAATTATATCCACATTATAACATTAAGGCAAATCACAGTCATTTCATTACCTTCTCATGAAATCAGTGTTTCTGAAAGTGGGGTGCATCAGAAGCACTTGGGATGTTTATTAAACTTCATATTCCTGGGCCCCACTCTTTGGGGTATGGGAAGAGGTAAGGGAATCTGTATTTTAACATACTTGCCGGGGAATTCTATACCTTAAAGTTGGAGAAGCACTGCTTTAGTCAAATGTTGTCTCAAACCTCTCCACAGCTGTGCTGCAGTGTCATGCATCAAAACTTGATAGATATTATCACTGGACATCTTGCCTCAATTGTTAGTTCATAGGACCAATTTTGTTTTTAGGAAATTAAAGAATAAGCTGAGCTTTTTTTTTTCTGTAAGAAAACTTACTTAAAAATTACCTAGCTCCCTAGAAAAAAAACTAGAGATTCTTTGTCAAATTTCTTTTTCTAATTTGGCATTACTGCCTTTTATCTAACAGTAATCTCTTCATTGTATCGATAAATGTTTGGATTTATGTGCCCCTTTGTTCAGATGAATTGACTATAGGCCTCCATTCATGAGAGGTCCATATGTCTTAAGTTTTAGAAAGTTAAAAAGTGAAGACCATAAATGGTAAATTTTGCCCCTTTCCATTGTTCCTAAAGATAGTATGATTTATACAACTTAAGCCATTTATGATTTCATCTTCTGCCCTTGTTGGTGCCTTTGTGGCATGTTGCAAGTAGTTCTTGTTGCTTTCTTGGAGAAATCATGACTTACAGCTTCTTATTCTCTGCTTCTTGGTGGTGTTGAGCGACCTTTCACAGATTATGGGGCTTCAGTGTGGGAACCCATGGTTATTGTCTGTGGTGCAGATGGCAGTGATCACATTCCCATGAGTAAAAAATAAGGAACGTAGTCTATCTAACAAGTAAGTGACATGAGTAAATAGACTGAAATTAGTCCTGAGAGAAAAAAATGGTACTGTATGGAGGCTAAATTCTCTAAGGACAACTGGAACTCAGGCTGGAGAGACATTTCTAGCATCTTTCAATTTGGGAGTGGTGGGAAAACTCCTCTTTATTATGGTCAGTGGTGAGTCATTTGTAGGTAACCACTTCCATGTAACTGTTGTTTTAAGTTGATCTTCAATCCCTTAGGTTGAGCCAGAGTTTGTTTTTGACTTATAGGCAATGATATGAGACAAATTTGCATTTGAAATGAAAGTGATCGAAGCATAATTTATCAAATGGTATTACTGACTCAAAAAAGCCTAGGTCACATTTCTGATAGGGACACTATTAAGAACTGAAACTGGCTTTGGCAAACATATCTCTGAGTTTTTTGTTTGCACAAAGTAGAGAATGAACTGGCCATTCCAAGGAGCCATGTATTAACCATGACTGGCATCTAAAAGAAGGGGTTCCTGTGCATCACTCCACAGTTATTGTAAGCAGTAAATGAAATACAACATATTTCCTGGGGAAAGAAAAGATTTAGGAACAAGGTAAGGAGGAGCTCTTTTTCCTGCCCTGCCCATTTATTTTATCCTTTTCAGTTTATTTTAGTGCAAACGTAATGAGCATCTGCTCTGTGCTAGGCATTTTGATAACAATGGGACTGTGGAAAAGATTAAGATTTGGCTCATAGTAATTTAAAGCAGCTTTATTGAGATATAATACGCATACCATACAATTTGCTTATTTAATGTGTACAATTCAATGGTGGTTTTTAGTATATTCACAGACTTTACAATACTCAATTTATTTCAAGACATATTTTTTACTAAGCAATTCCTTAGGTCCAGAGGGGGAAAAACCTCTTTGGCTCCATTCCTAGATCTGTTCCTTCCAACAAAATAATGATACCTACCATTTACTAAGCACCGCCTGCTTTGGGCTCAGCACTGTGCCTAGTTGCTTTACAAATGTTAGCTCATTATATGCTACCAATAACTGTGAAAATAAGTTTTATTCCTACCTTGTATGCAATGGCAATAATACCTAAATATCTAGCATTTACTGAGTACAATTATCTCATTTAATGTATGTGGAAATGTATTTCTCTAAATTCCATTTTCTTTTCATTCCCTTTCCTACCAGTGATTAACTCTGTAACTTTTTTTTTTTTTTTTTTTTTAACTCTGTAACTTTTCCCTCATGCTCTTCCTCTAGTTCTTGATGCTTACTGGGCTTTTTTTTGTGAAGAAGGAGAGAGATACAGGAGTGATTAAGATTTTTAAGCTTCTGATGAGAACAAAGCCTAGACGCTTTATTTATTTCATACAGTTTTTTATTGGGAGAGAGAAGACCCCTACACAGACAGATAAGGTGCATGCAAGACTACTGGTGGACTGTGGCCAATAATGTTTGCTTAAAACTCTCAGTTCTGATTTAAAGAGCTATAAAAGCATTTTCTTTTTATAAACTTTTAGGTGTTTATTATTTTCAATCTAAGATTTGCTTTTTCTCTTTGAAGATAGACCTAACTCTCCTACCAGTTAGCCAACTTCTCTGTAATGTGAAATAATTCTTGTGTAAGTGTTTCTGTAACAAACCTGTCTTCTTGTTAAAAAAAAGAAAAAAACAAATCATTTTTAAATGCCACATGAAAAATGTGTGTGACTGTGTGCTAAAGTATCAGGAGTAAGTGTAAGAAATAGAAAGAGGTTTCTGTAACTTTGACAGATGTGTAGCTAGAAAAAAAACAAACAATTTTCTTCAAACCCCGGCACACAAAAATATTCAGGTTGGCTAACCTTCTGACGCTGATTTAGATATTTTAGATATTTTCTGGTGAATAATTAACATGAATATTGAAGCTAATTTCTCTACTGTTTCTAAATTTAGGGATAATGGGGTTCTTTTTTGATGTACATATATTTTAGGCTGTGGGAAGAGGGTTGCTAATATAAGTGCCAATTAAAAGAAAAACTTTACCATCCTTATAATTAATAATTGAACCTGAACTATTTTAAATGAAGGGTGTAAATGAGTAAGAAGTTGAAGTGTTCCTTTTAAAATTAAGTTTTTGTACCACTTTGGCTGCTTTTTAGTTAAAAAAGAAAAAGGTAGAATCTGCAATTTCAGGTTAGTTCCTTTGATAATTACCTCTATGTTTAGTATTTTTTTTAAGCAGAGATAGTTAATATATTTTATTTGTCCATCTCAGCCTCATATACTGTCATTCTGAGTTTGGGATTTTTCTCCAATGATATGCAAAGAAACATGTTCTAATGGTTTTATTTTATTTTGTTTTTCTAGGAGTCAGAGAATAATAAGTTATGTTCCCTATATTCCTTCCGAAATACCTCTACCTCACCACATAAGCCTGACGAAGGGAGTCGGGACCGCGAGATAATGACCAGTGTTACTTTTGGAACCCCAGAACGCCGCAAAGGGAGCCTTGCCGATGTGGTGGACACACTGAAACAGAAGAAGCTTGAGGAAATGACTCGGACTGAACAAGAGGGTATGTGTGGACTTAACTGTTGGGCTTTATTCTTTTAAAGATTCCAGGTTTAAAAAAAAAAATGAGTGGGATTTTAAGGGCCAGAGAAGTGCATAATTGGCACTAGCAAGGAAAAAGTTATTCAGAGGTTACCATGGTGATGGCAGATTGTGATCCATTAGAAGTGTTAAGCAGATAGCTCCATTTTTCTACAACTTTGTGCATTTTACTTGGCTCTTATAATAACAAATCAAGGTTTTAAACTGACTATAAGCCTTGCTCTGGAAAAGGGAGTACAGGTATTTTCCTAGCCGCAACTTTATTTTTCATTTTTTCTCTCTTATTTCCTCTTGATGGATAGTGTTTTATTATGAAAATATAAACTGTTTAAAAAGAAAAAGACCCCTAATTTATTTCTCCTTATTTTTATAAATATTATAAATTTATAAATATTATTATTTTACTTCCAAATGTTGCAGAATTGAGAGCTGAGGTTTTCTAATACTGTTAAAGCTAAATGTTCAAGGGAGGAGTTCTTTGACACATGACATGTACTGAAACATCCACCTTCTCTACTCTCTCTACAAGAGTCCACTTAGGTTAACCTAGTCCTAAAAAGTAGATGAAAGAAGACTCTGTGATAATATGTTTAAATTAAATAAATCAACTCTGAGAGATTGCTATACTATGTATATTCTTTCATTTTTTTATGTACAGATTTTAGACTTTAAAATGTAGGATAATTAATGGCTTTGGATTACTACTTACATTGTAAGTTAAATTTAAACCTCTGTGGTACTATAGGGAAATGGGGATTTGATATAAGGGAATTTTTCATGTAAGTTAATTTTATTCCTTTAAGGGCTCAGAAGTTTAAAAATTTCAAATTAATTTTTGTGGTGTGTCCACCACATCAGCAATCTTTGTGGAAGCTTCTAAAATGTATTACATGCTTCCCTATCTTACTAACCAGATTATATGGCACAAAATGTAAATTTTTTTGTTGACTCAGGGTCATGATGCAGTAGAATATGAACTCCAATACCTATCTAACAATCATGTGACCCTGGGTAAGTTCTTCAATCTCCCTGAACCACAAAATTTAAAGTTTGGTATGGTAGTAACCTGACTTCTTAACTCAAACATTTTGAGAATTAACTATAATAATTAATATGTGTCTTATGAACTGTAAATTACATACATTTGAGGCATTGTGATGATAATTATTATAAATGTCAATTACTTTACCATGCTATAATGTAATGATGCCCCCAGAGATCTTTGAGACAATTAGGACAGTTGGCTTTATGGTTATTTCTCTGCAATTATGGAACTTTAGAGTTCCTGTGTCTGCTTGATTTAGATATCTTTTTTGGCGTGTGTGTGTGTGTGTGTGTGTGTGTTTTGGTTTCTCTTCCTTTAATAACAGGTTTCAGACTGTTACTTCTTACCTAGTTGTGAATAATTTCTAATTTGCTTCTTATATTCATCTGTCAATTATGAAATTAGATGATCATAACATTCTGGACTATATTTAAAATATGAACAAACATTTCTGGGTGAGTTGCTAAGAGATTCTGGGCAATATACATGCTCTTCAGTGCATGGACTTCATGCTGACTCTTCTGGCTGCTCAGAGACTTTATATTACTCATTCATGGCTATTCTAGAATAACTGAGGCTGCCAGATCAATAAACTCTGAATAAATGAGATTGCTAGGTTACATTTAATTGTGATTCACCAAAAAGGTTGTTTTAGCTCTATAAGAAAGTGGTTTCAACATACTTTAGAGGGCTGTGTTGTGTAAAAATAAAGAAATTGATTTGTGATGATTTTTTAGGGGGAGGGGTCTAGACTGCTAGGGAATTTAAAATCATCCTTCTCTTGCAAGTAATGATTAGTGTTTTATTCTTCATTATTATGTGTTATAGATTTGATACAAGAGAGGCATTTGTAAGATGAGACCTCTCATTTAAGAGTCCTTTATCATTATATTCCTACTATTGAAGAATGTTTTTTATGTACTCTACAGAACTTTGTTTTCTACAGTACATATATTTTAGGCATCAGAAATTCAGGCATTTTTAGTGCATATCAATGTATATAATACATTAAGTACAAATAGAAATGATAAAAAGTGTGCTTATCAAACAGATTCCAAAAATCTGGGAGGAATGCTGAATATAATGTATGAAAGAAACAAAAAGTCAAACGTTTTTGACAAACTGAAAATATAAACTTAAAACTAACCCATCAAGATAAAATTTAATAGGTCTTATTGTCAAGTCCAGAGGCTGTGACCAAAATTCCTATCTGCACAAGTAATTACTGAAGGAAATTTAAATAGCAGACACATGATTAAAAAAAAACACCAACATACGAGTTTTAGGTGACAGAGAGTGCAATGGGGTCAGTGCAGTGAATATTGCCAAAAAATTGCCAGTGCTATCCCAGTCGGCATTACTAGAATTACAGTATGTAAGATTCAAGAGGTGTCGGTCCCACTGAACTTCCTGCTCAAAAGAATGCACCTGAAGTATTGTGTTGAGAATTACTACACTTTAAGAGGAACTCAGGAGCGTTGGGATATTCTCAGAGGAGAACAAATGACATGCTAACAGACACAGAATTATATAATAAGAAGAATAATTGAAGGAACTAGTAATATTATCATTATATTATCATATAATATTATATATCATATTGAAATTATAACAAGACCAGCTGTCTAACAGTGTAGCTGTCCATGTATGGAAAGACTTTCTTTGAAAGATAATAAATTATCTTTGGAGGTATGCAGCAATCTTAATTGCCATTTTAAAAGGTTATTTTAGATGAGGGATAATTGGTCTTTTTCTGCCAAGACTATGAATTTTTATGAACAATATGCTTATACGGTATTCTGTAGTTCATGGTATATTTTTTATAGTCCTAATCAAGAACTACATAGTATCATGATTATTTTTCTACAGGTTTTCTTCTTATTTTGCAAAGTGCTATATTAGAACTGAGGGATTCTTACTTTCTTTTTTTGGCTGTGGATCCCTTTGGTGGCTTGGTGACGCCTACAGGTCCATTCTTACTTTAAATGCATAAAGTAAAATCCATGGAATTATAAGAAAATGAATTATATTAAAATGTTAAATAATTTAAAAATTTTGTGATATGGTAGGAAGTACTACTTTACTAATGCATTAAACACAAGATCTAATGGAGGGACTAAAAATATAATTTTGAAGTAGTGATAAGTATAAAAGATATTTTGAGATATCTTCAACAAGTACAATGTGATATAAAAATATATTGTTATTTTATTGGCTAAAATGTCACAGATACTATGAATTTATGGTTTGTTGCCTGCATCAATAATTTAAAGAAATGCAAATTTTCAGTTTAAAAAATTGGTGAAAATGAATTTTTTCCATCCAAGTTCACAGACTTCCTGAATTCTATGGATAGACTCCTGGGGTCTGTGGACCCTAGGTTAAGAACCACTATGCTACATGATATTGCACACCTATCATGAATAGTCTCTAAATTTAAAGAGTTCATATTCTAGTAAAAGGTGTAAAACTAATACAAAATGAACTCTAATTCATATTTAATATGTGATAAATTCCATGAGAGCTACATAGATAAAATGTTATAGGAGTTTACAAGATAGATTGTGCCTGCCTAGGAAACCATGGAGAGGTTCTATAGAAAAATGAGTCTTAACTGGTCTTGGAGAATGAAAGGATATATATGTAAGTAGAAATGGAGGGGAGGGACATTTCAGTCGAAAGGAACAGGCAGAGAGTTTTAAAACAGCCGGTAGTTCAGGTTCTACTTTAAAGTATGTGAAGATGCATATAGAGTATAAGACTGAAAAGGTAGGTTCTGTTCATCACAGTGGCCCTTAAATTCTTGGCTAAGAAGCTCAAACTTTATATTGAAAGTTATGGAGGAACCACTGACTGTTTTTTAGCACAGTAAATTGATGGATTAGAGCTCTCCTCCAGGAAAGTTAATCTGGCAGCACTGTATTGGATGTATGGGAGCACAGAGAGACATAAAGGAAATTGTTTCAGGCTAGAGATAATGAGGGCCTGAACTAAAGCAGCAGAAACAAGGAAGGAAGAAGGGGTGCATATGGAAAAGATATTCGGAGATAGAATTGTTAGGACCTGACATTTAAAGTGAGGAGATCAATAGAGAAGAGTGGTTTAAAGGTAGCTCAGAGTGAATAGGAGGATGGTATAACAGTTAATGAGAAAAGTAGACAACATGTTTTGGAGATGGGAGTAATGAGGATTTCTATTTTTTTATTTTGAGTTTGATGCCTAATTTTAATCATTTGCTTGGAGCAATAGAACAGAACAGTGTGATGGGAGAATAGAAATAATTATAGGTAAGGTCATTAATAAGCTTCTGATAGATTTCTGATTCTATAATATTATAATTATATTCTAGGTCTAAGGAGGTATAATAGCTCCACCAATATTTGCCTGGCTTTGACTTTTTAAAGCCCCATCTCCTCATCTGGGACGTCCTTTATCCCATGGGATGTATAAAAGCTTTCAAATGCATTACTCACCTCTCCCTCACTTCTGCTTTCTGGTTTGAAGACCATACTTCATAAGTGACAAGCTTGTGTGATTGACATAATAAATGACCTTTCCTGAGTCATTCTTGTCCTGGAGTATGTTTTGACTCTATCAGACTAAATACCTTCCCCCTCATTTCCCCTCTTATACAGTAACTGATCTATAAAAAGTTTATTTATTATGGTCTATTTTAAAACAGTATCTACTTGATAAAACAAAAACTCTCCATTCGGTAATAGGAAAGTTATTCTCTTACAGGTAGATTCTTTGATTAACCAAATAATTGTCCAGTATTTTAGCTGCCATTCTCTCAAGAAATGTCCTCTCCAGAGCAGTGATTTGACTGGATTGCTGAAACACTGATGAACAAAGGTGTTCTGTCTGAAGTGCCTCCACTGAAAGTAAGATTTGTGGGAAAATAGGCAAGGCTTCTGTTTTGTTCTAAATTTAACCCTTATTTTTTCTGCCACAGATAGATAGGTTGGTAGGTAGGTAGATAGATAGATAGGTGTGCAGATGCATGGAAAAATGGTTAGATGGATAGAATGAATGAATATCAGAATCTACCTTTTAAAACACTGTTGATATTGGTGGGTATAGTGTGTAGAAAGACTTTGATTAATAGATTCAGTTTTAAATGGTTCTAAGATAAAAATCCTTCAGCTGGAATTAAATGATGAATTTTAGTTATCCTTGTATCACCCATCTTGTTGCCAGTGTAGCTGGGCTGTAGCATAAGCGACAGTTGTCAGAAAATGAATACTTTAAAAAGGACTTCTATATCTAAATACATATATTTAATCAGAGAGTCCTTTGGCTTCTGAAAATAAGTTGTCTAATGAGAATTTCATTTGAGCAGCTGCGACTGAGGAGGTCAACAGGCATTGCCTAGGAGAATATGGCCCAGCTGGTTAAATCTGGTTGTTGTCGTGATTTAAATGGTCAAGTGCTGCTTGTAATCCAGGACCGTCTGTTTGTAAAGGGAAGAGTGAGTGCTTCAGCATAATGTACAGCTGTTTTAATCTCTCTTTAATAATAGTGCTTCAGCCACTATCATGTCTTGTGTATCATACTACTAAGTATATGATCCTAGGCTGGGTGAACTGGTTTGGGTCAGGTTCTGGAGTCATGTGAGATTGCAGAGAAAGGGATACATTGATATAAACCTCAACTCTAACAAAATAAGATTTTCTTTCTGACTTTTTGCTCTTTTAAAAGACTTATTTTTTAGGTAATAATTATTGTGATCAAGAGGGAGTGATGAAGCTTGTAGTTAGAAATATTAGAATAAGTGTGTTCTCTTCGATAGAGGCCATAAACTTAATGGAAAGTATGCAGAGTTTAGGTACAGTTTCATAGGATGTATGTTGATCAGAAATTAGAGTATTTGTCCAGTGGAACTGTGTGCTTCAAGATATGATAATGAAAGTATGTGGATTCATTTGACTGTGTATGTAGAGAAAGGGCAGGAGCATTTGAGCTTTGGATTCCTGGTGGGATAGGCTTTCCAATGGATTATGCAGCTGTTACCCAGCACAAGAATGAACACGTGTTTATGTATCTGATGGATTATTATCATTATTCACATCTCTAAACAATAACTTGGATTTCTACATATATTTTCACTGAATTATATTTAGTAAGCGTATATGTTGGTATGTGTTGCTCATCTGATAGCTTTTGCCTGTGTGGTATAGTTTAAGCAATGGGAGAACTCATTTTTGAAAGCCATATGTTTTTTGAGTAAGCTAGATCTGGGTTTGAATATGTTCTAATATTTAGCGAGGCAGTATAGCGTACTGATTAAGAGTGTGGGCACTGGTGCTGTGCTGCCTGAGTTTGAATCTCAGTTCAACATTTGCCAGGTGGATGACATTGGGCACCTCTCTGTGTTTCCTCAGCCAAATATTGGACATAATTATAGAGCTATCATGAAGAGATCAAGATTTAGTTAATGCAACTAAAACATTTAGACTATTACTAGCACATAGTAAGTGCTCAATAAATGTAGCCAACATTATTTCCTAGTCTTGGACAAATTATTTCATCCTTTTGTGCTTCAGTTCCCTTATCTGTAAAACTGGATAAATGATGTCTACCTTGCAGGGCTGTGTGAGAATTTGACAGATTATATATACATAAAACACATAGCTTCTATAATTATAATTTATTATTACTATTGCTGTTATAACTACTATTACTGTTATTATTTGAAGGAGCATTTTGTAAAGAGAAATATTACAGGAATCTCATCCTGCACCACAGACAGAATCATAGGAAATGTCCCATGGTGTTAGGATTTAGCATTTGGCAGCAGTGATGTACTTGTTTTCTGGAAGAGCAATCCAGCTTAACTCTCCTTTCAGGCTCTTTGGAAAAGCTGATACTAAAGTTTCCCCACTGGAAGCCAATCTTCCCTGCTGAGAAATATGTGGAATATGATGCTGTCAGTGAGAGAGGTTGGTAAAGCCTTAGATGAGGTTTTTAGATACTATCCAGTTAAGAGCATTGTGTTCCTGTTAAAGAAAAAAAATCTATTAAAAGGCCATGCTAAAAATTATGTAGAAGTTTAACATTCATACCATGCTAGAGCATCAAAAGAATCCTTTAAGGCAAAATTTATGGATATTAGGTTTTTGCCTCTGTTCTGATGGAAGGTTATATTGGTGAAGTATTTAGAGTATCCGAGATCCAAACCTTTCTTTATATTTCTCATTCATGGGAGAAGGTTTCGGATTTTTGCATAAAAAACGCATTAAGTATTCATCATGAAACCCCCAGAGTTATTATTTCAAGTAAGTTGGAAATTTCAGGTCATTTAAATGCTGAAGTTACCCAAGACCACTCATACTCCAGGTGAAGAAGCAATCAGGTATTCAGAGCGATGCTGATGTGACTTCATTTTAATTCATTTTTTCTTCTCTTTAAAATATATCTTTACTCCCCTATAATGTTTGTGTCCTTGCTCCTGTTTTAAAGAATTTTTATCATAGTCATAGCAAATACTAACCTAGTGCCAGATAGTTTAAATAAACATATTTCTGTAAGTATTACACAGTTAGGGATTAAAATGAGGAGCTAGAACTACTGGTTTTTGAATTATGGAAAAAAATAATGTTTCTTATGTTTTTGTGTTAAGTATATTTGCTTTCTAATTCTTTAGAAACTGATCATCCTCTCATAATAACTTTATAAAGGATGTAATTAGCCTGAATCCTGTGAACCCTAGACATTCTGGACAAATCTTAATTATTTCAATTTGCTGTTGTTTTGCAACTCCCGTTTACAGTGTTGGCAATGTCCTAGTTGGTTGAATCGTCTTCTCAACTTCATTTTGTGTGTCTCTGCCTTGAAAAGTTACTTCAAATTTCTTGGCCCATTTCTATCTCTTCAGACTTAAAGATTCTTAAAGTTTTTTCTCTATGAATGTTAAGAACAGATGTAGGCAATTGCTTCTGATTTTTCCTCTTACTGACCTGGGAAGCAAGGTGTTCCTTGGCATTTTGTTAAGAGGATGCAGCTTCCTCTCCATGGTTTGATGAAGTTAAGTCATATTCTCATACAATTTTTGAATCTGTTAAGTTGGAGTGGATCATTAACATTTTGCATTTTTTCCACTGAAAATCATTAGATAGACTTCTTCCGCATTTATTCTGGGATTCTCAAAAGTAATACTGGGCAGTTTTTAAATCTGTACATTTTTTCTTGTGCAATATATGTGTAAAATCCAAAGAAAAAATGAATAGAAAAGGAAGTTGCAAACTTAAATATGTGTTTATTATGTAATATTTGATTATATATATTATAAGGCATAAAAATAAAACAAACACCTGTGAATTCATCATCCAACTTAAAAAATGTTTTCTTCACCTATTCAATCCCTTTGCCAGAACTTCGTGTTTAGAATCTTCCTTTTGTATATGTCCCTAAATAATACATTGTTTAGTTTTGTTTCAGAACTTTATAAAAATGGTATTACACTGTAACCTTCTATGACTTGCTTTTTATACTCATAATTATATTTCAAGATCAATTTTGCTGTGTGCAGCTGTAGTTCATTTTCACTTTTGTATAATATTTCACACACTCTCCCATGGAATGCTATATAGGAGTATACTCTCCTGTTTACTGTCTCCGGACATTTGGATTATTTCCAGTTTTCTGCTAGTACAAACAGTGATGGTATGAACATTCTTGCACCTGTCTTCTGATACACATGTGCATGAGCTTCTTCTATAGGGTGTATTCCCAGGAGTGGAACTGCTGTTGACAAATTTTGTATTATTTTTTCCACTCTGTTGGGAAACATTACACAAAGAAGTTGGGGCTGCAGTGTGTGTGTGTGTGTGTGTGTGTGTGTGTGTGTGTGTGTGTGTGTGTTTATGTGTTTGTGTTATAATTTCCGAAAGGCTTAACTGTCTATACCTTTTGGTTCTACCTTCCTCAAAATGTCTAGCCCAGGTTTCCTTTTATCGCTGAGCTTTTCAGAAGCTTACAAGAGCCTTTGATGGACCCTTCACTGCAATTTTTCTTTTTCTTTTTGTTGTCTCATAATAAAATGTCTTCAGCCCTTCTTTTAAGTATGAGCACAAGTGTATTGTCATTCTCCCTCTGGACTATGATTACTAAGTTTATTAGGAAACACACTTTTTTTCCCCTTTTGATTCCTTTTATTGACGTTTCCACCTCTGTGTGGTTTTTGAATTAAAGTAGTTCCTGATCTCTAACCTTATCAGGTTCATGATCATTTTTTCCTTAAATACCTACTTCAAACTCAAAATTAACCAGCAAACCCTGTTGATTATTGCCTCTGCTCTAACCATTCATATTGGAATAGATATATTCTTCTAGCCAAACAGTTGGCTTATTAGCTGGAAATCTTCACCTCTTTCTTAAAATGTTTTATCTGGGAATCCTTTCAGGTGCAGACTAGCCTGAATTTGATGTGCATTCTTGCTTGACTCTGGTAACTTTCTGGGTAATACCTAATAATTAATTAATTAGTTAATTAATTGATTGATCTTAGCACTGGTTTCTTAATTTAGAAAATGAGGACATTGGTTGAGCATTAAGGGCCAAATTCTAAAATTCTATGTGCTTTGATTTTCTTTTAGAGTTTGTATCTAAAGTTCAGCATCCACTATCTGTAATTTTCTTTTTCAAACTGTTTTCAGAGTAAATAAGTCATCTGAACCAATATCATGATTCTTTTTCTCTTAATATGGTTGAAATTGTCCTTTACTATTTCCAGTCTCTTTTTTTCTGATGTTAGAATCTTTATAAAGATAGAGATAAAAGCTGCCATCAAGTTTTGATGTCTGAAAAAGTCATTGTCCAATGAAGAAGTACTTACAGACAAAGCCATGGATAATTGGCTCAGAAAATGCTATACATGGTTTGAAAGACTGGCAAACGGAGGGCGAGTTTAGTAGGGTGTGATGATCCAGAAGAAGGTAAAGGTCAATAATTCTACCTTTTGGTAGAGCTGTCGTAAAGGGGATTTGGGCCTTAGAGGGAATTCATGGCCGTATTTATTAGCCATATGAGGCTATGGGTTTAATGCTGAATAACTGTGACACTTAGACCTATCATAGCTTTCTTAATTTATGTCTTGAGGGTTTAAGTATAACTGAGGAGCCATCACTTGGAGGCCAGACAAGTACACTCACAATGAAGTCGCAGAATATAGGCCGTCCCCTAGCATTGGGAGGCAGAAGTTAGAGGCCTGTGGCCTGTGGACTTCTCTAATTGCTCTCATGTAGTGAATTGAAATGAGTAAATACAAATAGAGGGTTAAAATAAGTGGAGATATAATGAAGAATAACTATGAAAAATGACAAAGTATTGAATTATTTGCAAGAACTATGGTACCAGCAATAACAGTGGTAGAATTACTTTGCTACTAATGTATGATTTTTGAATGATGGCAACCTATAGTCAACGGGCAGTTTTTAGAGTGGCTAACGAACTGTGTGCACTGGGATTCCATTCCACTCCAAAATGCAGTGGAACTTAGCTTAACCTGGAATTTTGTAGCAGATCCTTCAGAAATACCTCTAATCTTGTACTTGTTACTCCTGTCACAGGTGTGGAAGAGATGGGAAATTTAAGAATTAATGCATAAGCAACATGTTTTTTTGGAGCAATCTCCCTTTGTTTCCAGGTAGAAAAGGGAGACTGGGGAAAACTACCTTATGTACCTAATGTACAAAGTCCTAAAAACTATTCTTTGATCTTTTTGATAATGTTTGACAATATTTATATAGTGACAGTGTCATTTTGGAATACAGAGGATAGCAGAAAATTAATGTTGTTTGCTTATAAATATTATTGTCACCAAACTCATGTGCACAAAAGCTCATGTATTAATTTTATTTCTCCATTAGTAATTTTAATTTAACTCTTAAGCCCTCATTCTCACTAATAGAAGGAAGTCTGGTCTCACTTCCAGGTAAACTCAGTTACTTCAGGATTTAACTTCAGTCAGTAGAATTATGCCCCTTTCTTCATGGTTTTATCTGATATTCAGAGAGTTTAGGCATTGTACTGGTATTGGAGCTTTGGTATTTGGCCAGTGATCATCAATCTCTGTTATGCTTGGAAATAAAATTCATTGCTTAAAATCCAAACATTGTACTCTGGCTTTCAAGACTCATCTTAAACCTACTTTTTTTCTCAGGCCACTCCAGCTACTGGACCTTTTTTTTTTTTTCCTCAAGCATGTCTTAATTCCTTTGCACTTGCTCTTCCCTGTGTATAGAATTATTTTCCTTTAGATCTATGTATGTTGGTTTCTTTTTATTTTATTTACTTTTTACTTTTTCTTTCTTTCTTTTGAATAAATTTCTTAGATATGCTCTGTTTATTTAAAACAATAGTAAAAACTTACTGTCTCTGTCTCTCACTGTCTCTAGCTACTCCACCATTTACTCACTTTGTAGTCAGTATTAGCTTCAGATGTTAAGTGTATTTTTGGTACCTGATGGAGACTAACTTCTTTGAATTATTTTTCTAATACTTATTATCTCCCACGTATGCTGTGCTTTTTCTTTTTGCTTTGATGTGACTATAATTTGGACATTTCTTACTCATATTAGGGTCACTACACATCATAAGAATTTGATTCCTAGGGTTCTTTTGTAATCTTTCTCTAGTGAGCATTCTGATTAAGAAACTTGAAGATGTAACAATCTCATGGCAAACTTTCTTATCTAAAGAGTCAGCACTGTGTTAAGTTGAATTAGTTATTTAGTCCAACATACTTCATGCTCAGCCATTATCCCTACCCAGAATAACCTTTTATCTCTCCTCTTCTTATCTAAGTTTTCCATTTATCCATTTTACAATACATAAAATCCAGATCACATCTTGTCTTCTACTGATGACTGTAGCCCTCATGACTTCCTCTTTGTCTAAAATTTGTGGAGTCTTAAAAAAAGTCAAACTCGTAGAAATAGGGAGTAGAAAGTTGGTTGTCAGGGTCTGGGGATGGGTTGGGGAGACAGAGAGAGGTTGGTAAAAGGGTACAAACTTTCAGTTATAAGATGAGTTAAGGTCTGAGGATATAATGTATAACATGGTGACTATATTTGATAACATTGTATTGTATAATTGAAAATTTCTAAGATTAGCAAATCTTAGCAGAGTAGAATTTAAATAGCATGAGATGATGGATGGATGTGTTAATGAACTCAGTGGGGGGGAATCGTTTCACAATATATCTATATATCAAATCATCACGTTGTATACTTTAAATATCTTACAATTTTCTTTGTCCATTATACCTCAGTAAAGCTGAAAAAAACCCATATACCACTCCATTTATCAATAGATTATAACTCTATATTTGCTGTTTTTTAAATTGAGATTTTTTTATTGGGTTAACTATAGATTCACATGCACTTGTAAGAAAAAATATAGAGAGATCCAGTGTACACTTTGACCATTTTCCCCCAGTGATAACGTTTTGCAAAACTGCCGCATACTGTCACAACCAGGTTATTAACATTGATACAATCCACTGATCTTATTCATATTTCTCCAGTTTTAATTGTTCTCAGTTGTTGTGGGTATGTGTATTAGGTTCTCTACAATTTTGTCACCTGTAAATCACCTATATAGATTCATGTATTCAGTACCACAATCAGGTTATGCTCTTTTATAACCATACCTACCTCTCTTCTACTCCAACACCCCTTACCAAATGCCTGTCAACATTAATATGCTCTTCATTTCTAACATTTTGTCATTTCAAATATGTTATATAAATGGATTTGTACAGTACCTATTTTTTTGGAATTGGCTTTAAGAAAAAAAAAAAAACCAGCATAATTCCCTGGAGATTCATCCGAGTTGTTGTATGTATCAATAGTTCATACTATTTTTTAATTGCTGAACAGTATTCAGTGGTATGTATAACATGTATGTATCACAGTTTATTTAACCAGTCACCAGCTGAAGGACGTCAGATCAAATATCTAGTTTTTGGCTATTACAAGTAAAGTTTCTATGAACACTTGTGTACAGGTTTTTGTGTGAACATAAATTTTTATTTTTCTGGGATTCATGGCTAGGGGTACAATCGCTGGGTTGTATGGTAATTGATGTTTAGTTTTATAAGAAACTGCCAAACTATATTTCAGAATAACTGTACATTTTACATTCCCACTAGTAACGTATAAGTGATCTAGTTTCTCTGCATCTTTGTCAGCGTTTGGTTTTGTCATGTTTATTTTAGCCATTCTGATAGGTGTATAATGAAATCTCATTGTGGCTTTAAATTGTATTTCTTTTATGGCTATTGAGCATTATTTCATGTGCTTGTTTACCATCTGTATATGCTTTTTGGTGAAATGTCTATTTGTGTCTTTCGTCTATTTTTTAATTGGATTTTTTTTTACTGTTGAGTTGTGAGAGTTCTTTATTATTCTAGTTACGAGTTCTATGTTGAATATGTGATTTGCAAATATTTTCCCCCAGTCTGTAGCTTGTCTTTCCATCTTCTTTACTATAGGGTTTAACAGAGCAAAAGTTTATAATTTTGAAGAGGGCCAATTATGCAATTTTTAATTTTATGGATCATGCTTTTTGTGCCAAGTCTAATGATACTTTGCCTAGCCCTATATTCTAAACATTTTCTCCTATTTTTTTGCTAAAAGATTTATAGTTTTATATTTTACATTTAAGTCTATAATCAATTTAGGGTCAATTTTTGTATCAGGTGTGAGGTTTAGGTCACATTTTTGTACAAGGTGTGACATTTAGTTTTCATTTTTTGACTTAGCAAGGTCATAGGATGCAAGATCAACTCATAAAAATCAATGGCATTCCTAAATATTAGCAATGCACATATGAAAACCAAAATTTAAAACCCAATGCTATATACTATTGCTCCAAATAAAATGAAAAGTCTAGGTACACTTAACAAAACATGTACAGGATCTGTTGCTGAAATTACAAAATGCTGGTCAGTGAAATCAAAGAAGACTTAAATAAATGGCAAGACATCCTGGTCATGGGTCGGAAGACTCATAAGGACTGGTAAAGTTGTCAGTTTTCCTCCAAATGATCTATATGTTAAATGCAATTCCTATCAAAATCTCAGCAAGACTCTTATGCACATAGACAAGCTTATTCTAAAATTTATATAGAAAGGGATAGGCCCTAGAACAGCTAAGTTAATCTTGAAAAATAATAATAAAATGTTAGGAATCACTCTACTCAATATTAAAGCTTACTATAGCTACAATAATCAAAGCAATGTGATTTTGGCAGAGAAATAGATACATTGATCAATGGAACATAATAGAGAACCCACAAATAAAACCACTAGATTATGCGCAACTGATTTTTGACAAAGAAGAAAAGTATTATTTGCTATTTTACATTTATGGATCTTGCCTCCCTATAAGATTTTAATTTTTGAGGACACAGACCATATCTTTAGTCTATCTTCAGATACCTAGTATAGATCTTAGCATATAATATACATTAACCTAAAAATCTGTTGATTTATAAAAGATTTCAGAGAGATGAATATTATTATGGCTCAGAGAGGAATAGATTCAATTTTTAGGGAATGCCCCTTTAGTTAAACAAAGCAAAATATACATATTTAAATGCACACATATGAATGCTCAGTATTTCCATAAGCATTTATTAAGCTCTTTCATCTGGTAGTGTAGTGGGTGAGGAGAGGTAAAAGTGGAGAGAGAGAGAGAGAAGAAGATGCATACAGAGATGAATAGATATTGGTTTTTAGTAACCCTCAGTTTAGTGGGAGAAACACATGCACATAGAGTAATTATATTATAGTAAGTGCCATAGCAGAAGGAGCTAGAAAATGCTGGAGTACAGAAGAGGGAACTATCATTTTGTCTAGAAGATTTAGGAAGGGATTTATAGGCATTTGAGCTGGATTTTTGATTAATTATAAGCTATTCATAGTGAACAAGAGACATAATAGAATCCCAGATAGAATAGCATGTATAAGTTTTCAGTGACGTGATTAAACCTGTGAGTGTGGTGAATTCAAGAGGTTTGGTGTAGTTAGGATAGGGGACATGACTAAAAAAATGGATTGAAGCCATTGTAAAGAGTTCGAATTTTATCTTTTGGGTAGTAGGGAGCAGTAGAGAGCTACTTAAAGTAGGAGGATGAGTGACATAATTGTATACATTTCTTAGAAATGTAACTTTGGTAGCATTTTGACTCTCAGTTGGAAAGAAACAAAGCCAAATGCAGGAAAATCTGTTAGTAGGCTATTTTAATGGGCCACACATGTACTGATAAGAGTCTAAACAGCTAAGGCATTGGCAAGGGTTAGGAAGGAAGAATCAGCTTTTAGATATATACTTGAGGTTGCTAGTTAGGTGTGAGGTGTGAGGTTGGGGAGAGAGTCAAAGATGATTGAAGTATCCTGGTAGAGAGAATCAATAGTGAGGCTATTAAGGTGGTGAATATAGATAGATGAGAAGGTTTAGGGAGAAGGTTTGGGTTTAGGCATACTGAGTTTGAGCATTCTGTGAAGGTGGATATACCTGGCCGGCAAATGTAAGACTGACCATCTTGGAGACTAGGAGAGAGCTCCCTTTCTTATCATTGTTATAGATTTAATCTCCTTTTTCTTAGAGAACTCATTGCGATTAGTCATAATTGCTGTCAGGTGACACCATATTTGCTACATAGTGGAAGCTCTATAATCTAACATTCTGTTCATGTAAAAGAAGAGGATCGACTATAGGCCAATATGGGTCATGTGTGTCTTATGTGTTCAGGTAAATTTAATTAATCTTTTAGCCCAGTGTTTCAAATTGTTAGTAGTGCGGTTGTTACTGGGAACTTGTTAGAAATGCGAATTCTTGGGCCTCACCCCTTACCTACTGAATCAGAAACCCTGGGATGGGGCCTGGCAACCTGTGTTTTAACAAGCTCTCCAGGTGCTCCTGATGCACACAAAAGGTTGAAATTATGGAATAACACCTATACTATACTGTGCTGTACTATACTACACTAGACTATACTGTACTAAATTCCAAGCCATATAATATGTTACCATGAAATCATCTTGCGACTGGGCAACATATTTTCAGCCATCCTTATGACCAACAATTGTCTAACAAGTCATAAAATAATGGATAAATTGATTTGATTAAGAAGTAGGGTGGAAGTACAGCCACAGGCTATATATGTCAAGGGGTGTAGCTATTACCTTCTCATTTTATTACTCTTTCTTTAAACCTTATTTCATGTAAGTTTGTATCTCCAAGTAGCTAGAAAATAAAATTTATGTGGTATCATGAAGAAAAATGAAATTCAGGACTGCTTTAGTGGTTTAGCAACTAGTTAGGGTGATGGTGTTAGGGGCTCTAGTTAAAGAAGAAAAGCTGATGAGAGAAAGGAAAAGTTACTGTGTGGTTTCAAATGTATTCATCTGGATTCAGATTTTATTTCAGTTTCTTACCTTGATCAAAGGTGAGCACTCAGGCCATAGCATATGACTCCCCTTATCTGAGGGTGCTTAAGAGATATTATTGGATGATGAACCAAATTTAATACAGAAAACAAGCCCACAGTGTTTGGGCTTAAGAAGGTTAACATTTAATTGCCAAACAAAATCATGTATTCTTGTTAGACACGTAGATCTAGAAGTGTTGAGGTGGCCAGCGCATAAGTGAATTTCCTAGTTGCTTAGGTGAACAACCTCAGGTTTCTTTGGTGATGAACTTTAGTTTTCGTTAGCCCCGCTTGCTCTGCCATTCCTGCTGTTTTGCAACAGGGCTTAAAAGTGCTTTAAGTGCTTGTGACCGTGGTAATGAATGAAAATGTCTTTCCAGCACTGAGAGGATTGCATTAGACTGAATAGTCACCTCACTTGTAAAAGCACTATTAGAGTGGGGCAGCGGTAAGTAAGGATAACGATTTGTGTCCACTGCTTATTTACTGAAAATTGTCAATGTATTATTTATTGAGAGCTCTCCAGACAGTGCTTGTCAGAATAAAAATGTCAGCTCTGAGCAAAATGTTATAATACATAATAAAAATGCTAGGTATGCATTTTAGGGAGACAACTAATTAGACCTGCTTTTTCTTAAGGAGGGGGAAGTAAAAATGTCTAATATTGTGGATTTTCTCCATTTATATAACTCCTTTTCTACAGCCCCCCCTCAGTATTTGGTTTAGAAACTTACCATGCCTGAGCGATAATTTGAACAACTTTGTACTGTTGCCATTAGACACCCCAAGTAGTGAGGAGGCTGGCTAAAGGAGGAAGGGCCTGGCTTGCAACCCCACAGTGAGCAGCTGCCCTCACCTCCGTGTTCTGTCTGGAATTAGAAGATGTCACTTGCTCCCTGAGCAGTGCTCGTGGAAAACTGCCTCCAGTGTAAACAGCATGAAATTATTAGGCTTATTCCTCAGCCGTGCTAATTAACCCCAAACAAATTTCACATTAAGGAAACAGAATTCAATCAATGTAAATGTTATTGCTGTGTATTACTGTAAGCAATAATATAATGGCTAAAATAATTAATTATTTTGGATTTTTTTAAAAGAAAGTATTTTTTATGGTGTTGCAAAATATTTTGCAAAAGGATTATTTCCCTTTTCTTCAGCCTTCCCTGGCATAGAATATAAAAGACCCATCTGGTAAAGCATGGGTGATATGCAGTTGTTTTTCACGGGAAGGGAAAAAAGTATTTTGGAATGAGTGCTCCAGGTTTGCTTAGTCTAATATATTTTCATTGGTGATACATATGCAGATTTTGTCTCCTTCTACCTATGGTAGTTTACCCCTTATCGGAGCAATTTCCTATCGTTTTTCCCGTCATCACCAGTGATGATGGTGGTGGTGGGAATGATAAAAAAAGAGTGATGGTTAAATATACTCCACTTCTGAGGGAAAAAAAATGAAATGCCATTTTATTGCATTTCAGGTTTTGGGAAGCAATTGCCAATAAAGATTTTTCCTGTTTTTTGTTTTTAATCTGGGTTTACATAGGAAGTCAACTTATCCTCTTCAAGATAATTTTCTTAAATTTTTTTGGAAAACAACCAGTTTTGTAAATAATTGCTTGATTGTGCCTATGATAACTTTGAATAAAATTTATCATTATCATCATCTTCATCATCTTCAAATACCTTTAAAGACATGAAGTACAGAAGCCAGATGACATGTAATTTTATTTTTCATGCAGTAAAATGCACGTTTGATTAATATGGAATTATCAGTTAAGCGACAGCATATTCTACGGTGTATGAAACACAAATACGATTTATATTGAAATTATTCTGAGATATGATATATCCTTTAACCAATATATACTGACAAGTGCTAAATTAACTTTGAAATTTAATTTAACAAAATGAGTGACATAAAAAACAAAATGTTACTTTTTGCAGATTTAACACAAACCATTTCTTTGTAATTTCACTGTCTTCTAGTAAATGTCAGTCTCTGTGCTTCTCAATCCTCAATTAGTGCAGTATCCTATTTCATGTCCACTCTTTAATTCCTTACTTTTCTCTATTAAAACTCTATCTTCATTTTGGCAGGAGTATTTAAACTTTTCATTATAACTTACATGCATAATAAGCAGATTGTACTAAGTATTTACAGTGATGCCAGAACTAATAACGAGAACATAAGTGTTCCAAGGAATAGCGGGAGCATGCTACTAAAAACATAAAAAATAATAAAAACGTTTTTTATAATGTAGTTGAGAAGAAATTAAAATCTTGTGGGAGGGTTGTTTTAACATAACATCTGAATGTACATTTATTTGATTTTATTTTTTGGTTTCAACTGATTTCTTTCATATGGTTGCTTATATTTTGGTCTATTTCTTTAATGTCTACAGCTAGAGAGTGATTTTCTTTTTGACTTCTTTGGACACTTAGTTTCACCTTTCCAAATAGAAAACCTTGGATTTTTATTTATTTGCATACTTAGGAAGCTGATAATGTACCAAAGGTTATGACACTATATTCAATAATTTTAAAATTACATAAAATTTAGACAATGAAGAATTTGTATTGAACATTTCTATATGTTTCAGATGTTTGTTTCTGAGTATATTTAAAGCAAAAGCTTTAAATGATATGCAAGCTATAGCAAAGACTATGGCATGGTTAAATATGATAACTGGCACTTGGATATCCCTCTGGCAGTCAGGACGTTTAGAAGATATTAAGCTGTACAATTTCTATGATTAATATTCCTGGATTTTAAAGTTACACTATAATACCAAACTAAAAAAATGCGATAAAATTCTAGAATAAGCATCTTAGAAAAACCTGTATTAGTATATTTTAAAATGAGATGCAAAGGGTTTGCATCCAGTACTTTATTCCCTATGAGACTGTAATTGACAAACTGCAGTAATCATGCTTTTATGTGTTTTTCTCCTTCTACTGAATTCGTTTCTAAAAATGAAAGTAAAAAAGGTAAAAAGAGGCTCCAGAATTTTGAAACCAAGTGGTCCTGAAGTGATGGGAAAATAACCAAGGTGTCACAGCTAATTTCTGACCCTGTTTTATGAGTTCTGCTGTTCCTTATTCCCCCTGTCAGCCTGGGAATCCCTGAGGCTGTGCAAACTGGCCGAACTTCACTCAATTCCAGTTTTATATCCCCTTTTAATAATGTTGAGTCTATTCTGTCCAACTTTGATTCAGACAACCTGCTTGTCTTGAAAAAGTGATATATTTAATCAGTGACTCTGTCTCCAGCATAGCTCCCACTGCGTGTGACTAGAGCTGAGAGTAGTGCAGTGGTCTGTCACTTCTGTTTGAATGGGTAATGTGGAGCCCATCAGCTGAAAAGACAGGAGCTGGAACTGCTTGTTAGGACACATGATCAAAAGCCACTCTCTGCTTTCTGCCAATCAAACCTCATGTCGCCTTGTGGGGCAGACATTAGATAGATTTTTTTCTGCCTTACACTGTGGGCACTTTGCCAGTTTGACATGTGAACTGTTACAAAAAGATAGCAGAGTTTCGACCGCTTGCTGACTGCTTTAAAATATTACTGAACACTTGTTGTCAAAATGAAATTTTCATAATACTGTATAATGATAAATGCTTTGAAGTATTATTATTCAGTGTCTTTATCTTGTAATTTGTGGATTTGTTGTTGTTTTTGCTAGGGCAGAAGAAACAATAGACAATAGCTTCTTGGGTGAAAGTAAGGGAGACAAAACCCTGTAAATCGATTCAATTGCAAAGCCAACACAACTGTATGACCGATAGTTTTGAATAAGATGATAATTGCTTTGTGAAAATAACATTAGTGAATTAAATGTTATTTTGCATTCTCTCCCCTCTGCTTTAAAAATTATTTACTTCTAAGTCAGGAAAGGAGAGTGGTTTATTTTGAAATTTAATTCAGGATCTTATTCCCTCTGCTTATTGAGAAGATGGACAGATTTCTAAATTCAAAGACAGTCTCTGATTTGCAGCTGTCCTGATGGATATATTTATTCTGTTTTTTCTTTTTGTCATCCTCTGAAGAGTCCCCCATTATATCACAATCTCATCTTTGTACCCATAGCAACCCTGTATTGATGGTGGCATGACCTAACTTCTAGGCTTTTTAAGAGAAGAATGAGTACCTAAGTACTTTTGACTTAAAAGGCATTTCCTGCAATTTCCAAACGCCCAGATAACTGTTCTAATGCTGTTAAATCTTAGTTGGTGCTTTGATATCTCCAAACTTGCCACTTGGTACTTGCTATTTCTTCTCTAATGATCATTTTAAAAGGAGTTAAACATTTTCACCAAAACATACCATGGCAATCTAGTGGAACTCATTTAAACAGTGAGCTACACATAAACAGCTGCTCCTTCAATAAGCCATTCTTTATAATACCCTTATTACCTTCTAGTGTCTCAAATTCTGATTAGTCAACAGTGCTGATTGCTGCACGGCATTCCGTTGCCCATCTTCCTTCTGCTCAGCTGCTCATGTCTTAGTTGTTATTTGATTACAACACAACTTGGGCATTGTTTCTCCAAGTTGCTCTTCATATTGTGTCTTAAAAACTCTGAATTATCCAGGGAAACTGCAATGGTGTGAGAGGGACTTTCTTTACGCACATTAAAAATGTCTGAATAAAGCAGGGTACAAAATATATAACTATGGAACACTTATATTGGAAAGAATATTAGTGACTTAAAACTCAGTACCTATGGTCAAATTAAGAAACAGATTAAGTATGTGGAAGTATTTTTAAAAACATTACAGTGCTTTACAAATGTAAAGAGTTATAAAAGTGTTATATTATGGTTATTAAATTTCAGTCAGATATAAAGTTCTGGAAGAGGTAATTATGTATGTAGAACTTCACAGGAAGGGCCTAAAGGACCTTCATCTTTGCCCCAAGACTAGATAATTTTAGTCCAATTGCTGTGCAGCACCACTGATGCCCCACTAAATAGGACCGCCTGTTGGTGTTTAAGTTATGATGAAATAAGAAGGGTGGGAAAAATCTCTATAATGAAGTTTGAATTTCAGCTCTTCCTTTGTTGTGACCCCCTGGAATCTACTCTTGGTGAGTAGGAAATGCTGACATACTAGAAATGCAACCCCTGTAAAGGCCCTAAATCTGTCATTGTGCTCTGGAGTCGGCTCTGAAAATAGCAAAACTCTTTTGGTAAATTAAAATCGGTGTGAATGGGAACAGATGTTGACACGCTTTGTCTTTAGGGATGCCAGTTAAGAGGAGAGGGTCAGCGAGGTTAGATGTAGGAAATACAGTAAGTGTGCAAACTTGTGGTATAAAGGGAGTTCTGTTTGGGGATGCTAGTCAATAGAATTGTATTTATCTTTGGTAGTCCAGGTAAGAGTTATACATGCATTATTTTATCTAGAGAAAAAATGAAGGCGATGGTATTTATTTCTGGGAGGGCTATAACTTTTTGATGTTCCCTTGTGGTTGTCTTTTCTTTATCAAACCGCATTGGCTATAAACTGTCTCAAGCTACTATTAGGTTTTACTTTCCAACGTCATTTTGGCATAGCTTCCTAAAGTATTTGTTGAACTCTAATGCTACAGTAGAGTCTTTGTACTGATATTTGTCAAGAATAATGAAAATGGTTTATGTTCTAAAAATGTACAATTTATCAAATAGCTTGTATAGTCAATTTAAATAAGTCTCATAGAAGTTTCAGCCTTGATTTGAAAAAATAGCATAGGATGAATTTATTTATAAGAACCTTAATAGTTTCTCTCAATTCCTTTTCATTTTAGATTACCTTATAATTTTCTAAATCTACATGAACAATAATGATCAATTTTGTCAGTATTATTCACACCTTTTATTAATTTAACATAGATGAATAAATGTGAATGTTGTGAAGAGTTGATTGGGAATAGATTTTAAATCTGACAGTTAGATTACAGGGTACCTAAGAAAAAATGGCTCTTTCACTAGGTACCTAGTAATTTAATTCTTGTTTGAAATTATTATAATTTATTACAGTGTGTGGGTCCTAATGAATGTCTACTATTAAATGAAAAGGAGAAATTGAAATTAAGATTATGAAATTCTTTTAACTCATATCTTAAAATCCTCTTAAACAATTCAGAAGACATTAATAAGCTATGTGGGTTTCTTTCCATATTCTGTAATGGCAAATAAAAACATTTTTTTCAGCATTTAAAGATTCTAAAACATGTTGAATGCCATTAAACCTCAAAGCCTGCAATCTTGGAATTTTATAAAATGGTAGTAGCCATTATAACAGCATTAAAATTGGCAACTCCATTTAAATATTTATTTGGATTATAAACAGACTTTTCAAGCACTTGAGTTTTCCAGAAACGACTGGGTTTCCCTAGTGTTAAATATTTAATGTAGGACAATCTGAGATTTCATAGAGTTGTAAACTATACCAGATTAACATTTTAAAATTTACAAATACCAGGGAGACTTTAAACGTGTGAGTAAAAATTTATAAATAAAATAAAGATGTCCAAATGCCCATAGGCATTGGAAGTTGTCACTTATTCCTAGATCTAAGTAAAACCTGTCATGTACACAAAATGAAAATTAGGTCTTTGAAAAATAATAATTCCTGGGCAAAAGCAATGAACATACAACAATTTTTCTATCCTGATAGATTATCTGAAGTGTCATTTGAAAGGCCTATTTAGTATCTTACCTGGGAAGAATCCCCTCATAAATTTGACCATGCTTCTTTGACAATTGTTTAAAAAAGAAAATCAGATTGATTGCCCCTTTGAATTTTACACTCTTATTATGCTTACCTAAAAATCCTGAAGTTTTGTTTCCTAATTTCTAGAGCTTTTCTTCTTTATTGAGGCTGCTATAGTGCATGTATAAGCTAATAATTAGTTTATATGTAGAGAAGGAAAAGAAATTAAGCAAGTTGGTGATAAGTTTACATTTAACTGCAGAGAATAACCCTGCTTTAGGTTTTTGACAGCCTCAGAGCAATGCTAGTAGCACAGGAGATATAGGGCATTCCATCTCTCACTGTGATGACCCCCCCCCTTACCAATTCTGGATATAAGAAATAAAATGTAACTTCTTCAGGGAGTGGCTATTTTGGGTAGATTTTTGTTTGTCATAGGATTTTCACAGGATTTCCTTTGAGGCTGTGGAGCTTTGCCCTTAGGCCTGTAAGACTCATAGCTCAATTCTTCTCCTTTGTCATAAAATTCTCCATCTCCCTCCCTCCACTTCCACTCCCACTTAAGGATGTATTGCCAAAAGAATATAGTGAGAGTGCCAGCTGTTTCTAGATGGGAAGGTGATTTGTTGCCTCTGATAATCTGATCATTGAGTTCAAGTTAGCTCAGGAATCTGAAAGAAATAAAGGACAGGAACGAGTAGGGAAATACTTTCTTAGTAATGATTACTGATCTCTTTTTTAAAATGTTTACAGTAGTTGTTAAGTAAGGAAATAATTGGATAGAATTTACTCTGCCTAGTTTCTATAAATAAAGCCTTTTCTAATTTATCAGTAATGTCCATGTGGTTACTGTTTATCACAGTAAGTAGTTCCAACAGTTAAATTCTGGTGTCTCTCATCTACTATTACAAAAGCCTAAAAGCTGCCCAGCTACAACATGGGGATAGGTGAGGAAGACATAACTTTCTGATGCTCAGTTTGAGAACATGGTGGCTGTGCTATAAAAAACTGCTTCTTTAAAATACTTTTTGCTGATTGTGATGAAGTAACTTTAATACATTAACTCTGAAAGGCAGTGGCAATTTACAAAACTATATCTACTGTTATATTTAATTAGATTTTTTCCTCCTTTGTGCCTATTTAAACTCTAAATGAAAGATGGAAATATGTTTGCTCTTACATATTTGATGTGATTGAGATGAGATTAAGCGGTTTAAATGATTTAAAAATTATATTTACTTTAGTGCAATCTGTTAGGTTCAATTGCTGATCTGTCTTTTGGTTTGCTTTGTGGTATAGCAAACCAAGCACTGAGGGTTAAACTATTCAGCACATGAGTAGGGTTAAAAATCTGGGCTTCCTCTCTCCTTCCCGGTTACTGAATTCTTCAGTCAAAGTTAAATTTGCTCTTCAGACATTAGCTGTACTTCTTAGCAATGACCTTGTGGGGTAGAGAAGCATGGCACAGTGGCACTTTCCAGCTGTATTCAGCCTATCCGTCGGGGTATAATCATGCTCAGTCCCAGCACCGCAGGCTTGGACATATGTTGAGTTTTATTTCTTTCTTCTGACATTAATCCTATTCACCAGCTGTTCTGCCAGCTGCCATTCTTCAGCTTAGAGATTACATTTTGGGGGATACCAACAAAGGTCTAGTTGACCACTGCTTTCTTTTTCCTTTTTTCCCCTTATTCTTTAGAAATGATTGGATCTGGAGGTTAGGAGAACTCAATCTTTTTCCACTATCACCTCACTTTTCTTTGGATCCTACGCATTAACATGATTTATAATCACTTTCAGCTTGTTGTAGATAAGCCTTCCAAAGAGCCAGATTACCACCTTACTTATAAATCCCCTTTCCATAAAAAGGTTTTAAGTTTACATTGAAGGCTATAATTAATGTTTCTTATGCTACTATATAAACAACATTAATTAGTGACAAATTCTTTTGATGTCTTAAAACATATTCCAGCCGAAAATATGCTTTCGGTTCTCCTTTTTTTCTCCCTGCAGGTTTGAGAGCATATCTCTGTTAAGATGCTACTTTTTTTCCTGAGCTATGGTTTCACTAATCTTGTTTGAATGGGCTATTAAATCTCTGTTACACTCATAATATATACTAATAAGTAGTATAGATTTCTCACTTCGTATTCCAGATGATCTGTCCATAAGCAGGATGTTAAACATCTGTAGTTTAAGCCTTCTGGGACTAACAAATGCATTAATGCCAGAAAGAAATGTGACCTGGACGATAAGGTCATGGACCATGTGGTAAAGAGGCACCCCAATATTATCAAGCCTGTGTATACTCTTCATTGTTAATCCTTCCATTTTCATAAAGGCAAAAAGACTAATAGATTTAACTTGTAATCATTTACAGTACATGTTTATTACATTAATACCAACAAATATACAAAATCCCATATGTTATAATCCTCCCAGCTGACATTTTAAAGTGGTTTATCCCACATCTCACAATAGCATTCTCTGAGCCATTAATTTACCTCAGAAGGTAGCATCAATAAATGTTAGTTTTTTGGCAAGATTCTACCTTTATCTTCTTAACTTTGTGGCATGTGGAGGTCATATATAATGGTAAGGAATTTAGTTTAAATAACACCTTTAGGCTGGAGTCATTAGAATTAAGAACACCCTACTGACTTAAAAAATAAATAAATAAAAACTAGTGGTATATTTTAGAAGGTAGGTTTGTTTGCTTGTTTATTCATTATTTCATTTATCCATCTGTCCGTCCATCCATCCATCCATCCATCCATCCATCCGTCTACTTTATTTACTTATTCATTCATTCCACTAAGTAAGATATTACTTATTGAGCCATAAAAGAAAACACAGCATCTTGTGTTTACCAGACTGTGTATCTCTTCACGTGTGTAGCAACCTATAGAAAAATTAGGGGAAGTTTATAAATTGCTTGCTGAAAAAACTATTGATTCTATACTACTCCTCATTTCTTCCCCTAAAGCTCTGACAGTAGTGAGCCCCGTTTACTAAATATGGACATTCTATTTATAGAAATATTCATATTTTTATTGGTGGCCAAAGCACTGCTTATAGGAAAACCTACAGGTGACTAATAGGAGTTGCTCACTAAGTGGAATAATGAATAGTATTAGGTGTCAATTAAATCAAGCTTCCCCGAGGTGCAGGTGCTCCACAATGTACTGACACATTTCAAGTAGCAGTGCCACTTCACCCATGCATATGAACAAGCACATTTGCATATTAAAAAGCTGAAAATTATTTAACTGAAGCAAAAGTCTTTTAGAGATGATGGAGGTTATTAAAACTGTTGACAAGAAAGAAGGTAATTGCCTGAAAATGAGAGATGACATTCTGCTATACACAGGGAACGTTGTTTTTGTTGTATTGTGCAGCAGTGCCTGGGTGTATAACCTATTACATTGAGATTGCTCCTATGCAATTAGACCCTTTTTGTCCTCACTTCAATAAGGCTATGATTATGAAGGATTGAAGAACACTTGGCATATTGAATGTCTGTTGTTTTTATAACTTCGTCAGAAATGACAAAACACGTTTTGTGTCCTGTTTTTTCTTTGTAGGCTTATTGATTCTGTGATTATAATATTCATAAAAGACAATGTGTTCATGGTTGAACACTCTGTCATTTATACAGGTTTTATTTTTTCTGTCTCAGCATAGTATTTGTTTGAATGCCAAGGTGTTAGTCATAAGATGAGCAGATTTTTTAAAGTAAAAGATGAATAGGTGAGAAGTTTATCATGCTAATAATTCCAAATATTACTATTAAAAGTGCCATAAAAATGGATGATTTCATAAGTTTCAGATGGAAATAATTCACCAAGTAAGAAAACTTGAAAGCTATTTCATTTTCTCTTTGATTATGATCTGTTTATTTGCACTCAGATTTTTGAGAGATCTTGCTGTGCTTTGGTTGTGTTTGTCAGAAGATGTGAAGACTCAAGGCCCTAGAGGAAGGCACTTTCTTGATACTGTAAGAGACAGTGAATCTGGGTTGACTTACTCCATTCTGTAGGTAGTAACTAAAACAAATACAGTGAATATGGCAATTGAAACTGAAACATTCATTCCAAATCATTGCAGGTGAAGGAAATTTCAGGTTTTGTGCTTTATTAAAATTATGCTTGTTAAAAGATTTTATATCTAATCACCCTAATTAGGCTTCAGCTCCCAGCAGAGCCATTGTGGCAATGCACATAGTCCATTTCCATCATTATATTCTTTCCTTGAAGATGAGTATTGGTGTTTTTTGGGATATAGTCAGAATAGAGTATTCAGCTGGACGTTTAGGCCTAAGAGGTACTCCATTTTGTTGTTGGACCAGTCAGCTTCTGCTTTTATTTCTTACATGGATTTAAATCCAGCACTGGTTTGTCAGATTCAGAATTGATAGGATTTGAATAAAGCCCAAAGGTACCAGAAAGTTTTCTAGGGGGTTTGTCATTTATGTGCTCTTTTATTCTTTGATTTGGATGCATCTGGGCTTTAGTAAATTAAGAGGCACACCTAGGGTTTTTGTTAGCAGCTGTCTAGTGATTTATCTAATCTGACATGTTCATTTCTTTAAGTTGAAGAGGGAAAATGTCTTTAGGCATAGCAATCTGACTCTTGATTAAAAAGATAAAAGTGAGATACCCCAGTTCTTTTCGAACTCACATTATTTACTGCCTGATGAAAACCTTAGCTATTTAAAAGATGAAAATTTTGATGTAGCCATGCTCAAAGAGATTTTAGAAGCCTCTGAAGTATGCCAAAATTGTTACTTCATATGTGCAGATTCTAGTTGCATACCCTGCACCTCAGTTTCCATTCATACAATCTGGTAGTTGTATGAAATAAAATTATTGTTATTCCAATCACTGTTAGGTGATCTTGTTTAAAAATGTTGAGAACAATCTTAACTGTACTTCATGTAACCAATTTTAGGAGAAATAATTGTTTTTACCTATATGAGTAGTTAATGGAAACTTTTTTATTGGTTGATTAAAAGTTTTGTTTTAATTCTTAGAGTTTGTTTTGGTACCATTACTTAATTTTTTTTTCTCAACAAATCCATCGATGTAAAAATATTTAATGCTAAGAATTTTTTGTAATATTTTATCTGACTTTTAAATAAACATCAGTTTGTGGGTTGGAATTTTAAAAAGCAAAAGTAAAAAATTAGCTTTCATTTTAATTTGTAGAAAATTATACTTTGAGTGTATTCATGTTAAATATGATTTGTTTAATAGAGACTGAGAAATAAATGTGAGACAATCAGAGTTATGGATCTCTGAATGTATTCTGAAAAAGAAAATATTGTATAAAATACTTTCCCTTTGTCAAAGGATTATTTCTATGTAGAGACATCATGTAGGACTGGGGCATCAAGGGTGTATTTTTGACAACTGAACTATTTATAAAACTTTACTATTTGATATACCATTGAAAAACCCTCATAGGCTTACATATAGTATATGCTCATAAATGTTTCTTAGTATATGAATAAACGAATGAATGAACCCTAAATTGTCTGACTGAAAGGTGTATGGGAATATAGCATTGCCTAGAAAGGTTTGAAGAAAATTCTAGCTTTAGATCATATCTGCTCTCTCCACTTTGCTATCTGTTTCTGATAACTACTTTTTGTATACTTAATATATCTAATGCCCAAACAAACAAACAAAGCCACCAAACCATCCTGTTATGAGGTTGGGAATGGTGAAAATGGGACTAAAAACAATTTAAAAGAACAGCTGCACCAGGCCTTGTGGAAAGAAATTGAATGAAGTATTTAGGTGGTGATCTATAGTAGGGTAACTTTATAAATTCAAACATGTTGATAGACTAGGCCTTAGCTTAAACTTGAGTTGAGCAAGGGTTTGAATAAATTGGATATGTTGAGAAGACAATCTTCTGAATCAGAGCCATTCATTCCCAGGGAATATTGGACCTTGGGAAATTTTATTGTACTTCTGCCTTTTCTCTACCCCCTCTCCTGAACATTTTTCAGGTAAAATCAAGTTAATAAATAACCAGTGTAACCTTAAAGTATGAAAGGCAGCATGAAGCCTGAAGGGGGCTGAAGGGGGTGATACTGTTGCTAGGAAGCTTGGCTAAGTTTCTCCTGTTCTCTTTTTTATGCAGATTCAATGTACATGAGCTTTAAGACATTTTAAATTTCATTTGCAACACATCTTTCTTCTTTCTTGCTCACTATTTCAGAATCAATGGGAAACTCAGGAGCTCTCTGACAGTATCCAAGGCCCTTCAGAGCTTCCGTGTGTGTGGTCAAATGTGTAATGGCTTTATTTTATATAAATGAATGCACCAGGAATTCTCTGGGTCTTAGTTTGTTAGGTTAATAACACTCTAATTGTACACAGTAGTTTACAGTTTGTGAAGGGCTTTTACAGACGTTATTTGAATCTCATAAAAATTTTGAGTGGGAAGGAGGGCAGATATTATTCTTACCCTATTCTAGAAGTGAGAAAATTAATGATTAATGTGTTGAATAGCTAGTAAATGGGAAGCTGAAGTAAATTTAGGCCACTTGGAAAACTACTTCAGTGTTCTTTCTGTTTTTCCATGTTGCCATTCAACATGATAAGCATGGTGTCCAGGTGGAGTAGTTGGGTGTAATGGAGCCCTCTGTTTGAGCTAATTTGCATGGCAAACTTCTCTGATTAGGGCTGAGTAAACTCTTTGGTCTCTGCTTTATTTGACCACTGTTAGTTTGTCTTCAAGGTGTGAGTTGATTCTTTTAGGTCAGGAATAGTCAGTTTAGGAGGCACATGCATTTGTGTGTGTGTGTGTGTGTGAGAGAGAGAGAGAGACTGATTGAGTGATTGATTGATTATAGGAGGAGAGCTAGAAAGAGATGGTATAGCACACTATAGCATGTCTCTTTGCTCCCAATACTTAATCAAATACATTAATTTTCTTCTCGTGAGTGATTTATTTCATTAGAATAACAAGTTTACATTTCACAGATTCATCTACATGACCATGTCAACAATAGCGACAAGAAAATATATTCTATTTTCATGCTGCCTGAAAAACTGTCAGATTTTGCTTGAAAAGTTGTCAGATTTTGATTTTTCTTTTCTAGTACTTTTCATAATAATAATTTTTTGTAAAAAAATTTTTATTATAGAAAATTTCCAAAATCACATAAAGGTAGAGAGTATAATGAGCCCTTATGAAAACACATCACCTAGTTTCAAAAATTATCAATATTTTCTATTTCTATTTCACCTATCCAACCACATTTTTGGCTTGATTAAAGTTTAATTTTAAAATGTAAATTATGAAATATGTCAAACATACAAAAAGTTATAGAATAGACACCCAAATTTCTGCTGCCACTTTTTGATGGATATTAATATTTTTCATTTGTGTTCTTTACATCAAACATGAACATGTGGTTGCAATAGCTGAAAGATGGAAAATAGGAACAAGGCTGAGGAAATAGGATGAATATGGTAAAAGCGTAATTTCTCAGAATATGCCTGTTAGCGTTTCTTTTTTATAAGATAGCACTCTATATAACAATTCATGTGGCCCATAAATGCCTCACTGAACATATTGATCATCATATTAGACATAGGAATATCTTAGTTAAGGCAATTTAACCTGCACCTTGGTTCATAAGGTTGTCCTGGAGTATTCCTGTCCTTGGTATATACTAACAAGTTCTTGCTGTCACGTGTGCCTGTTGGGAAGTCACTGACATTCCATAAAATGTCATTAGTCTTTTGTTGTCATTGCTTAGCCACAAGGCTAAGCTGCTGCACTGATTCCAGTACACACTGAGATGCTTTTATCTAACACCTTGTTCTGAAAATTGCAGTGGACCCTGGAAGTCTATAAAAGGCATTCTTTTGTTAGAGAAGGAAATCCTCTTCAGAAGCACTAAATAAGATAATAACTGGAAGTTCATTTACTTAAAAAAACTATGATATTAAGCTATATTTCGAGAAGTTCAGTTTCTTAAATTTGTGAGTACTTTTACCTTGGAATAATACATCTTACCATTCCATAGAGCATATAGCAGAAAATGATTATAATGTTGTTTTTGTACACCAAAATTTTGGTTACTTGGAAAAATCAAAGAATGGAAAATACAAGCAAATGGATATTATTTATTGAGGATTCATCAGGAAACTCATTTGTTTTCATACCTATTAAAAAATGTTTACAAAAATTTTAGGTAATTTTCTGACCATAGCAGATCAGTATAGGTAATATAATTGGATGACTTTTTATTGATTCAGGATCAGGCACATCTAAGAGGTATCACTGAATCTGTGATCATCATATGGTGCGGCATGATGGAATGTATAGAAAACTGAGTGGACTGTTTGTTCATTCATTCATTCACAAACATTTATTGAGTTCCTCTTGTGTGCCATGTACAGTCCCAGGCACTGGAAAATTAAAGAACACCCTGGACATTTTTTGTTTTTAAATTTCTTCTTGAACGATTTTTTTAATGATTTTTATTTTCTATCAGTTTAATGTAAAATAAATCCAGTCAATTAGTTCTACGTTTATTGTAGTCCAGTAAATTGAGATTTTAATGTTATTTATTTATTTTGCTTCTTATATTTAAAGAAAGAAGACTGGAATGTATGGTTTATCTTTGGTCCAGTGAGTTTCACTTGATTGTACCTGCTCTTTCCAAACCTGGAAAGCATCTGTTCCATATAACAAATTATAACTTACCGGGTAGAATCGAAGTATGTGCTATGTGCTTTTTAGGTACATTAGATATGTGCTAATGGTCATAAATGCAAAGAGGTAAGAAGGTGTTTAGAGTTTAGGACACATATTTCATCATTACTGAAAATTAAGTCAGAACATTCAACAAATTAAATGAGCACAGTCACAGGCACATGGGACATAAATTGGAATAAAATACAGCTTGACCAGAAGAGGTTCAAAAGGGAAGGAGTAGGGGTTAGGTTTGCTATGGATATGGGGGCAGACTGACACACATGAGGTTCTATAGCAATTGTACTTCCCCTGCTGTAGCACTTCCAACATTGCTTCATATTTGTCTCATTAGGTGTCTGTATTTCCTACTAAACTGAGGCTCAACAGGGTGGGCACCTTATTTGTTTAATTCACCTTTTTTCTCTCTAGAACCTAGCACATTGCCTGGGACATAGGAGGTGATCAATAAATATTTGTTGGGTGAGTGAATATAAAGATTGTATTAACATAAAATTGTTCTATAATAGAAGTATGAAAAAGGAGGAGAGTATAGAATAGGGAGTAGAGGAGAACTAAAACATCTTCTTTGAAGTGTATATGTTTGAAAATATTTCTATATCTAGATATAGTTAAAACTAGTTTTATTTGTATTCTGTCAGAACACTCTTGGAGCAGATATTTTTGCCTATTGATTCTATGATGACATTTGCAAATTGTGGAATAATTCCTGAAGCAATAAAAACTAAATTATGTTCAGTAGCAAATAACCTAAATTCTATGAAGATTAATAACTCAAGTACTATAAATATAGTAACTCTGTTAATTAGATTAGTTGATAGCATGAACACCCAGTTCTTTACTACAATAGATACCAGAGGCAATTTGGTAGACTTGAGAGAGAGGGTATCTGTAGTCTTAGGTAATTGGAGTTAACATTTTCGGGTTAAAAATAACACTTCATTTTTTGTTAAATATTAGTCTAAGAAGAGAAAAGTATTCCATCTCATTATTAAGTGTAAGCACATTATTTAAATATAAGCATTAGAAACTGTGCATACTTATAATCTGAACTTGGTCATCTTTCATATTTTTCAGCAAATCTTATCTTTCTTTCAAGAAGTCAGAGATATTTTAGGTTTTTTTTCAGTCATAGCTGTTTAAAGGAGAATTACATGGATCTGGACAACTTGTTTTTTAAGTAGATGAAATTATAGAACATTATTACCATTGAATGGAACTTCTTATTTGGCATAACAAAGTAATGCTAGAAAATAGGGCAAATATAGTAATTCTCATTATAGATATAGGCTTATTTATGTCATTTATGTGAGAGAATTTCTTATGATATGTAGTTCTTAATAGCATAAAATCAAAATAAGAAGACTTAAAATAAGTTTTAGCAGCTTTAATTGAAATAAAATTAAAGCGACACAAATTATTTCTTAGTATTTTTAGAAAGGGTTCTCTTATGTTATTGTTGTATGTTTATGTATGTGTTTATGATCCCTTTTGTAAATTATGGTTTAAAGAATATTATCTTCTGATAAACTGTCTAGAGATACCCAACTTGGAATAATTAGTTGTTTCACCTTTTAAACACAATTATTTTGGGCACTTCTATTGTGCGACACAAAATCATCTACTTTTTGTTATAAAACCATTCAATAATTCCATACAATGTTTTTAATGTTATATTTCTGTTTTAATATTTTTAACCAAATCTATTTTTAAAAAGTAAATTGCCACATTTTCTTGTTTATGAATTATTTATAGCTAATAAAAGTTGCCTGTATCTTGCATGAATACCATTTGATCATTTGCTACCTGATGTTTGGTTTGGATATTCCCATTCGATTGATATGAACTGAGTGGTATTGAAATAGAAGTTTTTATTTTTAAATTTGGCTTTCAGCCTTAGCAAAGTCATATATAAAGATATATGTATATATATCTTAGCCTTCTCTGTGTGTGTGTGTGTGTGTGTGTGTGTGTGTGTATATATATATATATCAAATAAATTGATTCCACCACTTTTAATATGGGCAATTTTAAGAGTTGTATTGTTATCTTGCCAAAATAGTAGGCAAATATATGTGTATTTGTGTATAATCAGACTTCAAGTAGTGAGAGCATTTCTTTTAGGAAGATGGCTTTAAAATACCCTTAATTTTCATAGGTGATGAAGTAGAAATGAATTATCAAAATGCATAGTTTTTTAAATGTACACATGTTTGGACAATTGATAGTCTTATTTTTCTTTAAATAACCCCCTAATTTATAAATTTTTGCTATTATTCAAATAATAGTAAAAAGGAATATGATAATAAAGAATTATTTATATTAAAAAAATTACAAATAGACTTGAAAAATTGATAAAGATCAAGAGTTCTTATTACAGGAAGGTGTTTTTCTAACTGCTAAATTTTTTTTTTAGACAGTTAGTGATACTCTTACCTAGTGTCTTTAGCTAGAATAGTTTCCACATTTTATAAATATGTGAGGGGGTTCAGCGATTAATCATATACATTATATTTAAGAATTGGATTTTATCATAAAGCAAGTAACTGTTATAATTATTTAAGAAATTTCTGCTACTTAATTATAGATTAATATTATAGATTTGAGCTTTTTATCTAGCATTGGATAAGTTTATGATGCCTAGAGATGATAGTTTTTGGTGAGTTGCGTTTGTTACTCTGACTTCCCATAAAATTTCTCCTTTCTTAAAATATAACTACGTGGAAGCAATTAATTGAAAACAGTCTAAGTAGCTGAACATATTCGTGATGAATTTTGACAAAGAAAACATATTTTTGCATTAAACTTGCAATATCAAAAGCTTTTTGTCCTGGAAAACTAACATCTATGGGAGCAGCCATTTTAAAATAAGGGTATCAAGAAACAGTTGTAACTGATCAATTTGATATTTCCATATTCAAGAAAATTTTGTATTAATCTCCACTCCACAATCATTTCATGTGTAATATTCTAGTAAACTTGTAAATATATTTTTAAAATAAACTTTATCTTGATTCTAGAAAATCTTTCAGTTTATTGATGTGAAGCAATCAAACAAACATCTGTACATCTTCTTTCCAATAAAGACTGGAGGCATGGTTTTATTACATTTTATCAAATGCATATATTTATTATTCTTTTATCAAACTCAGTAAAAGAGTTACTTGATTGCTTTTCTTTACTTCAATGGAAAGGATAGATGGAGAGGCATTTTATTTGGGTTTCATAACTATGTATTTTATCGTGAAATGAATATATGAAAACATTGCTTCTAAAATTATTAGTTGAGATTCATGAGATAAGGAATCCTAAATTAATTTTTTTGTTGCAATTACTGAGCCTTATTGTATGCCCTGTATTTCCCAAATCTGTAGTGTTCTTTTTAATATAAGCATGTATGATACATCTATATCTCATAACTTTATGTGTTTATGTTTGTATGCGCATATATATAATTCATTGGAAATATACATGATAATATCATGTATTTCTAAAAATCTGGAGATAGGAATTTTTGTTGTATGATCTTGGAAAAGTCACACTCTGAATCTTTTGTAAAATATAACATTTATATATTGTAAAATTTTTATAAACATTATATATTTATATATTATAACTTTGTAAGTCATGTGTTTGTCAATCAAATCTGCAGATAATTAAACATAAAAAAGCTTCTTTGACATAGTAGTTTTGGTCTCTGTTACATGGAGAGAGAGAGAGCATGCAGGCAAGTTAGCAATGGAACACATACATAGAACCGAAAGCAGTTTGAAAAGCTCTGACTTGTGAACATTTGGCACTTTTGATCTATATATTTTTTTTACAAGAGGTTTATTCTGTTGGTGTTTAAGATTTTAGACTTTACTTCTCCTGATACTTGGAAACTTCTTTGGAAGGCCAGATAGAGAGTGAATAAAAGAACTCTATTTAACTCCTGAGTGATGGTAGCTACAAGGAATTTTATACTCTTTCCACTGTGCTACTCTGTTGAGAATTGATTCTTTCTGATTGTAGGGATGATTTAAATCAATGATAATTAAACTGACCTGTTATAATACCAGAGCACCTTTTGTTCTTACTAAAAATGGGTTTGGTTTCTGTCAATATGTAGTGTTTGTCTGACAGAAGGAGGACAGTTAAGGAAAAGGAGTTTATTGAATAGTATATTATCACATTCTTTCTTATAAGCAATTATGAATATATGCATGTTGTATATTTACACACATAGCCATACAACATAGAGATTCCTCTTTGCCCTATTTGTTTTAAAAAATGCATATCAAGCACATAAAGAAATCAACTGTATAAAGATAAAATGATTCCCTTTAACTACTGGTGCGATTAGTCATTTGGTGAGAAAGTAGCTAGCTTATGGTCTATGGGAAGCACAACAATTTCATTTGGACTGGGTTTTAAGCAAGTCATTGTTTCATTTGGAAGATGTGAAATCGGTGAATGGGCTTGTTCTCTTTGTAGAGGATTACAATAACACACGGAAGCTTATGAGTGCTTCTGACAGATGTGTTGGCGGTTTGCCACAAAGCGAAGGGTGCGGCCCTGACTGACAACTTGCAATTATATTATGATGAATGGTTCTGATGTGTGTTCAAGAGAAAACCACTTTCTAGAAAGTGAAAGTCATACATACGGTTCCTATAAAAAAATCAGCTCAAATAAAGTATCATAACTTTCATTTTATTTTAGCATTTGGTGGGCTAACCAATTTGAGTGCCTCTCCTTTCATAAAAGTCTGTTTTTGATAAATCAAGGACCAAATCCAACATTTTTGTGGGGAAAACTAATTTGATACCAGTTTTGGCATCAAAATTACTTTATCTGCATTTTCGAAAAAACTGACATGTCAGAGAACTCTCTAAGGCTTACACACTTAAAATATAGACATATGTCCATAGTGTGGCCAGCAAGATTGCTGGAGTCAAGCGTTTGAAGGGAAACTGCTCTTTTTTGACTGAGTCAGTTCTCCTTCTTGATAGGTCCTGTTGTATGCTTAACATCGAAAAGCAACACAAGTGGACCAAAGCTTTGGGTCATTTTGAAATTGTCTTCACCATTTTCTGACTTGAGAAAAATCTGAATATGGCATCAGAATGTAGATTTTTCAAGAGTTAGTATGCCTCAACATTATGGAAATTCATTACTCAGTGATGAAGCTGTAACATAAAATATGAATTAATGAAACTGGCGTTTTTATCTTCATAAATTAAGAAGAAATTGAGTAGCTTGCAAAAGCTAAATAAAAAAATTAGCTTTTGAATGTCTTTTATTGCACAATAGGTAAATTGTGCAATTTTGTAAGTAACTTGCAGCCTGTATCTTATTTAAAATACTGTTATTTTTAAAATGTAAATTTTTGTCTGAGTCTCTGAGGAGCTCAAGTCATGATATTTTTGCAGTTAGGCAGGCAACACTTATTAAAGATATTTAGTAAGCATTACTGTAATTATGAAGATGAATTTCAAATACATGATGTAATATTTAGCATATAAAGAAATATAGCCAAACTCTTCAGAAATAATCACATAAAATAATGCATTAAATAATATTATTTTTAAAAGATAATCTAAAAACTGGAGAAAGAGGGATTACTGATAGATATACTGTAAATGTCTCAAAATTTATTAGAATATTTTGTATAAGTCAAATTGAAATAAGGTCATATAAAGGTTTGAAATAATCCAAAAGCAATTTTTGAATGACTTTAAGTCTCGGTTTACAGTATCCAGTTTTTGTCCTTTGGACTTGTTTTTCTCTATTTCCCTTTGTAACATTTAGGGTGTGTCAACTGTGGTATTTTAATAGTGGGACATTTTCATTGTTGCTGAAATAAATTAAATCTTTCATAGTAAAAGAATGGTAATGTAGAAACTACAGCATTCTAGTGCAAGAATCAGGAGTCCTACAGTTTTACTGTAGATAGAACTTCTAAGAGAAAAAAAAAAAGACATTCACATAGGCTTTTAGTGTTTTGGCTCAGTTCACATTAGTTTTCCTGAGGGACTGACTCATCACTTACCCTTCAAACCTGTACATAGAACAAGAACATGAAGTCTCTGTCGACTAGGGTTTTCTGTTTGGTTGTCCATATTTGGAGCCATCTGAATTTTCTTTACCTGGTAAGATTTAGGCCTGAATTCTAGCCTCAACTGATAATATACAAGAATTTTCTATCATTTAGAACTTGAACCTTTATTGTTAAAGTGGTTTGTAGTTTTTATCTTTATCCATGTCCAAATTGTTTGGTTAAAACATGTTATTTTTACCTTCATGCTTTCTTTCACCATCTAGATTATCTATCCCCTCTTTTTTTTTTTCCAAACTCTAAACGTAGTGTTGTTGCTATGAGGCCCCGATCTCTGTACTTGATTTAGTTATTACCTGGAAGAGGAGCATTCACCAACCATTTGTACGTGCCAGTTAAGGCCTGTTGCAAAGTTTGGCATCTAAGCTATGACCTCTGAGTAATATCTTCTATTGTATAGATTTGATCAGATGGAGTGTATGTTTGTGGGAAGAAAGTAGATTGTATTGTTTTATGTGTGTACCATAGGTCATAATTATTATAATGTTTATAGGATAATAAACTCATTATTATAGGATAATAAACTCATTAGGCAATTATGCCTTGTTGAGATATTTGAAGCATTATTTGTTTTTAACTTGAAAACTCTCAGGTAGGTAATAATTAGATATCATTTGGGATATTTTATTTAAATAGAAGGTGTCTGGAATGAACTGCATATGTTCTTTGTTTTTAATTTTTTTCATTCTTTGCCATTTTGAAAATAAGCTATGCTAAACAGTGATAGAAAAAGAGGTAAATCCGTCTTTCCTTTTAAATGGTTGAGATGAGGTAGCTCAAAATTTCATGATTTGGGTAAAATTTGCCTTGACTGCTCTTCATTGATCCTATCATTGATGATTTTTTTGGCTCTGACATTAAACAAGTACTTTCTGTCACACCAGGCACTGGCTAAGTACTTTTCATACATGATCTCATTTAGTAGATATAGATACTATTATTATCCTCACTTTGCAAATGATGAAATGGACTTAATCAAGGCCACAAAGTTAATAATTGACAGAACCTAGATTTGAAACCATGTTGAATAACTCCAAACCCAATGTGATTAACTCTCATGCTTACTATAAGGAAAATGGGCTGTAAAGTGAGGTTTCACATTCCCTTTCTAGCAGAGGAGGAAAGAATATAAGTGAATGTGGGATTTTCTTTCTCCACCCCTGATCCAAAGAAGTTTTAGAGTCTTTGAGGCAGTTAGTGCTCTAGGCTGAGGGATGAATGGAGGGTCAGTAGCCTACGAAGAAGATCCACTTTTTGTTAAGTATTTATAGAAGATATCAGACTTTCTTAAGCAGGGCAATTTTTCCTTTCTGTCCTGTTGGCCTCTTTGTGGAGATGCTGTTCATCTAGTGTCTTAGACAGCTCAGGCTACCATAACAAAATACCGTAGACTGATGGCTTAAACAACAGAATTTATTTCTCATAGTTATGGAGGATTGGAAGTCCATGATCAAGATGCCAGCTGATTCTGTTCCTGGTGAGAGCTCTTTTTTTTGGCTTGCATATCTCTACCTTCTCACTGTATCCTTACATGGTGGAGAGAGAGACAGAGAGACAGAGAGACAGAGAGAGAGAGAAGAAGGGAGGGAGGGAGGGAGAGAATGCTATCTGATGTCTATTCTTACAAGGACATTAATCCCCTCTTGAGGGCCCCAACCTCATGACTTCATCTAAACCTAATTAGTTCCCAAAGACCCCATCTCCAAGCACAATCATATATTGGGTATTAGGACTTCAACATATAAATTTTTAGGGGGAAATACTTTAGTCCCTGGCACATAATCTTCCCATACCCTTTAGGTGCTTTGCCTTACAACTAGGGTTCTGTGGTGACACTGATTAATGTTTAGCTTCTCCCACTTAAGTGTTCCTTGATGCTAGACATGATGGACATATATGGTTCAGACTAAGCTATCTTTTAGTAGGCAACCCACTCTGTAAAAACTGAATTTGACAAATATTATCTCGTTGATTTCTTGCTGGAAATTGAGACACAGTTATGCTTCAGGTGGCATAACTATTAAGTGGCGAAACTTAAATCATTTAGGAATGCTTTCAACTGCAAGTATCAACAACATAACAAACAAAACAAAATATCCAATCTACCTTAGTTTAAAACAATAGGTGTTCAATTTTCACACGTCACAAGAAGTCTAATGTAAGCAGTTTCTGGTATTGGTACGGGGGGTAAACATGTTAGAACCTGACCTGCATCCCTGCAATTCTTCTGGCCATCCCTTCATCATTATAAGGTGGCCGTGGTAGCCCCACATTCTAAGAGAAGGTTCAGAGGATGGTGCATGGTAGAATATCTCTTTTTTAGAATCAAGGTAAGAAAAAATTTCCCAGCAGCCCCAAAGCAGGCTTCCTCCTATGTCTCATTGTTTAGAACTAGGTCATATGGTCAGTGGGCCTAGCTATAAAGGAGACTAGTAAAGCAACTTTACGAGCCTCTCTAGTGGAAAGCAGGTGAAGGATAAAGGGGCTGTGAATGGCTTTTCAATTGCCAAACAACAGAGTCTGTTACAGGCCACAATTCTAGCTTAGTTCTTTTGATTTAATCTTGTTGGCCCTCTGGCAGGCTCTCTATCTTAGCTTAGGGAAGACTTACTCATGTTTTTTGCAAATCTAAGGAGTCATGTTTTTGTGTCCTCTCAGACATCATTTTGAGTGACATTTACTGAAAATAGTAGAAATAAGTTAGGTAAACATCACTTCAGTGGTTAAAAGCACAGGTTCTGGACTGAGACTGCCTGGGTTAGAATCTCATTTCTACTACCTGTTGGCTGTCTTACTTTGGGGAGGTTACTATTCTTGCCTCATCCCACAGACTTGTAATGTTAATGAAATTCTTGATATAGAGCACATAGTTCAAGAGTATAGCATATTATATTGAGAGTTATCATATCAAGTACTCAATAATAGTTACTTATTATTATAACTGGATAGAAAGAGAACAAAAGTCTACCAGAAGACTACAAATAAGCATGAAGTAGAATGTTAATCTATTTATATTACTATTTGTAATGTAGTATCTAAGAGGGTATTTACTGTCTGACGTGAGGAAAGCCAAGACAGTGCATGAAATGATTTCAAGTGATAACAGAAAACTAGACAAATTTTCAAAGAAAGCAAAATTCATATTTGGTGTCCTTGTATAGGTTGCCACCCCTCCCCCAACCCTGTTATTGTCTCTGGCTACCCTTGCTGAAATGTATCCTTCTCTAAAATTACCCTTGTCTCCTTTCCCCTCATCAAATAGGCCCTTTGCACAAGTAGTCTTAGGTGATACTAGGAGAAAGATCTAATTATTTGATTAAAATAATTCACAATAAAATATTAATGACCAATTGGCTTAACTCTCCAAAGGAAGAGCTGTTTTGTTCTAAAGATGAGCTTATGAGTTGCAAAGAATCCTTGCTTTATGTTATGTATAAGGGGGGTTTGAGAAAATGTAGTTTAAAAAAATTTCAAGCATACAAAAAGAGAAATGGTATAATGAACCCTCCAGTATTCATTACCCGGATTCTAGAATTTTCAGGATTTTTTGTTCTCTGTTCATTAGTCTTTTCTTTCTTTTCCTTTTATTTTTTTCTGAATTAATATGAAGATTTTTAAAATAAGAGGTATAGTTTTTCAATGTCCCTTGCCTAGTCTACCATTACATCATTGCACTTCTATGCCAGAAGAATAAGGGCTGGTGATTTGTCACTGGGAGCTGAAAGGTCTAATTATTGATCTAGGGGCAATTGATCTAGGGTTGAGATTTTGCCTATTATCAATGGGGTAGCTGTCTAAAAATTCTTCGGGATAAAAAAATCTAGTTGTGACCTTTGTAGTATCATTTTGTGTGCTGAGGATTAACCTCATTTTCAGGCAGCATGATGAATACAGCCCTTTTACTCTTGTTATTGTTTTAAAATTAAACAAATTCAGAAAAGTGCAAAGAAGGGAATAATCATTTATATTCTTACCATACAGAATTAAACATGGTAATCTCTTGGTGTATTTGCTTCAGTTCATTTTTAAAGAAAAATGATTCTATTGCTTTTATTAAAAATATCATTTTGAGGAAATGTAGAAAATATGAAAATAAAAAGTAGAAAAATTAATACCACCACCTAAAAATTATCATAAGCAATATTAGATAGATATCATTCTTAAACATTTATATAAATAGACTAGTGGGTGGATGGCAGATGGATGAATGGGCAGATGGAAAGACTTTTGTAAAAATGAGGTCATATTGTAAATAGAAATGGATACATTTTATTTTACTTCGTTCTAAAAGACAGAAAATAAACTTAAGTAGAATTAAAAGGGTTGCTGAATCCAAAATAAATGTTTGTTTTCAGTATTAGAGATAATATTTGCTAAAAGAGTCCCCTCAAGATTTAAAAACAGAGGCGGGCATTATGAAAAATGAAGAGATTTTCTCATTGTTTTCTTTTTAAAAGCTACTTATATGTTTTTAAATGAAACGGTTGGTTTCCTGCTTAGAAAGATAAGGGCATTATATACTCTTAAAATTTCTCCCAAATCTCCACCACCCACTTCTGAGTTTTTCTTATTTTACTACTTTTGCATTGCCTAGGTTTATAATATTTAAATTCTGTTTTGTAACCATAATTCCATAGTTGTTTAGTGTTTATTGCATATGTATATAAACGCAGTCATCACTACTGGTTCTTTTACTATAGCTTCCCTTTTTCTTACTTTATTTCACTTTCTTTCTTAATTGGTTGAATTTCATTTTTGAGACGCTTCCCTCTCAACCCCAAGAAGGGCTTAGGGGTCTAGTGTTTGCAAAGTTCTATCCCAGTTGAGGCTACCTGCCTTTCATCTTCATATGTGAATGACATCTTTCCGTAGCATAATTTTGTTGGTCATGCAATCTTCTCTCCAGGATTTTATATATATTTCCTCTTTGTCGGTCCCTTGCTATTTTTGTTTGGAAGTTTAAGAAAATTATTTCTCAGGGGTTAGAAGATAGTGGAGTAGAGTAGGGAGAACTCAGCTGAGGCAATATGTAGCTTTTATTCTGGGGCTGAGCTGTCTTTTCTGAGATGTTATAACTTGCCTTATTCATAGTTCAGTTCACCTAATTGGGACTGAGGTCAGGGTTTACCATTCATTCAGGAGGATGCTTTTTGGGTCATTCCCCAAATTTATTGTGTCGACCTAGAAATTTGTTCTGTTTTAACATCTGTCAGACAGAAATAGCCCTCTTGTTCACTTTTCCTATTTATCTATTGCTTCCTAGTTTCCTTTTCTACTACACTTCAGGCTGAAGATAAAAAAAGATAACAAAACTCATTCAGTTTGCTTCTTTCCAAATTTGGGAATATTATTGACAATTCTTAAAATTTTATTGACTTACCCACATTATCTTTGTGACTTTCCTTGGTCTGCATAATCTCTGTTTCTTTCTAGGTACAAGAACATTTATGATTTTCATCTCCTATATCCTATCCTATCCTATCGTGTCATGTCATATCATACCTTATCATGTCCTTTGTCACTATGAAATGACGCTCTTTATATGGTCCTGTATAATGGTCTTTGCTCTGAACTCAATTTTGTCTTTATTAATATAGCAGCTTAGTCTTATCATGGTGTATGTCTTTCCATTCTTTTACTCCTAATCTATTTGTGTTTATCTTTTACATTTTAAGTGGGTTTCTTGTAAGCATCATATAATTGGGTTTTGCTTTTTAATCCAATCTGACAGGTTTTACCTTTTAATTGCTACTTGTTTTCTATATGTACCATCCATTATTTGTTACTTTTCCCCTCTTTACTGCCTTATTTTGATTGGCTATTTTTTATAGTTCTATTTATCTTCTTTGTTGGCTTACTAGTTATGACCTTCTGTTCATTATTTTAGTGATTGTTTTAGAGTTTAATAGTACCTTTTAAGCTTACTATAGTCTACCTTCAAGAGATATCATACTACTTCACAGTGTAGTACAAGAATCTTACCATATATATCTGTCTATCCCCTTCCAGATTTTGTCCTACTGTTGTCATACATTTTAATTCTACTTATTTTATAACTCGTATAATATGACTTTTTTGCTTTAAATAACAAATTATCTTTGAATAATATTTAAATAATAAGAAAAAATTTTAAAATATTTACCCATGTAATTGCCAGTTCAGGTGCTCTTATTTCCTTTGTGAGGATCTAGATCCCCTTCAATATCATTTTCTTCCATGTGATTTCTTTTTAAGATTTCTTGTAGTACAGATCTGCTGGTGATGAATTTTGTCAGCCTTTGTATGTCTGAAAAATTTGTTCTTTAGTCTTTGTTTTGAAGGATATTTTTGCTGGATATAGAATTCCAGGTAGACATTTTTTTTCCTTTAGCACTTTTAAAATGTTGCACAACTGTCTTCTGGCCTGCATTGTTTCAATGAAAAATCATCTGTCACCTTATTTTTGTTCTTCTATACATAATATGTCATTTATCCTCTATGTAATTTACTGGTTTAAAGCAGTTTAGTTATAATGTACCTTGGTATAGTTTTCTTCATATTTCTTGTGTTTGAAGTTCATTGGCTTCCTGAATCTGTAGGCTTGGTTTTCATCAAACTGGGAAAAATCTCAGGCATTATATTTTCAATATTCTTTCTGTTCCCTTCTCCTTGCCTTTAGGGATTCTAATTAGAGATATATTAGGCCATTTGAAGTTGATTCACAGCCCACTGATTCTCTTTTCATTTTTTTTCTGCCTTTTTTGTCTTTGTGTTTTATTATAGGTAGTTTCTATTGCTCTGTCGCCAAAGTTACTAATTTTTTTCTTCTGCAATGTTTAATTGGCCTTTAATCCCATCCAGTGTATTTTTTTTTAATTTTCACAATTATTTTATTTAAGCCAATATATCCAAACTATCATCATTTAACATGTAATCAATATTTTGAAAGTTATGAGTGATATTGTTTACATCCTTAATCACATCAAGTCTCTGAAATCCAGTTTGCATTTCAGTGTATTTTTTCATTCAGACATTTTTATTTTCATCTTTAGAAGTTTGGCTCTTTCATTTGTTTATATGTTTTCTGTATCTCTATTTAACCTTTAAAAATTTTCCACTATCTTATTGAACATATAGATGTAGTTTTAACAACTCTTTTAATGTCTTTGTCTACTAATTTTAACATCTATATTATTTTTAGTTCAGTTTCAGTTGACTGATTTTTCTTCTCTCTAGGGTCATATTTTCCTGCTTCTTTGCATTGCATGTGTGTATTTTTTCAAGTACGTTAAAAAAAAAACTTTTTATTTTATATTGGAGTATAGCTGATGAACAATGTTGTGAGATAGTTTCAGGTGCACAGCAAAGTGACTCAGCTAGCTATACATATACATGTATCCATTCTCCCTCAAACTCCCCTCCCATCCAGCTGCCACATAATATTGAGCAGAATTCCCTGTGCTATACAGTAGGTCCTTATTGGTTACCCATTTTAAATATAGCAGTGTGTACATGTCAATCCCAAACTCCCTAACTGTCCCTCCCCCCAACCCTTCCCCCCTGGTAACCATAAGTTCGTTATCTAAGTCTGTGAGTCTCTTTCTGTTTTGTAAATAAGTTCATTTGTATCTTTTTTTTTTTTTTGGATTCCACATATGAGTGATACCATATGATATTTCTCTTTCCCTGTCTGACTTACTTCACTCAGTATGACAATCTCTAGGTCCATCCATATTGCTGCAAATGGCATTATTTCATTCTTTTTAATGGCTGAGTAATATTCCATTGTATATATGTACCACATCTTCTTTATCCATTCCTCTGTCAATGGACATTTAGGTTGCTTCCATGTCTTGGCTATTGTAAATAGTGCTGCAATGAACATTGGGGTGCCTGTATCCTTTCGGACCATGTTTTTCTCTAGATGTATGCCCATGAGTGGGATTGCAGGGTCATATGGTAGCTCTATTTTTAGTTTTTTAAGAAACCTCCGTACTGTTCTCTCCACACCCTCTCTAGCATTTATTGTTTGTGGATTTTTTGATGATAGCCATTTTGACTGATGTGAGGTGATATCTCATTGTGGTTTTGATTTGCGTTTCTCTAATAATTAGTGATGTTGAACATCCTTTCATGTGCCTCTTGGCCATCTGTATGTCTTTTTTGGAGAAATGTCTATTTAGGTCTTCTGCCCATTTTTTGATTGGGTTGTTTGTTTTGATGATATTAAGCCTCATGGGCTGTTTGTAAATTTTGGAGACTAATCCCTTTTTGGTCACGTCATTTGCAAATATTTTTTTCCAATCTGTGGGTTGTCTTTTCATTTTGTTTATGGTTTCCTTTGCTGTGCAAAAGCTTTTGAGTTTAATTAGGTCCCATTTGTTTATTTTTGTTTTTATTTCCATTATTCTGGGAGACAAATCAAAAAAGATATTGCTGCGATTTATGTCATAGAGCGTTCTGCCTATGTTTTCCTCTAGGAGTTTTATAGTGTCCAGTCTCACATTTAGGTCTTTAATCCATTTTGAGCTTATTTTTGTGTATGGTGTTAAAGAATGATCTGATTTCATGTTTTTACATATAGCTGTCCAGTTTCCCCAGCACCATTTGTTGAAGAGACTGTCTTTCCACCATTGTGTAGTCTTGCCTCCTTTGTCTTAAATTAATTGACCATAGCTGCATGGTTTATTTCTGGGCTTTTCATCCTGTTCCATTGATCTATATTTCTATTTTTATGTCAGTACCGTACTGTTTTGATGACTATAGCTTTGTAGTATAGTCTGAAATCAGGGAGTCTGATACCTCCAGCTCCATTTTTCTTTCTCACGATTGCTTTGGCTATTTGGGGTCTTTTGTGTCTCCATACAAATTTTAAGATTTTTTGTTCTAGTTCTGTGAAAAAATGCCATTGGTAATTTGATAGGGATTGCATTGAATCTGTAGATTGCCTTGGGCAGTATAGTCATTTTCACAATGTTGATTCTTCCAATCCACGAACATGGTATGTCTTTCCATCTGTTTGTGTCTTCTTTGATTTCTTTCATCAGCGTCTTATAGTTTTCGCAGTACAGGTCTTTGGTCTCCATAGGTAGGTTTATTCCTAGGTATTTTATTGTTTTTGATGTGATGGTAAATGGGATTGTTTCTTGAATTTCTCTTTCTGATCTTTCATTTTTAGTGTATATAAATGCAACAGATTTCTGTGTATTAATTTTGTAACCTGCAACTTTACCAAATACATTGATGAGCTCTAGTAGTTTTCTGGTAGCATCTTTAGTATTTTCTATGTATAGTATCATGTCATCTGCAAACAGTGACAGTTTTAACTTCTTCTTTTCCGATTTGGATTCCTTTTATTTATTTTCTTCTTCTTTGATTGCTGTAGCTAGGAATTCCAAAACTATGTTGAATAAAAGTGGTGAGAGTGGACATCCTTGTCTTGTTCCTGATCTTAAAGGAAATGCTTTCAGCTTTTCACCATTGTGTATGATGTTAGTTGTAGGTTTGTCGTATACTGAGGTATGTTCCCTCTATGCCCACTTTATTATTTTGAGGTATGTTCCCTCTGTGCCCACTTTCTGGAGAGTTTTTATCATAAATGGGTACTGGATTATGTCAAAAGTTTTTTTTCTGCATCTATTGAGATGATCATATGTTTTTTATTCTTCAATTTGTTGATGTGGTGTATCATACTGATTGATTGGTGGATATTGAAAAATCCTTGCCTTCCTGGGATGAATCCCGCTTGATCGTGGTGTATGATCCTTTTAATGTACTGTTGGATTCAGATTGCTAGTATTTTGTTGAGGATTTTTGAGTATATGTTCATCAGTGATAGTGGCATGCCTGTATTTTTTAATTAGATACTAGGCTTAGTGAATTTGAACTTGGTTGGGTATTACCATAAAGATTCTTGAGCTTTGTTCTGGGCTGTTAACTTACTTGGAAACAATTTGATCCTTTAAGGTCTTGTTTTAAGCCTTATCAAACAGGATAAGGCAGCATTTAGTCTAGTGCTTATTTTACCCCACAACTGAGGCAAAATACTTCTGAGTACTCTACATTATGCCCATGAATTATGATACTTTCCACTTTGGCTAGTGAAGATAGAAACTGTTCTTAGGCCTTTATGAGCTACTGGGATTTTCCCCTCTAATCCTTTTGGGTGGTTCTTTTCCTGGCTTCATATAGTTTTCTCACTTGCAGTCACCAATCACTACTCAATAAAAGACTTGGAGGAGGACTGGGGTGGGAGAGAGAGAGGGGAGTCTGCAGATATCTGGATTTCTCTTTTTGTGCAGCTTCCTCTTCTCCAGTACTCTGCATTGTGAATTCTAGCCACCTTAGTCTCCCTGAACTTTCAGTTTTAGTTTTAGCTCCTCAACCCAGGAAAATAGCTAGATTCTTCTTCCCTGTGCTGTAGCCTGGAAACTCTTTCCTGGCAGTAAGGTGGGACAGTGGTAGAACTCATTTGTTTCCTGTTTCTCAGGGAATACTGTCCTTGTTGCCTGATGTCCAATACCTTGAAAACTGCTATTCCATAAAGTTTTTTCATTTTTGCTTAGTAGTAGGAAGGTAAATCCAACTCCTGTTACCCTATCTTGGGCAAAGAATACAATCTACAACTATATTGAGGGGCAATGGGGAATTGTTGCTCAATCGGTATAAAGTTTCAATTACGCAAGATGAATTAGTTCTAGAGACCTGCTGTGGAGCCTAGTGTCTATACTCACCAATACTGTATTGTGCACTTAAAAATTTTTAAAGGATATATCTCATATTCAATATTTTTACAACAACAACAAAATCCAAACAAAACCACAAAGGGACACAAAGAAACTTGTAGAGATGATGGGTATATCTATTACCTTGATTGTGGTAATGGTTTCATAGATATATGCATATGTCCAAACTCATCAAATTGTGTACATTAAATATATACAGTTTTTTGTATACCAATCATACCTTATAAAGCTTTTTTTTTAAAGAAAGAGAAATAGAAAAGAACTGTATTGAGATGACAATTGTAACCTATCAAATTGTTGAAAATTAAAAATATGAGACACATTCTTTTGGCAAGGCTGTGAAGAAAGAAGCACTTTCATTTCATAGGGAATGCAAACTGGTACAACTCTTTTGGAAGAGAATTTCACAATACCTATCAAATCAAAGCTACATGTGCACTTTCTTTTGACCCAGTAGTATCAATTCTAGGAATTTACTCTGAAGGTACACCTCCAACAATATGAAAACATATATGCCCAAAACTATTTGCTCCAGCATTGTTTATAATTAGAAACAACCTAAATATTCATACACAGGTGAGTGATTGAATAAGCTGTGCCACATAGTACATGATGAGTGCTAGTAGCTATAAAGATGATTGAGGAAGAGATCTATAATCTGATATGGAGTGATTTCCAAAATATATTGCTGAATGTGAAAGATCATTTATAGAATGCCACTTTTTATGTAGAAGGGAGGTGAAATGAGAAAATATGCACTTATCTGCTTGATTGTGCAGAAACAAACAGAAGAACGGTAAATCAGAAACTACTGAGACTGGCTACTTAGAGATGATTGATAGAAGTAGAGTAGAAAAGATAACGAGTATAGGGTAGATTGGATGGGGATGGGGGGTAACACTTCTCTGAGTATACTTTTGTGTAGTTGTGACTTTTAGAACCATCTTACTTTTTCTCATACTAAACAGACAAACAAACAAGAATGGGAGAACCAAAACGAATACAAGCAGAAATAAAGGAATTTAATTGTATTTCAAATAAATAACATAATCACACTTAAAGTATATGGGTTGATGAGTGAGTAGAACTAACTTAAATAGCTTTGGAACACAGTATTTTGACTGTATTTTCTAAGGCTAAAGAATAAAAAGCTTGAAAACAAATGTGCTCTACTAGTAGGCTTGTCTCTCAAAGTAGTGTGGGTTAGCAATTCTGAAACTAACTTGCGTGTTATAGGATTGAACAAATAAAATAAATACATTGTGGATAATGAGTGTTAGGTTTTTTGCTTTGGGAGAAGAAAGCTATAAATATGGTCAGGGCAAAGGCTAGAATAATTCCTGCCGTGTTAGATTGGAATTGGAGGTATCATTAAGAACTCGTGATCTTTGACATATATACCCCCCATACCCCTATGTTTACATCCACCTCTATCTCGAAATCTCTGTAGGTATAAATACGAGTAACAGAAGTGTGTGTATATGTATGTATACATAAATGTATTGCCTGGCTCATAGTCTTCTGAGAGTCAATGAGCACACCAGACATTCAGAGGGCTTAGTACCAGTAAGCATACCTAGCACCAAATCTTGTTTCTTAAATACCATTTTCCAGTAAAAGGGAATGACGCTTCTTGGAAAAATTACTGATTTCAGGGGTGGGCAGGAACATATTTGATGAACCTGGAAGCATCTTGTGATGTTATAAAAGAATAAAGTGTTCAAAAAAATGATGGGGACATGTCTAAAGGAGCAATGTTGGAGAAGCTCCTACTGGCCAAATCTGGGATAATGTAACAAAATAAATAATAATAATAAAAATATAATGATAAATATATAATATTATATAATAAATATATAATGCTAAATAATTACATAATATGTAATTATAAATAAATAATGAATTGTAATGCATAATCCACAACTTCATCCTGAGGTATATAAATGAATAAATAAATATATTGGGCTGAGAGAAAGCTGTTTGTTACAGCATAATTTCAACTAGTAAATATAGAAGGAATGACAGAGTTAGTAAAACACCATTTGGCAGCCATCATAGTAATCACTGTTTCAAGCAAAAATCACCAGTGAATGCTAAAGTTAGTGGCCAAAATTTTTTATAGGAAACAAGATATTTTTACATAGTATCAAAGTATCTCTCCACAAGATACTTATCATTTACAAAAGGTAAAATAGTACAGTGGAAGAACATGACAGACACCATCTTAATCAAGCAGTTAAACCAGTAATAGAATAAGTCAACATCATGTAGCTCCTGATATATAATGCACTGAACTCACAATATGATTTCTGTTGTATTCCGGCCAACAATGCATAACCTGACTTTGAAAAAAAACAAAGCATCCCAGGAAATAACTGGTCAAGATTATGAAATACAAAGAAAGACTAAGGAGCAGTTCCAGCTTAAAGAAGACTAAAGTTACCTAGGCCTGCAGTTCTGTTCTGATATTCTGCAATTCCTGGAAATGCCAAGTGGCCAGTGGCTGTTACTTGAAGACTTAAAGGAAACAAATATACAACCTTCCAGGTACTCATGAATCATCCCTTCCTCCATATTTGACAAGCAGCTTACTTGAAGGATCCTATTTGACGGCTCACAATAGTTTCTTGCAAAAGTTTAAAATAGGAAGCAAAGAATGCTTTCCCTTTCTATAGTATAACTAAAACTGTAAGTAATCTGAAAGTAATTATTCTTGGAAATTTCACTTTGGTCAGGAAGGCAATGAGAGTGATTATAGGGCTCAGTTAGTATTGTGATCCAGAAAAAATTACATCTTAGAGAACTCTATTGGCCCTTGGGGAACTGCAAATTAGGATAAAATCAAGGCTGTTCTTAGTCATTTTAACTTTTGTTGGAGACTTGTAAAGTTTAGAGCTCCTAATCATCATTGTTATTATTATTTTATTACTGTTGTTACCTTTTATGGAATCCACTTGAAACAAACCCCTGATCATCAAAATGCTTAGTTTTCTTGCAAATGTTTAAGTTTTAGTTTTTGAGAACATCTTACAAAGACTAAAGCAGGAGAGTGGGAGGGAGGAAAATCACCTGTCAATGGATAACTTGATATGAGACCTGTGTGAATTTTGAGAGTACAATAGAGAGTTAGAGTTAGCAACTGATTGAAATGGGAGATTTTCTGGGTATGGAACTTCCACATAGACCATAGGATTTTCTTTCTCGGCAACTGATTATCTTGCCATTCAAGACTCTTATATCAAACTCAAGAAAAACCTAAGAATTATTCTCTGCACTTTGATCTTAATGCATCATTGATCTGACAGTAGGATGTTACCACAGTTTTTCTTCCTGTGGTGAGTCACAAGAGCAACTTAATACAGTAAAGGCAATACCTGTGTATTTAAGCACTTGTATGTAAAATAGAATTTCATATGTAAGAAGCACTATGTTGCCTGGCAAATGTAGCTAAGCTAAAGAATGTACAGCTATAGATACTTGTTAAAGTTTATTGATATAGTATACAGCTCTCTTCTTTAAACATATACTTTTGTTTATAGCTCTAGCTAATGATTACAGAACTTGCACTCTGAGACATTGTCTCTTTACTTTCAAAGAGTACACTTTTAGACTGGCTTCATTATTTTTCTTTGTTTAGCCATGCTGCATTTCAGCTTAAACTTCAGACATTCTAAGAGTATTTTTTGCCCATCTTGGTGGTAATTGTCTCCTTTAATTCAGCTCAGTATCTGGCCTATGTTTATATATTTTCCCATCTTTTCCTTTTTAAAATTGGGATATAATTGACATATAACATTGTATAAGTTTAAGATGTACAACTTGTTGGTTTGATACATTTATATATTGCAATATGATTACCATCAAAGCAGTAACTAACACCTCTATTATGTCACATGATGATCATTGTGTGTATGTGTGTGTGTGTGTGTGTGTGTGTGTGTTAAGAACAATTAAGATCTAGTCTCTTAGCAACTTTGAAGCAACTTTTATAATATAGTACTGTTGACTGTAATCACTATGCTGTGCATTAGATTTCCAGAATTTATCTACTAGTTGCAAATTTCATTCAGACCAAAAGATGTACATAATCTTTGAATACTGAGAACTGACTGATTTTCAGAAATTTATTGTTTATGAGCATGACTTGCCATTTTATTGTAAGTAATTGTTAAGTACCCACTTTTGATGCTCACAGTAGGGCCCAAACTTATAAACATATAAACCATTATCAGCTTCCAGTTTAGTTCATAGCTGGTTTCCCTCTGATACCACTAATTGTTGCCTAATTTGAATAGAAGATAGAGAGGCACATGAAGTTCATCTTTAAGCTGTGCAGGGGCTATTGAAAGAGGCTTTGTGCTCTGTGCAATCAAGAGAACTGGTCAGTGTTTGAACAATACTTAGTTGAGAATTTGCTATCATTTTTCTTGTTCCCTCTCCGAATAATAAGAAAGGGCAGCATATTTAGGTTTTAATTTAGCTTTTTAGGCGACAACATTTTTTTCCTTTACAAAAGCATAATTTTAGTTTTATTCTTCTTTCACTCAAAATGTAAATGTTGAAAATAAGGCAAGGTTAAAAATGATAAAAAAGAAAAGAATTTGTGTTTAGGTAGAAGTTTTCAAAATGCTGATGATTACCTAATTTACTCTCCTTGCTTTGAGAGAAATGATTCTAATAAGACTAATGGCCATAACCATCCTGCTTTGAATTTACAACCTGACTGTCATTCATCTGTGGGTCACTTTTTCATATAAAGGACAACATTCCATTATTAAGAAAAACTACACAAACTCCAGGAATGAGAGTGGACCTCCACATGGAGATTTCCCGTTGGAGTGGATGGCTTACAGAGTGTCCTGGATCTGCCACCTTAAATTGTATCCTCCCCTACGGTTTTCTTACTTGGGTCTCTACTATCACTACTACCAGTACACTGAGCATTAGGAATCTGTGACTCCCTTTAAAATGTTTTCTTTGGTGCTCTAAGCATAGCCAAGACATGCTAATATATTTTAAAAGAACCAAAATCTATGGCAGAACAAAGCAAATATTTACAGAAAAAAACCGTAGTATTAAAACTAAGTGTACAAAATACTATTTGCTTGTCCTGTGGATCCCAGTAAGATTTACTGCACCCTAAATCCTCTCATCATTCATTTTCATTGATTCTACGTATTTTTAACTAGACAACATGTTTTAGTTGTCAACTATGTTCCAGCAGCTATGCTGGACACGAAGAATATGCTAGTGAACAGAATAGATGTGTTTCTTGGCCTCTTGGAGCTTATAGTCTCTTAGAGTGGACTGATGGTGAAGTAGTTATGATAAAATATGTTGAAAGTCATGACTTAGGCATTTGAAGATTCCACTAGTCTTTTGAAGGCATTCCCGAGGAAATGACTTTTAAAATGTGACTGAATGAATAGGAGTTACTGGATAAAAGAAAGTGGTGGAATGTTTCAGGCATGCTAAAGAGCACATGTAAAGGTCACAGGGAAGAGAGAATTTAGCAGGTGGTGTCTAGTGCATTGTGGAAACTGAATTTCATTATGGAGTAGAAGGGAAAGAGTAGAGAGTGGTGAAAAGAACAGGTGGAGAGGTAAGTGAGTTCCAGAACATGGAAGCCATTTTAAGCCATTTTAAGAGATTTAGGCTTTTATCTAAGGGTAAATGTTTGAAGAATTTGAAATCAAAGGTTGGAGAAACTTTGTACCTCTCCTGGATTCCTTCATTCCATTCTGCAGTTACTTGTCTTATAATAATAGTCATGTGGAAGGTGTCATTTTAGTTTTAGCTGCAGGAACTAGACAATTTGTCCCTTTTTCCGGACCAAGACAAAGATACATGCATTTTTCAGACACTCTGGGATCTTGTAATTTTATTTCCATTTCTGTTCTGAGGAGCCTGGCTTTTCCATAGCCAAATGACCTCTTTTTGGCTTAAGTAGTAGTTGTGTTCATCTCTGCAGTAGTCTGTGGAGACCTACTAGATAAAATATTTCACCTCAACAACAAGTGGGATATTCACTTTACAAAATATTATTCATTTCCATTTCACAATATAACATATAGAATTTTGCCTGAATACAGTGTAATAATTCTTTATTTTTATTTTTATTTTTGCAAAAAGTATAGCATACATATTGTAAAACGTACAAACTAAAGTGTACCACTTAGTAAATTTTTATATAGGTTTATGCTCATGTAACCACCATCCATAGCAAGATATAGAACAATTCCAATTCCCAAAAGGCTCCCTCATTCTCCCTCCCAATCATAACCTCTGAAAGATAATCACTATTCTCTCATATCACCAGAAATTGTCTGTTCTTGAACTTCATATAAATGTAAATATAAATAAATTTAAATAAAGCATATATTTTCTTGTATTGGGCTTTTTTCCCTCAGCATAAAGTCTCTATTGTTACAGGTAATAGTTTGTTCTATTTTGTTGCTGTGTAGTATTCTATATTTATTGGTTGTCTTTCTACCAGTGCACACTGTGTAATACCTGTAGATTTGTAATAAAATCATATGGTAGAATAGTCTTTAAAGTTTGCTCTTATTCAAAATTTTCTTGACTTTTCACGATCCTTTATGTTTGCACATAAACTTTAGAATTACTTGTTAATTTCTACAAAAAATTTAGGGATTTAAATTTGGACTGCAGTATATCTATAGATCAACTTGGAAATAATTTACATCTTAAAAATATTATGACTTCCAATTCATTAGCACAATATATCCTTCCATTTATTTGTATTAAAAATTATTTTAGTAATGGTTTGAAGGGCTTTTCCCCTATGTATGTGTAAAGAAATCCTGCACATTTTATAGATTTATTGTTTTTTAATACTTTATTTTCTATTTTTTGCCTATGTGTGCAAATATATTTTAATGTAAACCTCATATCCAGAAATCTTGCTAAATATGCCTATTAATTCTATAGTTTATTTTAGGCTTTAAAACTTTTCAATTACATAATCAATTGTGTAATTTCCAGTTATGCTGTCAATCAGTCTGTGAATTATAAATTCTATTTCTTATTTTCTATTATATGTACTCTCTTTAGTTAATAAAATTTACTTTTTAAAGCAGCTTTAGACTCACAGCAGAATTAAGTGAAAAGTACAAAGAGTTCTCATATATCTCTGACCTTACACACACAACTTCTCCTGCTGTCAGTTCCCAAACTAGAGCAGTACCTTTGTTAAATCGAACCTACATCATCATCCAAAGTCCATAGTTTACATTAGGAATCATCTTTGATATTGTACATTCTGTGGATTTAACAAATATGTAGTGACATCAATCCACCATTGTAATATCACACAGAATAATTTCATTGCCCTAAAAATCCTCTGTGCTCTGTCTATTCATCCCTCACTCCCCCATAACCCTTGGCAACCACTGATCTTACAGTTTCCATAGTTTTTCCTTTTCCAGAATGTCATAAAGTTGGAATCATACAGTATGTAGACTTTTCAGATTGGCTTCTTTCACTTAATAATATGCATTTAAGTTTCCTCCATGTCTTTTTATGGCTTTGGATCTCATTTCTTTTTATCGCCAAATAAAATTCCATTTTCTGGATATACCACGGTATATCCACTCACCTACTGAAGGACATCTTGGTTGCTTACACGTTTTGGTAATTATGAATAAGCTGTTATAAACATCCATGTTCAGGTTTTTGTGTAGATACAAGTTTTCAGTTCATTTCAGTAAATACCAAGGAGTGAAATTGCTGGGTCGTATGTTAAGAGTATGTTTATAGTTTTGTAGGAAACCACCAAATTGTCTTCCAAAAAGCTTTACCATTGTGCATTCACAATGGCAATGAATGAAAGTTCCTGTTGCTCCATTTCCTTTCTGGCATTTGGTGTCATCGAGTGTTTGGATTTTGGTTTTTTTTTTTAATTGAGATATAATTGACATAAAGCATTATATTAGTTTCAGATTACAACATAATGATTTGATATTTGTATATATTGCAAAGTGATCACCACAGTAAGTCTAGTTAGCGTTCATCATTCTTAGTTACAAAATTTTTTTATGTGATGAAAACTTAATAACTTTCAAATATACGATACAGTATTATTAACTATAGTCATTCTGTGCATTACATCCCCAAGACTTAATGTATTTTATAACTGGAAGTTTGTACCTTTTGACCCCCTTTACTCATTTTGCCTACACCATACCCCCTGCCTTTGGCAACCACCAATCTGTTCTCTGTATATGTGAGCTCAATTTGTTTAATTTTTTTGTTTGTTTTTAATATTCTACATATAAGTGAGATGATAGGGTTTCTTTCCTTCTCTGTCTGACTTATTTCACTTAGCCTAATGCCTTCGAGGTCCATCCATGTTGTTACAAATGGCAAGATTTCTTTTCTATGGCTGAATAATAGTCCATAATATGTACATATATGTATATATTATGTGTATATATATACACATATATATATACACACATATATACACATATATATACATATATATTATATGTATATAATCTGTCTCACATTTTCTTTATTCATCCATCTGTGGAGTTGCTTTCATGTCTTGGCTCTTGAAAATAATGCTGCAATGAACATGGAGGTGCCTTGGTTTTGGTCATTCTAGTAAGTGTGTAGTGGTATCTTACTGTGTGTTAATTTGCAATTTCTTAATAACATATGATGTTGAACATCTTTTCATATGCTTACTTGCCATCTGTATGTCCTTTCAGGCAAGGTATCTGTTTCCAGGTATTTTACCCATTTTTAAATCAGGTTGTTTATTTTCTTACTGTTGGGTTTTAAGAGTTCTTTGTATATTTTGGGTAAAAGTCCTTTATCAGATAATTATTTTGCAAATGTTTTCTCCCAGTCTGTGGCTTGTCTTCTCATTCACTTGACATTGTCTTTTGCAGAGCAAACGTTTTAAATTTTAATGAAGTCCAGTATGTCAATTATTTCTTTTAAGGATCATGCCTTTTGTGTTGTATCTAAAAAGTCATTGCTCTATTCAAGGTCATCTAGATTTTCTTCTATGTTATCTTCTAGGAGTTTATAGTTTTGCATTTTACGTTTAGGTCAATAATTCATTTTGAGTTAAACCTTCAGGGTGTAAGTTTTATGTCTGTCTAGATTCAGTTTTTAACATGTGATGTCCAGTTGCTCTAGCATGATTTGTTGAAAGAATGTTGGGTATAGTGAAGTCAAAATTCACACAAGAAGGGAAAACATTGAATTGACCTATATCTATTAATAAAATCAAATAAAAATTAATAACCTTTTAAAACACAAAGCACAAAGCCCACATAGGTTCACTGATGAATTCTACCAAATCCAGTATTGATTCATGATAAAAACTCTTAACTTGGAGTAGAGGGGATCTTCCTCAACTTGATTTTTTTTAAAAAACCCTACAAAAAATGGACTATCCCTCCATTTAGTTCTTCTTTGATATTTCCCATCAGAGTTTTGTAGTTTTCTTCATATAGATTTTAAACAGATGTTAGATTTATACTTAAATATTTAATTTTTTGTGGTGCTAATGTGAATGCACTGTGTTTTTAATTTCAAATTCCACTTCTTCATTGTTTGTATCTAGGTCCAAAGCAATCTCAATCAAAGCCCAGGAGAAGAACAGAATGTTTAATCTGCTACTGTTCGATGAAGTAGTCTATAGATGTCAATTATATCCAGAATGATAGAGCTGTTGAGTTCAGTTGTATCCTTACTGATTTTCTGCTGCTGGAACAGTCCATTTCTGATAGAGAGGTATTGAAGTCTCCAACTATAATAGTGAATTTATTTCTCCTTGAAGTGTCAGTTTTTGCCTCATGTATTCTGACACTCTGCTGTTAGGCACATACACGTTAAGGATTATTATATCTTCTTAAAGTATTGGCTCCTTTATCATTGTGTAATGCCCCTCTTTATCTCTGATAATTTTCCTCCTCTGAAACCTGCTCTGTCTGAAAATAATATAGCTACTCCTGATTTCTTTTGCTTAGTGTTAGCATGATATATCTTTCTCCCATCCCTTTACTTTTAATTTATATGTGTCTTTATATGTAAAGTGTCTTTCTTTTAGACAATATATTGTTGGGTCTTGTTTTTTCATCAGTTCTGACAATCTCTATCTTTTAATTAGCATATTTAGACCATTGACATGTAAGGTGATTATTATATTGTTGGATTAATATTTACTGTATTTGGTACTGTTTTCTGTTTGTTATCCTTGTTCTTTGTTCTTATTTTTGTCTTCTACATTTTTTCTGCCTTTTATGTGGCTTAAATAGAGCATATTTTATGATCCCATTTGTTTCCTTTCTTAGAATATCAATTATACTCATTTTATAAAAGATTTTTTTCAGTATTTGTCCTAGAGTTTGCAATATACATTTACAACTAATCCAAGTCTACTTTCAAATAAAACTATGTTGCTTCATGGGTAGTGCAAGTACCTTATAATAACAAAATATTCCTAGTTCCTCCCTCCCATCCCTTGTATCATTGCTATCATTTCCCTTATACCTAAGCATAATATACTCTTATGTATGGATTTATCCAAAGTATCCATGGCTGGCTCAACATTTAAAAATCAATTAATGTAATCTGTCACATTTCACTTACACATAAGCATACATGTATACTTATGTATATATACACATACACATATAATCAAGTACATTGTTGCTATATTATTTTGTATAAACTTATCTGTTAGATCAATTAAGATAAGAAAAACAAGTTTCTATTTTACTTTCACTTATTCTCCAGTGCTCTTCCTTTCTTTATTTAGATCTTAGATTCTCACCTATATAGTTTCCTTCTCTCTGAAGACGTTCTTTTAACATTTCTTGCAAGGCAGGTCTACTGGCAACATATTCCCTCAGGGTTGTTTTTTTTTTTTTGTCTGAGAGAGTTTATCTTACTCCCTCATTTTTGAAGGATAGTCTTGAAGGGTATGGAATTTTAGTTGTTTTTTTAAAAATTTCAGCACTAAATATTTCACTCCACTCTCTTCTTTGTTGCATGGTTTCTGAGAAGTTGATGTAATTCTTATCTTTGCTTCTCTATATAGGTAAGTTGTTTTTTTCCTCTGGCTTCTTTCAAGAATTTTTCTTTATCGTTGATCTTCTGGAGTTTGAATATTATATGCCTAGGCTTAGTTTTTTGTTGATGTTTTCATTTTGTTTTGTTTCTTGTTGTTTTTTTCATTTATTCTGTTTTATGTTCTTTGAGTTTCCTCTATCTGTGGTTTGGTATCTGACATTATTTTGGGGAATTCTCAGTCATTATTGCTTCAAACAGTGCTTTTGTCCCTTCCTCCCTTTATTCTCTTTCTGGTGTTCCCATTACACATATGTTACACCTTGTAGTTGTCCATAGCTCTTGAATATTCTGTTCTAATTTTTTCCCAGTCTTTGCTTTTCAATTTTAGAAGTTTCTGTTGTCATATCCTCAAGCTCAGAGACTTTCCTCAGATTGTTCCCATCTACTAATGAGTACATCAAAAGCATTCTTCATGTCTGTATCAGTGTTTTTGATCTCTAGCATTTCTTTTAGATTCTTTCTTAGAATTTCCATTTCTCTGAATACATTATCTATCTGTTCTTGCATATTATCTATTTTTTCCATTAAAGCCATTAGCATATAATCACAGTTTTAAAAAATTCCTGGTCTGACAATTCCAACATTCCTGCCATATCTGACTCTGATTCTGGTGCTTATTCAATCTCTTCAAACTGTATTTTTTGCCTTTTAATATACTTGGCAATTTTGTTGTTGTTGTTGTTGAAAGGAAGACATGATGTATGGGATAAAAAGAACTATGGTAAATAGGCCTTTAGTAATTTAACAATGACGTATAGAGGGAGAGAGGGAAAGCATTCCTTAGCCCTATGATTAGGCCTCAGTCTTTTGGTGACCCTGTGGCCCTGGATCATGAACTTCACTAGTGCTTCTCCTTCCTTCCCTCCCCCCTTAGGTGGGACACTTTGGCTGGAGGGGGCTGGAGTTGAGTATTTTCCTTCTCCCACATGGAAAGCTAGAGGAAGCTGGAGTTGAGTATTTCACTTTCCCAGGTAGGTTAGGTTCTGATAAACCCTACCATGTTAAGCTCTGGTAAAAATTGTTTCTCCTGAGTGTAGGCCTTGTTAAGAACAGAATGCTCTGGTATATTTCAAAATGGTTCCTTTTCCTCTTTCCCCCCTGGAAGCACAAGGGGATCGTTCTCCAATATTCACTGTGAAGACCTGGTAGAGCACCTGGAGGTAAAACTCACAAAAGTGTAGAATCTAACTGGGTCTCCCTGGAATTTTTAAGTTTGAGTTGTCCACGGCGAGCCTTCACTAGTTTGTAAATTACAGTTTATATTTTCCTGCCTTGGCACTGGTTGCCATAGAAGTTCCTGCTCATGAGTTTCTGTTCTTGTAATTTGTGAATCTCTGTATCCACCTGTCCTTCTCTCCAATACTTGGAGCATTGATTTGCTATGTGACCTCACTTCTCTGATGCATCCAAGAAGAGTTATTGAGTTTTCAGTTTGTTCAGATTTTAAATTGTTGTTAGAAGACAGTGACAATTTCTAAACTCCTTACATGCTGGACTGGAAACCAGAAGTCTGCTATATACATTTGTTTCTTTTTCTTATCTCTCTACCTAGGATTACTAGGATGATGTTGAATATAAGGGTAATCGGTATTTCTGTCTTGTTCTTGAACTCAGAAGAAAGCATTCAGTGTTTCAGCATTAATAATGATGTTTGCTGTAGGTGTATGATCAAAATATGAAGTATTCTCTTGTTCCTAGCTTGCTGAGAGTTCTTTTTTTAAAAATCATGAATGAGTATCGAATATTATAAAGTGCTTTATCTGCATCTATAGTGATGATCATATGATTTTTCACCTTTTTCATATAAGGTACATCATATTGATGGGTCTTTGAATGTTTAAGCAATTTTGTGTTCCTGGAATAAGTCCCACTTGGTCCTTTTTATATATTCATGGATTAAATTTATTAATATTTTGTTGAGAATTTTTGCATCTATGTTTATGACAGAGATTGGTCTGTAGATTTCTTATAATATACTTGTCAAGGTTTTGCTAGCTTTATAAAATGAATTGGGCAGTATTTCTTCTTCTCTATTCTCTGAGGAGTTTGTACAATATTGGTACAATTTCTTCCTTGGATGTTCAGAAAAATTCACCAGTGCAGCAATCAGGGCCTAGAGCACCTCCATGGGAAGGCTTTTAATCATAAATTAAATGTCTTTAGGAGATAAAGAACTATTTTGGTTTTCTATTTTAATAAGTGTTTTTTAAAAGAAATGTTTCTTTTTTATCTAAATTTTCAAACTTATTAGCATAAAGTTGTTCAATCCATTTTATTATTATAGTATCTATAGTAATATATAGTGATGTCTCCTTTTTCATTACTAATGTTAATAATTTGTGTTCCCTGTTACTTGATCAGTCTTGCTGAAGGTTTATTAATTTCATTAATTTTTTCAAAGAATCATCTTTTAGTTTTATTTTGTTCTCTATTTTACTACAGTTGTCTATTTCATTGACTTATGCTTTCAGATATTTTTTCATCATCCCTGTCTGGGAGTTTATTTGGTGTACTTCTTCTAGATTAAGATGGAGCTTAGGTAATTTATTTTCAACCTTTCTGCTTTTGTAACATTTGCATTTTAAGTTTTAATAACTGCATTATCTGACATAAAAATTTTCAGATGTCAGATTTTCATTATAATTCCGTTCAAAATATTATCTAATATTCATTGTGATTAATTTTTTGTGCCATAGATTAGTTAAGTGTGTTGTTTAAATCCTGATTCGGTGATTTCCTAGTTATCTTCCTATTACCTATTTCTATTTTGATTCCATTGTGGTCAGAAATTATACTCTCCATGATTTCAGTTTTTGAAATTTGCTTAGACTTGCTTTATCCCTCAACATGTGGTCTATTTGAGTAATTTCCATGTGCACTTGAACAGAATGTATATTATTGGGGGGTATGGGGGGTAGAGTTTGATATATGTCAATTAGTTAATGTAAGTTGATCATATTGCTTATTCTGTATTTTTGTTGATTTTTCTCTTATTCTACTGAGGGAGCTATGTTAAAATCTCAACTATGATTGGGGATATGCCTAAATTTTTATGGAGATATGCTTTGGTTTATTTTATTGATTTTACTAGTTTTAGGATTGTTAGAATGATCCTTTTATCATTATTCAGTGTCCTTCCTTATCTCTATTGATATGGCTTGCCTTAAAGTATATTTATCTGATATTAGTATATCTATACCAGCTTTTTTTTTTTTTTGGCTAGTGTTTGTATGATATACCCCTTTTTATCTATTTACATTTAATCTTTTTGTGTCCTATATTTAATGTTTCTCTGTTATAAACAACCTAAAGTTGGGTTCTGATTTTCATCCCACTTTGACTATCTTTTTAAAATTTGTCATATTTAGCCCATTTATATTAATATAATTCCTGATATTTCATTTTAAGTCTACCATTTTTAATGTATTTTCTGTTTTTCCTGTCCATCTAGTTTTTGTTTCTTTATTTCTCAGTTTTTGTCTTATTTATTAATCATGTATTTTTTTATTATTTTATTTTTCCTTCTCTAGGACCTTATTGATACTCGGTCTTTTATGATTCTTTTAGTGGTTATCCAGCTTTCCGTTTTGAACTGCTTGATTATACTGCTTTGCAGGGAGTAGTTAAGGGCTCAAAGCACTCATCAGCTACTTGTGTATATCTTTGAAACTATGATAAGCATGCTACATTGAGATAGAATTTAAGAGAGTTCTCTTTGTGTTCACTGTCAGCAGAGTGGGCTCTGGGACACCTGTGTTTTAGGTTTGTGTCACAAAATATGATCTTAAATAAATCACTTTCCTTATCTAGGCTTCAGTTTCTCTGTTTATAGCATGGGGGTGTTGACCAGTAAATTTTCCAGTAGCTTTTTTAGCTTTGATATGCTCTTACTCTAAAAGAGAGATGTCATGGCTTACTATTATGCCTTATAAAAATCTATGACACCCTCTTTTGTCTTTAGTAGAAGATGGTGTTTAAGGTGAGAGTTTCAGCCGTTTTGACCAGCCAGAAGAAGCTAGAAGGGTAGTGGGCAATTTCTTCCTACCCAACAGCTGGGATGAGAGTGGGATGCAACTTTACTGGCTGGACACTACTTGTCCCAAAGCTGTTGCAGTAAGAGATGCTGGGACACCTGACAGAAGCCAGCAGAGGTGAGAATTCCTACTACATCAGTCAGTCTCCTGGGTCTCTGCCTGCAGGGTCTGTTGGAAACAAGAGTACCGTGTGGCTGACAGGGTCTTGGTGCTTCAGCTGGTGTCAGACCTGAGCCTCTGAGGTGAGAGAGCCAAGTTCAGGACATTGGACCACCAGAGACCTCCCGGCCCCACATAATATCAATCGACGAGAGCTCTCCCAGATATCTCCATTTCAACACTAAGACCCAGCTCCACTTAAGGACCAGCAAGCTCCAGTGCTGGACAGCCCATGCCGAACAACTAGAAAGACAGGAACACAACCCCAGCCATTAGCAGAGAGGCTGCTTAAACTCATAATAAGTTCACAGACACCCCAAAACACACCACCGGATGGGTTCCTACCCACCAGAAAGACAAGATCCAGCCTCATCCACCAGAACACAGGCACCAGTCCCCTCCACCAGGAAGCCTACAAAACCCACTGAAACAACCTTACCCACTGGGGGCAGACACCAAAAACAATGGGAACTATGAACCTGCAGCCTGTGAAAAGGAGACCCCAAACAGTAAGTTAAGCAAAATGAGAAGACAGAGAAATACGCAACAGATGCAGCCTGTGAAAAGGAGACCCCAAACAGTAAGTTAAGCAAAATGAGAAGACAGAGAAATACACAGCAGATAAAGAAGCAAGGTAAAAACCCACCACCCCAACCAAATGAAGAGGAAATAGGCAGTCTACCTGAAAAAGAATTCAGAGTAATGATAGTAAAGATGATCCAAAATCTTGAAAACAGAATGGACAAAATACAAGGAACTTTTAACAAGGATGTAGAAGAACTAAAGAGCAAACAAACAATGATGAACAACACAATAAATGAAATTAAAACTTCTCTAGAAGGAATCAATAGCAGGATAACTGAGGCAGAAGAATGGATAAGTGACCTGGAAGATAAAATAGTGGAAATAACTGCCACAGAGCAGAACAAAGAAAAAAGAATAAAAAGTATTAAGGACAGTCTCAGAGACCTCGGGGACAACATTAAACACACCAACATTCGAATTATAGAGGTCCCAGAGGAAGAAGAAAAAAAGAAAGGGTCTGACAAAATATTTGAAGAGATTATAGTTGAAAACTTCCCTTACATGGGAAAAGAAATAGTCAATCAAGTCCAGGAGGCGCAGAGAATCCCATACAGGATAAATCCAAGGAGAAACACGACAAGACACATATTAATCAAACTATCAAAAATTAAATACAGAGAAAAAATATTAAAAGCAGCAAGGGAAAAGCAACAAATAACATACAAGGGAATCCCCATAATGTTAACAGCTGATCTTTCAGCAGAAACACTGCAAGCCAGAAGGGAGTGGCAGGACACATTTAAAGTGATGAAAGGGAAAAACCTACAACCAAGATTGCTCTACCCAGCAAGGATCTCATTCAGATTCGAAGGAGAAATCAAAAGCTTTAGAGACGAGCAAAAGTTAAGAGAATTCAACACCACCAAACGAGCTGTACAACAAATGCTAAAGGAACTTCTCTAGGTAGGAAACACAAGAGAAGGAAAAGACCTACAAAAACAAACCCAAAACAATTAAGAAAATGGTAATAGGAACATACATATTGATAAGTACCGTAAATGTAAATGGATTAAATGCTCCAACCAAAAGACATAGACTGGCTGAATGGATACAAAAATAAGACCCGTATACATGCTGTCTACAAGAGACCCACTTCGGACATAGGGACCCATACAGACTGACAGTGAGGGGATGGAAAAAGATATTCCATGCAAATGGAAATCAAAAGAAAGCTGGAGTAGCAATTCTCATATCAGACAAAATAGACTTTAAAATAAAGACTATTACAAGAGACAAAGAAGGACACTACATAATGATCAAGGGATCAATCCAAGAAGAAGATATGACAATTGTAAATATTTATGCACCCAACATAGGAGCACCTCAATACATAAGGCAAATTCTAACAGCCATAAAAGGGGAAATAGACAGTAACACAATCATAGTAGGGGACTTTAACACCCCACTTTCACCAAAGTACAGATCACCAAAATGAAAATAAATAAGGAAACAGAAGCTTTAAATGACACAGTAGACAAGATGGACTTAACTGATATTTATAGGACATTCCATCCAGAAACAACAGAATACGCTTTCTTCTCAAGGGCTCATGGAACATTCTCCAGGATAGATCATATTTTGGGTCACAAATCAAGCCTCAGTAAATTTAAGAAAATTGAAATCATATCAAGTATCTTTTCCGACCACAACGGTATGAGACTAGATATCAATTACAGGAAAAAAACTGTAAAAAAATGCAAACACATGGAGGCTAAACAATCTCTACTAAATAACCAAGAGATCACTGAAGTAATCAAAGAGGAAATTTAAAAATAGCTAGAAACAAATGACAATGAAAACACGACGACCCAAAACCTATGAGATGCAGCAAAAGCAGTTCTAAGAGGAAAGTTTATAGCAATACAATCCTACCTCAAGAAGCAAGAAACATCTCAAATAAACAACCTAACCTTACACCTAAAGCAATTAGAGAAAGAAGAACAAAAAAACCCCCAAAGTTGGCAGAAGGAAAGAAATCATAAAGATCAGATCAGAAATGAATGAAAAAGAAATAAAGGAAACAATAGCAAAGATCAATAAAACTAAAAGCTGGTTCTTTGAGAAGATAAACAAAATTGATAAACCATTACCCAGACTCATCAAGAAAGAAAGGGAGAAGACTCAAATCAACAGAATTAGAAATGAAAAAGGAGAAGTAACAACTGACACTGCAGAAATACAAAGGATCATGAGAGATTACTACAAGCAACTCTGTGCCAATAAAATGGACAACCTGGAAAAAATGGACAAATTCTTAGAAAAGCACAACCTTCCAAGGCTGAACCAGGAAGAAATAGAAAATATGAACAGACCAATCACAAGCACTGAAATTGAGACTGTGACTAAAAATCCTCCAACAAACCAAAGCCCAAGACCAGATGGCTTCACAGGCGAATTCTATCAAACATTTAGAGAAGAGCTAACACCTATCCTTCTCAAACTCTTCCAAAATATAGCAGAGGGAGGAACACTCCCAAACTCATTCTATGAGGCCACCATCACCCTGATACCAAAACCAGACAAAGATGTCACAAAGAAAGAAAACTAAAGGCCAATATCACTGATATACATAGATGCAAAAATCCTCAACAAAATACTAGCAAACAGAATCCAACAGCACATTAAAAGGATCATACACTATGATCAAGTGGGGTTTATCCCAGGAATGCAAGGATTCTTCAATATACACAAATCAATCAATATGATACACCATATTAACAAATTGAAGGATAAAAACCATATAATCATCTCAATAGATGCAGAAAAAGCTTTTGACAAATTCAACACCCATTTATGATAAAAATTCTCCAGAAAGTGGGCATAGAGGAAACCTACCTCAACATAATAAAGGCCATATATGACAAACCCACAGCCAACATCATTCTCAATGGTGAAAAACTGAAACCATTTCCTCTAAGATCAGGAACAAAACAAGGTTTCCCACTCTCACCACTATTATTCAACATAGTTTTGGAGGTTTTAGCCACAGCAATCAGAGAAGAAAAAGAAATAAAAGGAATTCAAACTGGAAAAGAAGAAGTAAAACTGTCACTATTTGCAGATGACATGATACTATACGTAGAGAATCCTAAAGGTGCTACCAGAAAACTACTAGCACTAATCAATGAATCTGGCAAAGTAGCAGGATACAAAATTAATGCACAGAAATCTCTTGTATTCCTATACACTAACGCTGAAGGATCTGAAAGAGAAATTAAGGAAACACATTGACCATTGCAACAAAAAGAATAAAATACCTAGGAATAAACCTACCTAAGGAGACAAAAGACCTGTATGCAGAAAACTATAAGACACTGATGAAAGAAATGAAAGACGATAGAAACAGATGGAGAGGTATACCATGTTCTTGCATTGGAAGAATCAACAATGTGAAAATGACTATACTACCCAAAGCAATCTACAAATTCAGTGCAGTCCCTATCAAACTACCAATGGCATTTTTCACAGAACTAGAGCAAAAAATTCCACAATTTGTATGGAAACACCAAAGACCCCGAATAGCCAAAGCAATCTTGAGAAAGAAAAACAGAACTGGAGATACTGGCACAAAAACAGAAATACAGATCAATGGAACAGGATAGAAAGACCAGAGATAAACCCACGCACCTATGGTCACGTTATCTTTGATAAAGAAGGCAAGAATATGCAATGGAGAGAAGACAGCCTCTTCAATAAGTGGTGCTGGGAAAACTGGACAGGTACATGTAAAAGAATGAAATTAGAACACTTCCTAACACCATACACAAAAGTAAACTCAGAATGGATTAAAGACCTAAATATAAGGCCAGATACTATAAGACTCTTAGAGGAAAACATAGGCAGAACACTCCATGACCTAAATCACAGCAAGATCCTTTTTGACCCACCTCCTAGAGAAATGGAAATAAAAACAAAAATAAACAAATGGGACCTAATGAAACTCAAAAGCTTTTGCACAGCAAAGGAAACCATAAACAAGATGAGAAAACAACCCTCAGAATGGGAGAAAATATTTGCAAATGAAGCAACTGACAAAGGTTTAATCTCCAAAATATACAAACAGCTCACTCAGCTCAATATCAAAACAAAAAAGAAACAAGCCAATCAAAAAATGGGCGGAAGACCTGAATAGACTTTCTCCAAAGAAGACATACAGATTGCCAAGACACACATGAAAGGATGCTCAACGTCACTAATCATTAGAGAAATGCAAATCAGAACTACAATGAGGTATCACCTCACACCAGTCAGAATGGCCATCATCAAAAAATCTATAAACAGTAAATGCTGGAGAGGGTGTGGAGAAAAGGGAACCCTCTTGCACTGTGGGTAGAAATGTAAATTGATACAGTCACTATGGAGAACAGTATAGAGGTTCCTTAAAAAACTAAAAATAGAACTACCATACGACCCAACAATCCCCCTGGTGGGCATATACCCTGAGAAAACCATAATTCAAAAAGAGACATGCACCCCAATGTCCATTGCAACACTATTTACAATAGCCAGGACATGGAAGCAACCTAAGTGTCCATCGACAGATGAATGGATAAAGAAGACGTGGCACATATATACAATGGACTATTACTCAGCCATAGAAAGAAACGAAATTGAGTTATTTGTAGTGAGGTGGATGGACCTAGAGTGTGTCATACAGAGTGAAGTAAGTCAGAAAGAGTAAAACAAATACCGTATGCTAACACATATATATGGAACCGAAAAAATAAATGGTTTTGATGAACCTAGGGGCAGGACAGGAATAAAGACACAGTTGTAGAGAATAGACTTGAGGACATGGGGAGGGGGAAGGGTAAGGTGGGACAATGTGAGAGAGTGGCATTTACATATATACACTACCAAATGTAAAATAGATAGCTAGTGGGAAGCAGCTGCTTAGCACAGGGAGATCAGCTCGGTGCTTTTTGACCACCTAGAGGGGTGGGATAGGGAGGGTGGGAGGGAAGCGCAAGAGGGAGGGGATATGGGGGCATATATATACCTATAGCTGATTCACTTTGTTATACAGCAGAAACTAACACAACATTGTAAAGCAATTATACTCCAATAAAGATGTTAAAAAAAACCCTGACATTCAAAATCCTTTATGAAGATTAGTTGCCCCATGCCCCTATAAAAAGCCAAAATATTAATATGAAATTAATGGAAAAACCTCTAAAGTATTAAAAAAGGAACTGGTAGAGAATGATTTTCTGTGATAACATTATTTTGAAAAGTATATTGTAGTTCTGCTTCTGCCATAAATGTGTAAGTGGTAGTAGACTCAATCTACTAATATAAACAAGAGATCTTGATCAGCTATATGTAGCAACTGTTTTAAGAAGTTAGAAAGCAGGAAGCAGGAGACTATAATCTATGAGGGAAGGAAAACAAACTGAGCCCTAATTATCCTGGCTTTCTACCTGGTGGCGTTTAGCAGACCCTGATGCAAGGAGAGCCAACCCAAGTACTATAAGGCAACCTCACTGACCTGAACAATCAGGGGTCAGAGTTTGGGGAAACTGTAGTGGCTGTAATTTGCAGGGGGGGATGCTGAGAGTGAAGAAAGCTGTACAGAGAAAGAACTCCACAAGTCTTGTCAGGAGTCCTCTTGAGTTTTTGCTGAATACTAATACTATTGGGTTGGCCAAAAAGTTCTTTTGGGTTTTTCTGTAAGCTCTTATGGAAAACCCGAATGAACTTTTTGGCCAACCCAATACATGAATAGAGTATGACTACAAGAAGCTTGGCAAAGAACAACTACCTGGAAGAGAAAAACTAGTAAACTGCAAAACTATCATGGTTCATACATTATAGGGATACATTTAAGTTTCAACTTTCTCCAGTGCAATGTCTTCATTAAACACCCAGGGCATTCAGTGGAGACCCAGAAAAGCTGTATCTTTGGAATAAGGATAAATTAGCCCTAGAGTAAATGGTACTCTATCCCCACCATAACAAAGCTTAAAAAGAAACCTCAAAATGATCAGATGATCTGTGAGTAAATGAATACCCACCAGAAGAAAATTCATACTATTTAAAGGAAAAGAACAAATTCCAAACACTCAGCAATATAATATACTTGTTGCCCAATATACAATAAAATACTAGACATATGAAGAAGCAAAAATCAGTCAATAGAAAGAGACTAAGAAATTACACAGATAATAATAGAATTAGCAGATAATGACTTTAAAATTACCATATAGATATACTCAAGGATTGAAGGAAAATATGAACATATTGAAGAGAGAAATGGAAACAATAAAATAAAAAATTTAGAAATCCAAAAAGTGAAAAATACAATATCTGAAAATTAAAAAAAAATACTTGAAGAATTTAAATACAAATAATTAGCTGTACATTAAAAGATTAGTTAAACTAAAGACAGGGTAATAGAAACCATCCAGACTGGAGCACAGAGAGAAAAAAGGCAGGGAAAAATAAATAAATAAACAGAGCCTCATAGCTTTTAAGAACTAATGGTGTATCATGTGCAATTAGAGTACCTAGAGAGGATAGACCAGATTTATTTATATATATATATATATATATATATATATATATTTTTAAGACAAAATGGCTGAAAATATTCCAGATTTGTCAAAAATATAAATCTCTAGGTCCAAGAAGGATAAACACAAAGAAAAATGTATATCAAAGGACACCAAAATAAAATTTGTGAAAACTAATGAAAGAGAATCTTAAAAGTGGCCAAAGATACACTGTTTATAGTGGGACAAAGATAGAAATTATCCCTGACTTCACATCAGAAAAAATACAAGTCAGAGACATTGCAGTGGTGTCTTTTGGAGTCCTAAAAGAAAAAAAATAACCTTGAATTCTATATTTATTAAAAATATTCTTCACCTGAATATTCACCTGAATTTTACCTGAAGGTGAAATACAAGCATTTCAGACAAACAAAGTTTGGAGAATTTACTGCCAGCAAGTTTTCTCTATGGAAAGTTTTAATGAAATTTTGTCAGGCTAAAAGAAAATAATTCTAGATGAAAACTTAGGTTTTTAAAAAGAAATGAAGAGTACTGAAAATGGTAAATCTGAAGGCATTTTCTAATAGTTTCTAATAATTTAGCTATAATTTGCTCTATAGCAAGAACAGTAACAATGTATTATGGAGTTTAAAACATGTAAAAAAGTAGTATGTATGACAACAATAGCACAAAAGATGGAGCATTTTTAAGTTTCTTACATTGTATCTGAAATGGTATATTACTTGATGATAGACTGTTGTAAGTTAAAGATACATATTATAAATTCTTGACCAACCAATAAGATAATGAAATAAAGAGGTATAACTGATAACCCAATAGAGGAGATAAATTAATTCCAAAAAGTTGAATTAATTAAAAGACAAGGAAATAGGATAAAAGGAACAAAGTACAGATGAAAAATATAGAAAAAATAGCAAAATGGTAGACTTGAACTCTACTAACAATAATTACATTAAATGTAAATGGACTAATTGTACTAACTTTGAAAGGTAGAAATTATCAAATTGGATTAAAAAACAAGAATCAATTAATATACTGACTACAAGAAACACAGTAAATATAAAGATGTAGACAGGTTTGAAGTAAAAGGATGGGTGAAGATACACCATGCAAACACTAATGATAAGAAAGCTGAAGTGGTTATGTTAATATAAAAGTAGACTGCAGAAAAAGGAATATTACCAGGGATCAAAAAGATATTTCATAACGATTAAAGAGCTAGGTCATCAAGAAGACATAACGTTTCTAAATGTATATGCATTTAAAAACAGAGGCTCAAAATACATGAAGCAAAAGTTGACAGACTGAAAGAAAAAAAAGACAAGTCTCCCACCTAATTATTGTTGGAGATTTCAATACTCCTCTTTCAGAATTTGAAAAAAAAAAAAAGACAGAAAATCCATAAGAATATAGAAGACCTGAACAACATTATCCAGCAATTTGATCTAATTGACACTGACAGAGTACTACACTCAAAAACTGCAGAATAGGGGGCTTCCCTGGTGGTGCAGTGGTTGAGAATCTGCCTGCTAATGCAGGGGACATGGGTTCGAGCCCTGGTCTGGGAAGATCCCACATGCCATGGAGCAGCTAGGCCCGTGAGCCACAACTACTGAGCCTGCGTGTCTGGAGCCTGTGCCCCGCAACAAGAGAGGCCATGATAGTGAGAGGCCTGCGCACCGCGATAAAGAGTGGCCCCCGCTGGCCACAACTAGAGAAAGCCCTCGCACAGAAACAAAGACCCAACACAGCCAAAAAAATAAATAAATAAATAAAACAAAAAAACAAAACTGCAGAATAGTTATTCTTTTCAAGTGTGTATGCAAATCTCACTAGATAAAGCATATGCTAGGCCATAAAACAAGTCTGAATAAACATAAAAGGACTGAAATTATGTAGAGTATATTTCTTGTTCTCAATGGAAATAAATTACAAATAGATAACAAAAGGAAAATTTTAAAAATCCCAAATGTTTGGCAACTAAACCACATACATATAACTAAACCATATAACAAAGAAAAAGAACAAGGAAAATTGTAAAATATATTAAACTGAATGATAATGAAAACATAACCTAACAAAATATGTGGGATAAAATTAAAACAGTACTTTGAGGGAAATTCATAGCTTTCAATATTTATATTACAAGTAATAAAGGATGAAAGTGCCCTGTAGATTCAAGGCAAATCCAATAAAATCCAAGGTGTTTTTTCGGGAGGAGGCGGGCAAGCTGATTCTAAAATTCAAATGGAAATGCAAAGGAACAAGGATAGCCAAAACAAATTTGAAATAGAAGAACAAACATGGAGGACTAATTCTATGTGATTCCAAGACTTACTGTAAAGCTCAGTAATCAAAACAGTTTGGTATTGGTATAAGGATAATGAATTGATCAGTAAAACAGAACAGAGAATCCAGAAATAGACCTATGCACACGAAATAACAGAATGGATCACAGATCTCAAATAAAAGTAAAACATAAAGCTTCTAGAAGAAAATATAGAATACTTTGTGATCTTGGTGTAGGTAAAGATTTCTTAGATGAAAACACTAATCATAAAGAAAAAACCTTGATAATTGGATAATATCAAATTAAGAAACAATGGATCCTCAAAAGATACATTGTGAAAATAAAGAGGCATACTGCAGACTAGGTAAAAATATTCACAATACATATAAATATATAAAAGATATGTACCTGTTTATATTCATAAATAACTTATGTATATGTAATATATAATAAATTATATATATTATATATATAATTGTATAAATATGTAATTTATAAAGCATATATAAATATAAATAACTTAAAACTCACTAAGAAAAAGACAAATGATTAAATATAAAAATAGGTAAAATATTTGAACAACACTTCACAAAAGTAGATATGCACACGGTCAATAAGCACATGAAAGTATATTTTATTCTTTAGTCATTGAGGAAATGTAAATGTAAGTTAAAACCACACTGAGATACCACTATACACTCACTAGAATGACTAAAATTAAAGTAGTAACGCTAAGAAGTGTTCATGAGGGTATAAAGCAACTAGATCTCTTATGCATTGTTGGTGGAAGTGTAAAATGATACAGCCCCTTTGGAAAACTTTTTGGCAGTTTCTTATAAAGTCAGGCCTATAACGACCCCACGTTTAGAAGAAATTCCATTTTTAGAGGGAAAAAAGAGATGTATATTTATAAAAAGACTTATGAATGAATTTTCATAATAGCCCAAAAGTGGGAGAAAACCGCATGTCCAAAAACAGATGAATGGATAAACAATTTGTGGTGTATTTATACAATGGAAATCTACCCATTAACAAAAAGGACCAAAGTACTAATACATCCTGCAACATGATTGAATCTCGAAAATTTTATGCTATTTGGAAGGATTCATATCCAAAAATTACATACTGTATACTTTCATTTTTATAAAATTCAAGAGTAGGCAAAATTATTCTATAGCAATGGAAGTCAGATCGGTGGTTGCCTGGGTTAGGATTATGGATAAATGACTGAAAGGGAGCATACAATAACTTTTTGGAAATGTTCTATATTTTCTTTGTGGTGGCAGCTACATGAATGTGTAATTGGACAAAATTGATCAAATACACATTTAAGATGGGTGCATTTATTATATGATATATATTAAATTATTTATCAATATAGTTAATAAAAAAGTAGTTCTGTCACTCCTTAACACACACAAAGTGATCTTCTTTAGTATATTAAAGAATTTGTTTTAGTACTTACTATGTGCAGAGCTTAAGTAATATGGAAGAACACAAAGTGGTATTGGAAACATTCCCTGACCATCAAGGAACTTAATATTTAGTTAGGTAATATAGTATGAACTTGACCATATATCTAGTCATATGGTGGTAAAATTGATAAGTAATAGCAGTGGTAGATGTAGAGGAAAGAGTTATGAAATTGAGTTAATGAGTTGATACATGAAAAAAATGTAAAAAATACAGTGCCTGAGAGATAATATGTGCTCAGCAAGTGCTACTTTGCTTTTCAGAGGATGAGAATTTATGCTTCAAGTGGTAAATCAAGGCATAATTGAGGAGGTGGTATTTAATGCAGGCAGCACAGAATAGGAAGGTTTTTCATAAGCATTAAGAAGTGGGGAGACATTAGTATCAGGAGGATGTCATGATCAAAGGTATCGAAGTGAAAAAACACAAGACATGTACAGAAGAGGGAGGTATGTTTGGTGAATTCATTTGAACAGAATGAAGAGTTTCAGGTAGCAAAAATAATAGGAGATGAATCACTAGGGCCAGATTATGGAGGACCCTTAAAACCAACTTGAGTATAACCTTATCTTAACTTGATCTCTTATGGATTGCCAATACATAAATAAAACATATAAGAAGGGATATTTTATCAGTAAAATCTTATTGTGTAATTTTATTTTATAATTTTAAATATAAAGTCAACTGACCAGAACAGTGAAGCTGTTTTGATGAACACGAAACTGAAAGCGGGGCTTGTTGATCTTAGATGGGAGTTGTTGTTATTGTTTTTAATGACCTTAAGCCTTCTACCTTATTTCTGCTGTATTTTCTTTTGGTTGCATCATGTTCAGAAAATCCTAATTCAGATAACTAAATAATTGTCAATATCAGTCCTATAGTATTTCACCTTAACATTGTTGCATATCTTTCAATATAGCAAGAGGTTTATTTCAAGGTTTGCGTAATAAATGTTTTACTCTGGTAGTACAAGTTAATGCATTGGTGATTTTCAGGGTGTTAAACTTTGGAACATAACACATTTGAACGTGTATGACAGTTTTTGTTACAGTTTTCTTGTTGTTTAGTTTTTTTTGGTAAGTTACAACTGGCAGAAACCCAACTCAAATAGTGTAAGCAAAAACAGGAATATATTGGCTTACATTATCAAGAATCCCAGGAGCAGAATTTGGCTTTAGCTCTTTGGGGATGTAAGTATGCTAACATGATGTAAAGATTGTTTTTTCCCTCTCTCTTTTCCTATCTGCTCCTCTCTACTTTTCTTAGTATTTTTGGCTTCATTCATTCTTATTGCATACAGACTCTCCATGTGCCAGGGAGAATGGCCATGACGATTGATCCCAGGCCCACATGCTTATAGCTTTCAACTTGAGCATAAGAGAGCCTTTCCAGATAGTTCCAGGAGAGAATTCTGACTGGGTCAGATTTCTCTGAGTGGCTGGGAGGAGCAGTAGGAAGCAGACGGCAAAGCCCTGTGATTGACAACTCCATCAGGACAAGAGTGGCATTCAGCACTATTTCCCCAAAGAAATCAAAAGAAGGAGTATAGGGCACACAAAAATTATTGTTTCCACAGTTCTATAAAGTTTTTAAAAAGCAGTTAAATATGTATATGAAAGAGTAAAAATGAAGTCAAACATTTGTAGAACCCAAAGAGCAGTGTCCCATGTCATATGGTTTGAATACCTTAGCCTTTGGCAATGGAGCAGCAGAAAATAGTGTCAGGCTGCACACTTACTTCTTGTACATGAAATAAAATATAATTTGGAAGGAGTTACTTTTCGAGTTCAAGAGTATTTTGAAGCAGCATCTTAGCTATTCCTCAGTGGATGACTTCAGGAAAAGAAAGCTCTTAGTTCAAAAAAGATAAGGCATTATGGAAAATGAAATATGGAGGAACAGGAAGACCAGAGTAATGGAGTATGTATGGGAGAATTGGCTGTTGAACACTATTTACTTTCACTGCAATACCTCGAATTTTTAGCACCCTTCTCTAAAGAACTAGAGCTTCATATCTGAAGCAATTAATAATAGATGTAATTATTCATTTTCTATTATTGAATGCTGCATCGTAGAGACTAAAACTGATGTTCAAATAATGATTTAAATAGTCATTTCAGTAAAACCAACACTGAACTAGAGTCAGGGCTCTGTCACCAACTGTTTGGCCTTGGGCAAGGCAAGTGACTTCCTTATCTTGACTCTGTTTCCTCATTTCTGAAATGGGGTTTTGGTCTTAGTGATCATTGAAGTCTCAGCTACAGCAGGAGGCTGTGAGCCTCTGATTTACCTGCTGGATATTTCCCTCTTTTTCTATATTGGCATTGGTAGCAGTTGTACTTTGATAGATATGGGAGAGGGATTTGGTTTTGAATGATCCTTCTGATATTGTTTTAGGTGTTAAGCAGCTTTGGAAAGCAGATGAAAGAGATATACCTCTTACCTGTACATATAGAACAATGTGACTTCCATGAATGTATGTTAAGTGCCAGTTTTAAGGGGTCCCTATAAAAAATTATCAGACTTTGGTAGATCAAAACAGTGCGAAGAGAGAATATTGCACCCTGTGTGATGATGTCTATATGTGTATTTCCGGCAGCTTTCAAATGTGGGGTTTTCTCTCCCTCATGAACATGTCAAAATCTTGCATCTAACAGTTCTAATGACATTTTCAATAGCTCCCACTGACACACGCACACAGAGACACTCACAGTATATTATCTAGTAAAGTGGTTGTGGAATTAACATTTTTCCTGGAAGGAATATATCTGATTTAATGACCAAATCGTTTTAAAGCAGCACAACAGAATTTCACAGGAACTAAATCTATTTCTTCACACCGATCATGCGTGTTTTACTCAAGCATTGAGTCATTAGCATGTTTATAATGGTTCTAATTTAGCACAACATTTTCTGAATTTTATCCTTGAGTCATTTACAAATTGTTCATATTGAATAAACAAAGGAAACAGATTGCATTTTATACTTAGTAATTTATCTGAAAGAAGAGGGGAGGGTTAATTGTTTGAAAGTTTTGGTCTGTTTGGGGAAGTGAGCCTGCTTTTTCATTGCTAGGCATAAATGCCATTTCTCATCTTTTTGGGGATGGGGGGAGGCTATGGAGGAGTAAAATGAAAAATTAAGACCAGGACAAGTTTGGCCACTCCCAGAGGGGAGTGTGGAGCAAAAGGGGAGCTGGCACGAGATTATCCAAAACAGTTGGTGCATTCCTTAATGATCAAGTGCTTGAGAAGTCCAGCTCTTCCTGGCAGAGCATCTGTGTTGATGTTTATATCATTGCCCTGCTGTATGGGAAAGGCATGCCTTCTCTTGCTGCTTGGCTAAAAATAGGATGGAATATAGCATTGTATGAGATATTTTAAGAAAGCAAAAACATTTAAGAGGTTAAAGGTTTGGCTTTTGGATCAAAAAAGATCAGTGATATAACCCGTGGTGTTCCTTGAAGACTGAATTTTATCTAGAGTTTGTCAGTGATTCGAACTCTTGGTTAGGCAAGTTATTCTAGGTTCATTTGGTGTGGTCTGAAAAACCCACTCTACTGTCTTTTCTGTCAGCTTCCCAGCATGAAGAGCAGGATTGAAAACAGCCTCTATTTATACCGCCTTGTTCGTATTTGGAAAATCAGTTGTTTCATTGGAGAGAGGGAGAGAGAGAATGAGAGCATGAGCAGTCGTCAGGGAGTGTGCTTTGCACGTTATAGTGACTTCAAAATAAAACTGGCACATTTTTGTGTCTAATTATTTTTAGTGAGCTTGGAGGGTTTTAATTAAAATTTAAGAGTGCTCTTCAAGCTCTCCAAGCTCCAATTTTATCCCACTGTATTGTGGAGCACTCGTCACTGTGGAAAAATGTACAGTAACTGGCATGTGCATCTCTGTTTCCTAATGAAAAATGTGAGCTTGATGATCAGCAGGGATATAAATATATATTGTCAGAATTAGTTGTAAACCAAGGTCAAGGATACTTTTAATAAGTTATCATTGTTTGGATACATAAAAAATTTATTGCTTTTGAAATTTATGATTCCTGTGGTAAAAATAAAAGGGATTGCTTGAATATTTTCTTAAAAGGGTTAATAAAGCAGTAGGATCTGTATACAGGGGGAGCAGTCATTGTTGTTTCTCACTAAGGTATTTTAAAGTTATTTTTCTATGTCATGTTTCTAATGTTTCAGCATTTCTAACTTTATCACTTTGAGGTAAAGGGAATAATGATAAAAGTGTTTACTCACAGGTAAATTGTTTTAAAGTACGATAAAAAATTTTTCCCATTATCCTTTCCTGTTCCCCCATGATTTAATTTTAATGATGATTTCTTTATTTACTCTCTTTGACCCTTTATTTTGCTCAGAATAGTAGTTAACACTGCTGCAGCTTTGTTTAACTAGGAATAATTTTAAATTGTTCTTAAAATATCGTCATATAGATTAGGAAATAAATATCTCACATACTCTCACTTCAAATTTCCCTTGTACTGTAAAATTAATTATTAGCACGATAAAGCATTCCTGACTTACCTGGCCTGAAACCTAGGTATTTAGGAAGCAGAAACATTGCTTTGCAATCCATTATGATATCTTTCCTTTTTTCCTTAGAAAAAGGTTATTGAAATGGAAAAACTTAAATTTGCAAAGGAAAAGGAAAGACAAAAGCTATGCAACTGAGAATTAATTTATAACATATCAGAACCTGTTACATCCTTGATTAAAAATAAGCAAGAACTGAAGTGCAACTCGATTTTTGACAGTCCTGTTTTTAATCACACTATTTACAAAAATTAGACAAGATAAATATAATAAACTCATATTTCATTGAATATGTATTGGTTTATGGACACTAATTCTTTCAAAGTAAGAGGAATTAATTTTGGCATTTTCCACTTTTATACTGAAGTGTTATGGCTTACATTCATTTTTAATGTGTACATATTACGGTGACACACACTATAATATTGTGATACTATAATGTTGTGTTTCTTTATCTCAATTTCCAAAAGGTATGTAGTTTCTCTCCTGTTTAGCTGAAAACAGCTCAGTCAAAATACTAAAATTTGAGTAGTCAAACTCAGATAATAAAATATACTGTACATTTTTTCATTGTTTTGAGGACTGTGGCACTACCATAACTATATTAGATGTTTCAAGTCAATCATGTAAAACATATTTATCTGTGTAGAGTTATCCAAGAATATCCGGGTGATGTTTAGTTCTTTTTTTTTCCATTTGGAATCCTGCATAAGTACTGAATTGAAACATGGACTTACTCTTTGCGTGGACATAAGCCAAACTGGACTTCTTTACTTATCTTGACCTCTTTGATTTTTGCATTTGTGCATGATCAGAAAGGGGCAAAGTCTGATAGATGAATTGCCTCTGTAAAGCTAGTGTCCTGTTAATGTAGTTGACGTATGTGGCACAGGAGGATGAATGCCGTTAATTTTTACCCTTACCTGGATATTGTTTTGAGTGGGAAATTTGAAAATATAAATTTCATTTTTAACTTTATCTAGCATATATTTCCTCATTTCAAGTCAGAAACGTCTTGGTAGAGGCTGTAGTATCCTCTGCCTACGTAGCATTTAGTACATCTTCTGGTACTGCATCTTCTGGTCTTTTTTCCTCACCTTACTTGTTTTACATTACAGTATGGGATGTGCTTAGTACTAATTGTGGTATGTATGCCCTTAGAGGTCTGGCAGACAGATAATTAGGTGAAAAAGCTCAGTTTTTCAAGAGACCTTCTCACAGTTTTGAATATTCTTGGAGTCTCCTAGAATTGAGATTAAATGCTGATAAAGTTGTATGTAGTGACTTTTATTGTGCTGTAGATAAAGGCAATCAGTGATTGTTACTAAATATTTTCATGGGCTATAAATATAAACTTGGAAAGCCTGCTTTATGTTTTTTCCCTCAGTGTCTTCTACTGAAATGGGAACTCATATAGCTGGATTAACTCAGCATTATGGTAAGAATTAATTTTCTAATAGGAATGTGAAATGTTTTGAATTTATTAACCATTTTATTAATGGTTAGCTTTTATGTAAAGCTGTGTCTTCAGACTTATTTGATAAATGTTTGAAGTGTATATTCTTGTTGTCCATATAGTTCTGTTTTTCTCCCATGAAGTTTCAGCATTCTTTTTCTGGAGCTCTGAAAGATTTCAGGTCTATTAATAGATATGAGAGACATATTTTAGCCTGTTTTACATTTAGTGTGTGTCTAATCCTAGTTTATGAACTTGCTGTGAATTTTGGATCATTACTAGTCAATTGAGATTTTGTCTTGACCATTATAATATGTGCACTCAACTCAAATTTTAACCAAACAAGTTATGCTTTAGCGTTCATATCAGTGATTATCAGTTTAGTACAATGTTATAACATGTATGAAACGGTTAAAAAAAAGTAACAAAACTGAGTAAGACAGGAAGTTGAAGACATTTTGTTGATTATTCTTATACATGGTCTAATGTTATATCCAGAAATTTAAACCTGATTTGAGAAAAAGTAATCTCTAATAGGCATGGCTTTGAAGATTTTGCTTCTTAACTCTCAAACCTAGTATTATCTTTTCTATGACTTTAGCATAAAAACAAAATATGTATGGAACGAAGTATACACCTTGATTCTGAATTTAAAATAAAAGTAACAAGAGAACATTTTGAAAATTAAATACAAACTGAACATACGCATATGCATATAGGCCCTATTGGCAGGTCACTCAGAATCCAGTTTTTAATCACAGTGGTAGGTCACTGGTTGAAGCCTAAGAAAATAATTAATAGGAAAGACTGGAAGGAAAGAAGGAGGAAAGGAAAGAAGGGAAGAAGTAAGGGAAGGAGCAGGGAGCTTTCACTTAATAGAATCAAGCTGACTTCTATTTAGACAGAACTTTAGCTTCTGTGATAGAGAGCTAATATGGTTGTTCTTCATCAGCCATTTCCCAACATACTGATCTGGATTCTGTCCATTCCTTGATTGATTGATCATGTCACGAACACACGTTAATTGTTTTCACCAATACTTTCTAACCATGCCGTAGTCCTCTCATCTCTTACCCGGGGCTCACTGTCTTCTTTTTAAAGCTTATCTAGTTTCTAAAACCCTTCAGATCCATCTTGACCTTACTGTCATTCTGAAAAATTCAAGGAGGATTTAGAAGTTGGAGAAAAAATGAAAGGGAAAATGCTACAGAGATAGGTACTGATATGGGAGAGAAAAGGCATTTGGAATTGAAGTAATTATTTTAAATATAATTTAAAAAAGGAGTTATCAGAATTTTGACACTTGGAATGTTAAAGTTTAATGGGAGTATTCTTTGCACTAAGGATTGAGTATTTAAATCTGCTTTCCCTTTTGGAAACATGGCCTGTTTGTTAAGATTTGAGGCTTAAAAGATACACGTAAATAGTTGTAAGCAGTAGCTCCAGTTGCGAATCCATCTGAACAGAGAGAAAAAATAACTCATTGATAAAAATTTGCTAATTATTAGAACATTCTAAAATTTAAACTTCTGTAAACTTTATGAATATTAATAGAAACAAGTGTAATCTAGTATGCTATTTAGAAATGCAATAGTTCAAGTAGCGTTTAAATAAGGATTTTCTTGAAAAGATCATGCATCTCTTTTTATATAAGAGAAAAGTTTTAACTGTTTTCATTACTGGGGGACAGAGAACATCATGACTTTATTTTCTTTGCAGTTTACTCTAAATGAGTATTTTACAAAAGTTGCCGTATGTTTATTTCTTTTTAAGGACTAAGTAGTTACAGGTCGATTGGTCTCTTCTCCTTTGAAGATTTATCATTCTTCCTTGAATAGCACATGAATTTTGCTTGGACTTAAAAAACATCACCTGGTTTGAAAGGAATAATATCTAAACTTAAGCTTGTACGAAAAAGCCCCTTGTTCTGCCCAGTTGGTCTAAGAAATGATAAATGCTGGCTGAATATTAATTAACTATAGTTATAATACCAAGATAAGATTATTGAGCATTATCTTTTTTTTTCCGTGGGAATAGTTTAAATAATCTTCCAGCAAAAAAAAATTTAGTTGTGGTATTTTATAGTAGATAACGGAATATAATTGTCTGTATCCTAGGGTTAAAACAGCAACAACAAAAAATAGCTTTAATCATTTTTGAATAACAGAATTTCTCCATAAACTCCACAGCCTTCTGTATTTGTAATATTTTAATACTTATCAAATACATGTGTAATAGTTTTAATACTTACTTTTTTATTTTAATAGATTCCTCCTGCATGGAAAAACTACTTTCAAAAGATTGGAAGGAAAAAATGGAAAGATTAAATACCAGTGAACTTCTTGGAGAAATTAAAGGTACAATATACAAAATATCAAACATATCAATGTAGAAATATTATTTTGCTCCACAACACATTTGCTTATCTTCTGTGCCCTAACATTAAATTCTTACCTCTAATATTTGTTTATATTTGAGAGGGTAAATGTATAGTGTGTTCCTGAACTTTATTCTTTTGTAATGTTTATAGAATGAAAGTTTTGCCCTTTCTTTTTTTAGTCTATAAACATATAACTTACAGGATAAACTGCTTCATTAGTTTACTGAACAAAAATTATGAAAAAGAAAAAAGGTTATGTCAAAGATGAACAAATTAAGTTAAAGATAATTTTAATCCTTCCTTTTGAAATCATAATAATAGCTTAATTGATGAATCCAAATCACTGATTTGAATTTCTTCTGATCAAAAAGGGTCAGCTGTAGTAACTGTAAAAAAGGAGTTTATAGAATGTGCTGTTTATGGTTTATGGCTGGATTCTGAGGCCTGTTTACCTGTTCAAATCCTGGCTCTGTCACTTACTAGATGAGTGATTTTGGGCAAGTCACTGAAGCTTTCTATGTTTTGAATTCCTTGTATCTAAACTGAGGATAATAAAAATACCTACTTCATAGGCTCATTTAGAGAATTAGTATATGTAAAGCTTTTAAAACTGCCTGGCACTTAAGAAAGTCCCCATGAGGGAAAGTTTTGGTTGTTGTTAACTGCCCATAGGATTGTAGGTTGATTAATCTCAATCAGATTTCACCGGACTTAACATTTCATGATCTCCAACCCGGATGAGAATGAGCATCTTTATTTTTAAAGATAAGTGATTGACGTTATTATTTTGAAACATGTTAAGAAGTGGGCAGTCCCAATCCATTACAGAATTAAGCTGCCCTATCAGTTAAGAAGCTATACTTTTTGCCCAGTTCTCTCTTGTTGATTCCTTTATGGAGATGAAGTGCTGTATCATTAGCTTTTGGTATCATGAATAGAATCCATTGTCATTAATTAATTTTTTCAGTTGTCCCTTACAGACAGTCATCACTCTGACTTGACCTGACAATTTGGGAACTTAATTACATTAGTTTTCTGAATTTATCAGATGACTTCAGGTGAATATTCCCATGGATAATTCCTCATTTAAGATGAACATTTGGCGATAACTATCTGATGAAAATTTTATTTTGAATTTATTACAGAAAATTGCTTAGTGTTCAGGCATGTTATGTTCAACTCAAATGAAGAGAAAAGGGAGTCATATCTTTTCCAAGAAATAATTAATAACTCATTCTATTAACTAATGCAGTATCAAAATCAAGTGGAAATTGGATATTATTTTGAATTTCACTGCTTCTGTTTTGTACTCATAAAGGCCATTTGCTATTTTGGAAAAAAAAGAGAAACTCAACTTAAAACTGACGGGTAGAAAGAAAGTCATTAGTGACATATTCTTTATCCAGCTGCAGTAACATGGTGTGTGCTACTTTGCACGTCATTCTGTGTTTTCTTCCCTTTCCAAAGTCATTGGTTTTATGACAGTGAGAACAGAAATGGTTTATGCAAAGGCAAGCTTTTGCCAGCGTGAATGATGGGGGTCTTGCTTTCTCTCAGTAATGTGGAAGCTAACATTTTATTATGTTATGATTCAGCATCGAGTTTTTATGCTTTGGGTTATCTTTCCCCCTCCCACTTTCTATCTTTATTTTTGATTCTAAAAATGCAAAAACTGTACTAGTTTTATATAATCAAAATATATAAATCTCAAAAGTGAAACATGCAAAATTAGGCTTTTCAAATTCTTTAACTTTTTCTTTTCTGGATTCTGTATGTGAAGTGTAAACTTTCATTTGTGTGCTACCCTCAGTTTTATGGGCATAGAAGATAAGATTCTTACTAAATTTTTCATTTTGATTTACTCTACATAAGTGTCTCTTTTTACATCTTAATATTTTGTCACCATAAACATTATACAAAAAGTATACCAATAATATAAAAAATTGAAAAAAATTTAGTTAAAGTAGTGTTCAAATAGTTTGATTCAGCCACTGCTGAAACTCAACATACATTTTTATTGTAGGTGAGATCAGATCAGTTATTAGCCACCAAAATTAGTTATAATTATTCTGAAATTATAGGGTGATCTAAATACTATCTCCAAGAAAAACATACTAGGGGAATTCCCTGGCAGTCCAGTGGTTAGGGCTCCGCATTTCCACTGCTGGGGGCACCGGTACACTCCCTGGTCGGGGAACTAAGACACTGCATGCTGCGCAGTGCGGCCAAAAAATAAATTAAAAGAAAAGAAAAGAAAAACATACTGCAGTGGGTTATTAGTGTTCAGTATATCTCAAGCGTGTGTATTTATATATCTCATTATTTTTCCCTCATTACAAAATTCATATACATTTATTGTAAAAAGTATATAAACACACCCAAAGGAAAATATAATTGCCCTTTCATTCTACCTGTATTATAGTGTATATCCTTTCCATTTTAATTTATGCATAAAAATTTTTTTCCCTTAAAATTGGAATCATCCTTTTACTATTCATTTGTAATCTGTTTTTCCCACTTAATGATATATTGTGAATTTCCCTGATTAGGTCATCTTCTAAACTATTATTCTTATTTGCAGAAAATATTGCATAAAGTGAGGTTCTTATAATTTAACTGAGTCTTTTATTCAATATTTAAGTTGTTTTTATTGTTTGTCATTATAAAGAAAACCTTGAACATGGGTAACTTTTTAATACTTTGCCGTGTCAATTAGTGGTTATTTTCTTACGATATATTTCTAAAAAGTGAAATTACTGGGTCAAAGAAGGTGTTCTTTTTTAAAAAAGGCTTTTGATTCACATTGCCCTTCAGATATAGTGTTCTGTGCTCTCACCAGCAGTATCTGCAAGTATTCCCTTGCCCTCAGTAGCAAGTATTATTATTTTAAACATTTCTTGCCAGTTTGATAAGGGAATATAACATATTATTGCTGAGTTAATTTGAATTCTTTTGATTTTTATTGAGAATGAAAAGTTTTACATGAATTTATTTGTATTAAATGTCTCTTCCTTTGTGAATTGTCTGTTTATTATGTTGTTTGCCCATTTTTCCTTTAAAGGATTTGTCTAGTTTTTATGGTTTTTAACGCTCTTAATGTATATTTTAATGGTATTAGCCTTTGTCATATATGTATGTTTTGTCATTTTCTTTACTTTATGGTTTTGTTGTTAAATCTTTGCCTCCCTTTTTTAATGCTCTTTTTTTTTTTTTTTTTTTCTGTTTGGGGTTTGTTTAGAAAGGCTTCTCCCAGTCTAAAATTATATAATATTCTACTATATTTTCTTCCAATTCTTTGACTATATTTTTATACACTTAAGTCTTTGATTCATCTTGAATATATTTTGAGTATAATTTCAACCAGAGATATAACTTAATTTTTTTCTCGAGTTAACCAAATATCTCTGTATCATTTATTAAGTAACGCATCTTGTCCCATCTGACTTGAAATAACATCTTTTATTACATACTGATTACATATTTGGAGCCATTTCTCAGTTTTTGGCTCTATTCCATTTATCTTTCTACCTAAACTTTTACAGTGCTAGGCTATATTAATCACTGTAGCTTTATAGTATCTTTGGAAAGTATTGTAAGACCTCATTCATAATTATTCTTTAAGGTGTTTGTATACTTCTCTAAAGTTTATCTTAGATTTATATGTTGTTAATTAAAATTGCAAAGTGATTTTTTAAAAAAGATTATAAAACTATGGGATAACAAATCTTTTTAGCATTGAATCTTTCCACTCCAAATAACTTACTCAGTTCTTTTATGTCCCTCAACAATGTTTTGTTTTTTATATACAGATTCTGCACATTTCCTTTGATGTTTCCGTCATAATATTTAATATTTTTACTTGCTCTTATGAATGAGATATTTTTCATACTACTCTATTTCTGTTACTATATTTGGGGGTGTTAGTAAATTTTGCTTATTCATTTTATAACTTCCCTTTTTGTCAGACTTATTAGCTCTAGTCATATTTCAGCTGATATGTTTTCTCCTCTTTTTTAGCAGTTATTGGTTCCTTTTTTTTCACCCCTTCTTTTAATACACTGCCTAGAATATCTAGAATAATATTAAATAATAACAGGTGATAGCAGGTATTTTATTTAGTTTTTAATTTATGGAATTGTTTTTAATATTTCACCATTAAGTATTATATTGACTGTTGATTTAATGATTTTTATCATTAAAGATCATGCTAGTCCACTTTATTAGGAGTTTCTATGAGAAATTGCATTTTAGTTTATGGCATATCTTATTGGTTTCTGTTTTTCAAATTTACTGATGAAATAAACCCTAATTAGTCATGGTGTAGTCTTGTTTTAATGTACTGCATAATTTTATTTGCTTACATTACAGTTATTTTTGCATCTGTATTTGTAAATGAGATTAGTTTGTGGTTTTCTTTATTTGTACTATCTTTGTTAAATTTTAGTGCCAGAGTTCATGGAATTGGAAAGCTTTTCCTCCTTTTTTGTGGAGGAAGGCTATGTAAAACTATTGAATAGACAACATCTTGTAATAAGTGGGAATCTTTTTTTATATTCTTTTTGTGTCCTTTGCCTGAAGTGGGTCTCTTGAAGGCAACATATTGTAGGCTCTTGGTTTGTTTTTTTTTTATCCGATCTGCCACTCTGTGTCTTTTGATTGGAGCATTTGGCCCATTGACATTTAAGGTAATTATTGACAGATATGTATTTGCTGCCAGATAACTGAATCACTTTGCTGTATATCAGAAATTAATCAAACAATGTAAATCAACTATACTTAAATAAAAAAAGAGGATGATTTCATCTTAGTATAATCAATAAAAATAAACAGTTGAGTTCATCAGGTGAAAAAAAATAAGTGGGAATCACTAATTTCTTAAAATTCTGAAAGAATATATTCATAAAACATCTAGGCTTAGAGTTTTCTATGGAGACAATTTTTTTTTTTTTTTTTTTACAGTTTCCTTTTCTCTTTAAGCCAGTTTTGCCAGGAAAAAAAATTTCCTAGAAAATTGTATATTTCACTGAGATTTTCAAAAACATTAGTATTGTTTTAAAATACAATATCGCTTATTTTAAGTTTTCCATTTATTTGCTGTTATATATTCTATTTAAATTTTGCATATTTCTGTTCTCTCCCTTTTGTTCCTCAATTTTTACTTGCTAGTGGTTTTTCTATTTATCATTCCCCCCTTACTCCCTAGTAAGAATCCAGCTTTTAGGTTTACTTGTCAGTTCTGCTGTTTTTCAGCATGCCAACTACTTAATCTTGCTTTTACCTTTATTATCTCCTCTTCTTTGTTTTTCTTATACTTTTTCTTTTGTCTATTTTCTGATACCTCCTAATTTTCTAAGTTGACTACTTTATTTTCAACGTTTTTTTATTAATTAATAGAAGCACTTTTAGCCATGAATGTGTTTGTAGAACTAGCTTTATGCATCCCATAAATTTAAACTTTTAGAATTCTCATAGTCATTATTTTCTAAATAGTCAATATTTATATTATTATCTAACTTATATTATGTTTCCATGTCATTCTTAACTTTATATCTTCTTTTGGATTCAAGAGTGTGATGAAGCTGAGAAAGGGTGGTAACAGCCTCTGTCATTGGAAAATTCTTTGCGGTGGGTTAGGTGCTTGAAGGAGAATTAAAGTGTGGGCAATAGAATGGATGAGCTATACTGAAAAATGAATCTTCAACCTGGTGACTTTAATATTACTACATATTAAGAAACAATACATTAATAACCTCCTTTTTGGATTTTACTTTAAAAAATACTAGTGCTTTCAAATAAAAGTCCTATTATCTAAGTGAAATAAAGCAGTATTTCCAAAACTCTTGGTAGGAGTTGGAATATTGCTAAAGGAGGACAAACAATGAATCACAGATTTTCAGTGGGCCTGTATCTGAGTCTTGTCTAATATTCTTTAAGAGAAAATCCCATCCCTAACCCCCCATCATATTTCCATAGGTAACTTCTTTTTTTACAGCAGCATTAATTGAGGATAGAGTGCTGTAAATGGCATACATGTAATAGCAGTAATCTCAAAGCAATGTTCAAAAGAGGTTAATACTATTACGAGTATTGTTAAATAAATTTATTATTAAGACTTAAATGAAAGATAGCATAAAATGATTAGACCTTTGCCTTGGTCTGGTTACATCTTGAAGTATTGTGTTCTAATTGGGTTACCATATTTTAAGGGATCTGTTGTGAAATTAGTATTTATCAAAAGTGTCTAGACTAGTAAAGAGACTTGGACATTTAATGTGAATAGTGTGATTCAAGACCTAGGGAAGTTTGACCTCATACATGTTAGCTGTTTGGAGTTTTGTTGAATAGAAGTGGATAAGATTTTTGTGTTGTTTTAGGGGGTCAAGGTAATAGGGAAATTGTTCTCAATATACAAAAGAACTTAGGAACAATTAATGGCTACCCAACATTGATGCAGTTGGATCAAATATAGTGGTTGTTCAATAAATATTTATTAAATGAATAAATGAGTGGATAAATTAATAAAATAAAATCAATGGAAAATTTAAACAGAGATGTAGAGGGGTATTCCTGCTTTGGTGGAATGTTCATGACCTCCTAAAATTCCTTCAGAATTATGCTAGTGTTTATTAAATTTTCTTAATTTTAAGACTGTTCTTCAAAATACTATCTATTTCCTGTCAGTAAGTAATATAGTAAATACTTTTGTGAGATACTTTATTGTTTATAAAAGAAACCATGTACTAAAACTACCTACATTATTTTATCTGATCCTTTTGACAACCCAGTGAGGAAAATATTTTTATATTGATTTTACATGTGAGTAAAATTAGACTGAGAGAAATTAAGTGGCTTGTTTGGGTCACTCAGAAATTTATGGATGTAGGGTTTGAATCCTGGTCTCTAAAGCCTCTGTTTAGTATAATACAGATTACTTCTCAGGTTCTTCAGTCTTGGAATCTGCACTGGGGGCAAGGGGAAGATAGACTCTGGACTGTTTTATCCTCCTACAACACACAAACAACCAAAATACTTCCAATTTTGCTCTTTTCTATGTAAGTGAGGCAGTATAGCAAAGCAGGCATGGGTATAGGTAATACAGTTTTTCCCTATAGTAGTGTTTATCATTTAAAGAAATTGAGACATAGTTCATTTACAATATTACATTAGTTTCAGGTATACAATATAGTGATTCAAATTTTTTATAGATTATACTCCATTTATAGTTATTATAAAATATTGGCTATATTCCCTGTGCTGTATAATATATCCTTGCAGCTTATTTATTTTATACCTAATAGTTTGTACCTTTTAATCCCCTACCCCTATCTTGCCACTCCCTCCCTCTCTCCCCACTGGTAACCACTGATTTATTCTCTGTATTTGTGAGTCTGCCTCTTTTTTGTTATATTCACTAGTTTGTTTTATTTTTTAGATTCCGCATATAAGTGATATCATGCAGTATTTGTCTTTCTGTCTCTGCTTTATTTCACTAAGCATAACACCCTCCAGGTCCATCCATGTTGTTGCAAACTTTCATTCTTTTTATGGCTGAGTAGTATTCCTATATATATATATGTGTGTGTATATATATATATGTATATATATATATATATATATTTTATACTGCATCTTCTTTATCCATTTATCTGTTAAAAGACACTTAGGTTGTGTCCATATCTTGGCTATTGTAAATAATGCTGCTATGAACATTGGGGTACATGTATCTTTTTGAATTAGTGTTTTCATTTTCTTAGGATATATACCCAGGAGTGGAATTGATGGATCACATAGTAGTTCTATTTTTTAGTTTTTTGAGGAACCTCCATAATATTTTCCATAGTGACAGCACCAATTTACATTCCTACCAATGGTGCACAAGGGTTCCCTTTTTCTCCACATCCTTGCCATCATTTGTTATTTGTGTTCTTTTTGGTGATAGGCATTCTGACAGGTGTGAGGTGATATCTCATTGTGATTTTGATTTGCATTTCTCTGATGATTAGCAATGGTGAGCATCTTTTCATATGCCTGTTGGCCATTGGTATGTTCTCTTTGGAAAAATGTCTATTGAGGCCTTCTGCCCATTTTTTAATTGGGCAGTTTGTTTTTGATATTGAATTGTATCACATATATATATTTTAGATATTTACTCCTATCAGTGATATCATTTACAAATATTTGCTCCCATTCAGTAGGTTGTCGTTTAATTTTGTTGATGGTTTTCTTTGCTGTGCAAAAACATTTAAGTTAAATTAGGTCTCATTTGTTTATTTTTGCTTTTATTTCCTTTGCCAGGAGACAGATCCAAAAAATATTGCTACAGTTAATGTCAAAGAGTGTTTCACCTATATTTTCCTTGAGGAGTTTTATGGTTTCTGGTCTTACATTTAAGTCTTTAATCCATTTTGAGTTTATTTTTGTATATGAAAAAATGTTCTAATTTCACTCTTTGACATGTAGCTGTCCAGTTTTCCCAGCACTACATATTGAAGAGACTGTCTTTTCTCCATTGTATAGTCTTCCATGCTTTGTCATAGATTAATTGACCATAAATGTGTAGGTTTATTTCTGGGCTGTCTATTCTGTTCCATTGATCTATGTGTCTGTTCTTTTGCCTGTACCATACTGTTTTGATTACTATAGCTTTGTATTGTAGTTTGAAATTAGGGAGAGTAATATGTCCAGCTGTGTTCTTCTTTTGTAAGACTATTTTGTCTCTTCAGGGTCTTTTGTGTTTCCACACACATTTCAGAATTATTTGTTTTAGTACTGTGGAAAATGCCATTGGTAACTTGATAGGGATTGCATTAAATCTGTAGATTGCCTTGGGTAGTATGATCATTTTAACAATATTAATTTTCCAATCCATGAACACGATATATCTGTCTATTTGATTGTGTTATCTTTAATTTCTTTTATCAGTGTCTTATAGTTTTCCAAGTACATGTCTTTTACCTCCTTAGGTAGGTTTCTTCCTAGGTAATTTATTCTTTTTGATGCAATTGTAAATGGGATTGTTTCCTTAATTTCTCTTTCTGATAGTTGTTGTTAGTGTATAGAAATACAACAGTATTAATTTTATATCCAGCAAGTTTACCAAATTCATTGATGAGCTCTAGTAGTTTTCTGGTGACATCTTTAGGATTTTCTATTTATAGTATCGTGTCATCTGTAAACAGTGACAGTTTTACTTCTTCCTTTCCAATTTGGATTCCTTTTATTTCTTTTTCTCTTCTGATTGCTGTAGCTAAGACTTCCAATACTATGTTGAATAAAAGTGGCGAGAGTGGACATCTGTCTCTTGTTCCTGTTCTTAGAGGAAATGCTTTCAGCTTTTCACTGTTGAGCATGATATTATCTGTGGGCTGATCATATATGGCCCTTATTATGTTGAGGTATGTTCCCTTTAGGTCTAAGGTTAGGTTGTTTATTTGAGATTTTTCTTCTTTCCTGAGGTAAGCTTGTATTGCTACAAACATACCTCTTACAACTGTTTTGCTGCACCCCATAGCGTTTGGATTGTTGCCTTTTTGTTTTCATTTGTCTCCAGGTATATTTTGATTTCTTCCTTGAGTTCTTTAGTGATCCATTGGTTGTTTAGTAACATGCTGTTTTGTCTCCACATGTTTTTGTTTTTTGCAGTTTTTTTCCATGTAGTTGATTTCTAGTCTTATCGTATTGTAGTTAGAAAAGATGCTTGATATGTTTTCAATTTTCTTAAATTGAAATTTAGAAAGACTTGTTTTGTGGCCTAGCATGTGATCTATCCTGAAGAATGTTCCATTTGCACTTGAAAAGAATGTATACTCTGCTGCTTTTGGATGCAGTATTCTATATATATTAAGTCTATCTCGTCTAATGTGTCATTTAAGGCCAGTGTTTCCTTATTGATTTTCTGCCTGGAAGATCTGTCCATTGATGTAAATGGGGTGTTAAAATTCCCTACTATTACTGGGTTAATGTCAATTTCTCCCTTTATTTCTATTAATATTTGCTTTACGTGTTTAAGTGATCTTATGTTGGATGCATATATATTTACAATTGTTATATCTTCTTGGATTGATCCCTTGATCATTATGTAATGTCCTTATTTGTCTCTTGTAACAGTCTTTGTTTTAAAGTCTATTTTGTCTAATGTAAGTATTGCTACCCTGGCTTTCTTTTGATTTCTGTTTGCATGGAACACCCTTTTTCATCCTCTCACTTTCAATCTGTGTGTGTCTTTAGATCTGAAGTGAATATGTTGTAGACAGTGTATATACAGGTCTTTTTGTTTGTTTGTTTTTGTATCCCTTCAGCCACTCTGTCTTTTGATTGGAGCATTTAGTCAATTTACACTTAAAGTAATTATTGATATGTATCTACTTATTGCCATTTTGATAATTGTTTTAGGGTTGTTTTGTAGTTCTTTTCTGTTCCTTTCTTCTTTGGTTCTCTTCCCTTGTGATTTGATTCCTATCGTTAGTGTTGCTTGGATTCCTTTCTCTTTTTTGTGTGTGTATTACAGATTTTTGGTTTGGGGTTACCATGACGTTTGTATGTAACAATATAAATATATGAATAATTATTTTAAGTTGCTGATCTCTTAATTCTAATTGCATTCTAACAATGCTGTATTTTTTACTCTCCTCCCTTCATGATTGCTGTTTTTGACATCATATTTTACATCTATTTGTTTTGTGTATCCCTTAACTGCTTATTGTGAATATAGATGATTTTACTGCTTTTGTCTTTTAGCCTTCCTACTAACTTTGTACATGGTTGATAAACTACCTTTACTGTGTATTTGCCTTTACCAGTGAGCTTTTTCCTTTTGTAATTTTCATGTTTCTAGTAGCAGCCTTTTCTTTTTTGCTTAGAGAAGTCCCTTGAACATATCTTGTGAAGCTAGTTTGGTGGTGCTGAACACTTTTAGCTTTTGCTTGTCTGTAAAACTTTTGATCTCTCCATTAAATCTGAGTGAAAGCCTTGCGGAGTAGACAGTATTCTTGGTTGTAGGGTTTTTTCCTTTCCTCACTTTATATAAATATATTGTGCCTTCTGGCCTACAGTTTCTGCTGAAATGTCAGCTGATAGCCTTATGTAAGTTTCCTTGTATGTAACTTGTTGATTTTCTCTTGCTGCTTTTTTATTGTCTCTACATCTTTAATATTTGCCATTTTAATTACATTGTGTCTTGGTCTGGTCCTCTTTGTGTTGATCCTGTTTGGGACTCTTTATACTTCCTGGACTTGGATGTCTGTTTCCTTTTCCAGGTTAGAGAAGTTTTCAGCTGTTATGTCTTCATGTATGTTATCTGCCCCTTTCTCTCTCTCCTCCTTCTGGGACCCCTATAATGTAATGTTAGTATTTTTGATGTTGTCCAGAGGTCTCTTAAATTGTCCTCATTTCTTTTCATTCTTTTTTCTTTTTTCTGTTCAGTTTCAGTGATTTCCACTACTCTGTCTTCCAGCTTGCTGATCCATTCCTCTGTATTATATAGTCTACTGTTGATTCCTTCTCGTGTATCTTTCATTTCAGTTATTGTATTCTCCACCTCTGTTTGATTGATTTCTTTATATTTTCTAACTCTTTGTTCAAAACTTCTAACTTCCTGCTCTGTTCATACATTTTTCTCCCGAGTTCTTTGATCATCTTTACGATCATTACCTTGAGCTCTTTCTGGGGTAGACTGCCTATCTCCACTTCACTTAGTTCTTCTTCTGGGGTTTTGACATGTTCCTCCATTCTTCTGCTACTTCATTTTGCCTAACTTGCTGTTTCTATTTCTATATATCTGGTAGGTTGGTTATGCTTCCTGACCTTGGAGAAGTGGCCTTTTGTAGGAGACATTCAATGCTCCCAGTAGTACACTTCCCTCTGGTCACCAGAGGTCTATGCTCAACCTCTATGTGGGCTTCATGGGTCCTTCTGTTGTGGTGAGCTGCTACTGTGGGTGGTCTGTAAGGCATGACTGGCTTCCAGTCCAGTTGGTTTCCAGGTCCTGCCTTTTTTGGAGGCTGCCCACCACTGGTTGGTGGGGCTGGGTCATGGGGTGGCTGGCTGCAGAACCCTGGGATGAAGCTGGGGTCCAGGAGATCCTGTGGCTGGTGGCTACCCACTGTTGTATGAAGCTAGGGCTAGTGTCGACTCACTGGCAGGAAAAGCTGGGTCCTGGAATCTGACTGCAGGGCCCAGGGGTCCCAGAGCTGGTGTAGGACCACTGGTGAGTGGGGCTGGTTCCTGACACAGCTGGCTGAGGGGTCCAAGGTATCCTGAACCTTGTTGGCCTGCTGGTGGGTAGGCTGGGTCTTGCCAAGTCAGGCTAGGGGCTGCAGTTGTCCACTGCTGGTGGGTGAGGCTGGTCTTGAGGCTCGAGCAGGCTTGCTGATGGGTGGGGCCTAGGTCCAGGGAATTCTGCGGCTTGTGCCTGTCCACTGATGGCTGCAGCTGGGTCCTGGGGTCTCTGGCTGTGGGGCTATGGGGTTCCGGCTCTAGTACATGTGTGCAGGTGTGTGGGGGCAGGTCCTTGGCCCTCTGGTGAGCAGGGCTGTGGCCAAGGGCAGCTGTGGGCTCAGGGGGTCTTAAAGCAGCCTTTCTGCTGGTGAGGTGGGGGGGGGGGTCCCAGAGCGTGTTAGATTTTGTGTGTGCCCTTTAAGAGTGGAGTCTATTTCCCACAACCCTCTGGGTCTTCTGGAAGTAAGACCTGCTGGCCTTAAAACCCAAATGTTCTGGAGGCTTTTCTTCCCAGTGCAGAACTCTTGGGCTGTAGAGCCTGATGTGGAGCTCAGAACCCTCTTTCCTTGTGGAGAACCTCTGCAATTGTAATTATTTTCCTGTTTGGGGGTCACCCACCCAGGGATATGGGTCTTGATATACTATGACTCTGTCCCTCCTACCCATCTTGTTGTGGTTCCTTCTGTACATCTTTACTTGTAGAAGAACTTTTCTGGTAGGTTCCAGTCTTTTTCATCAATAGTAGTTCTGTAAATAGTTGAAATTTTGGTGTGCCTATGAGAGGAGGTGAGCTCAGGGTCTCTCTACTCTGCCATTTTGGCAAAAGAACACCTATGGAATTATTTATCTTGATCTAAATCCGAATGAGAGGGACTTCCCTGGTGGTGCAGTGGTTAAGAATACGCCTACCAATGCAGGAGACACGGGTTCAAGCCCTGGTGCGGGAAGATCCCACATGCCGCGGAGCAGCTAAGCCCGTGTGCCACAACTACTGGGCCTGCGTTCTAGAGCCCGTGCACTAAAACTACTGAAGGCCACACACCACAACTACTGAAGTCCGTGCTCCTAGAGCCCGTGCTCTGCAACAAGAGAAGCCACCGCAATGAGAAGCTTGCACACCGCAATGAAGAGTAGCCACCGGTCGCCGCAACTAGAGACAGCCCACGCGCAGCAATGAAGACCCAACGTAGCCAAAAAAAAAAAAAAATCCGAATGAGAAAGAGGGCAGAATAATATAGTAGAAGGATACAAGGTGAAGCAGAAGTACTGGTAAAATCCATAATCCATTTGTATGTATACTTGTTTGTTTGAGTGAGGATGCCAGGATACTTATGGTGATGAAACATTTCTAAATGCAATGGTGACATACTAAATGATGTCTAGAGCATTAGGATTCATCCTCTGTTTCTATGCATGGATATAGCCTTCTGTGGTTTATATAGGAGAATCTTAGTCAGCCTTCCGTTTTTGCATACATGCCCCTCTATGCTGTGGCTGGCATCTCCTCCTTGGTGTGAAGGCGCCTCCCTGGGCAGTGTGCCAGAGAAACAGTAATGCTGGTTGTTTGAGTTAGCACAAACTGTTTGTCAAACACACAGATGATAAGAGAGAAAAAATAATTATGTGATATGAACCAAATAAGGAAAATAGTGCTTTCCTTCCTTGGTCATTTATGACTAATCATCTCAATATTTACATTTAGGGATTAAGGTAGATGTGCTTGTAGGTATACTGTCCTGAAGCTTAGAAAAATGACAGTCTCTTTCTGCTAGGGAAAAAAGTGATTAAACATATGCTTTTAAACGGAAAATTCTACAAATGATTCCCAATGTTTTTAAGATTATTGTTGAAACACCATTACTTACTATAGTTATTCAACTAAAATGTCTGAGAGATTTGTTCTGGAGCCTAAATATTGTTGCTATACTTTAATATTAAAAACTTTAAGCATTACTCACTGTTACTTCATTAGGGTTTTTACTAAGAGAAGTAAAATTAGAAACTGTGTTGCATCAAATAGTGCAGGCATATTACAGTTGTGCTTGGTACATGTACTGAATTAAAAATGTGAATGTATTATAATTTTGCTACTATGTGCCACTGAGAGCCTGGTTTCATTTTCAGTTTTGATTGCAAACATAAATCTTTGATGGAGAGTGCAGGAACACAAAAGTCATGGTTTTTTTCAGTGCATGATAGATCTTTGAAGATCAAATAGTGTAGGTTATTCTTGAAGTAACTTAAGCAGTGCCGTTATCACCAAAGGGTCAGAATGAATGTAACAGCATTCCCAAAGAATTAGTGTTCTACGTCACAGGTTACTGTCTTAACTGCCAATTCTCTCAACTAGTTTGTTCACTTTATAGTAAGGGCCTAAACTATATCTAAGTACTCTGATTGCTTATTCTATGCATTGCCCTTTCTACAGAATACTCTGTTTTTTTAGGAATAGTAATTCATAGTTACTGGTATTTTCTGTTGTAGGCAATCACAGAAGGACTAGAGTGGTCTTCCAAAAGCTGTGACTGTACACTTTACATATTCATTTATAAATGAGTTTTTCTTGAATTTCCATTTACAAATTTACAGCAGTTTCTTCATCCAAGGGAACTTAAAAAAAATCTGGAAGTGTTTAGAGACGAATCATCTGCCACTTTTTAACTCCAATAAAATCAGCAAAGTTCACATACCTAGTGATTTTTGCTGTCTCATTAGGAAAAAGGATTGAAACAGTAATATATCAATGTTTAGATTTCATGTGTTTTGAAAATTTTAAATTGTTATTTCTAAGACAAATGCTGTATTGCTCTAGAGACCAGCTTGTGAAAGAGATTCAGAGTACATGTAATTTTCTCATTGATTTGTATGAAATAATGTAGTAGAGTGTCACTATCTATTTTCTGTATAAATCTGTATAATTGTAGAACTTCAGAGTAATATCTAAAATCATAGAATCTCCAAAAATTAGAGTTGGAGGAGCTTTGCATATTACGCAATTCAACTTATTTTCCATATAGGGACCCCAATATCCACAAAAGCAGAGTCACTTCCCTAAGATAACACAGCAAATTACTAAGGTGGAATTTCCCTCAGATAGCACGTTTAGCCCATTTCACATAGTCTTTTGGTCATCTTGTAATCAGTAGTGAGTTATCATTGCGGAACTCATGAACTCTTTTTACTAACAATAAATGCACACCACGGCTAGTTTTATAAATATATATGTATTATAACGTAGCAACATCCATTTTTTAAAATTATACCACTTTGCATGAATGTAGACATTTCAAAGCTCTCCTTTGTGCTCTCTGTTATAAACATCTTTTACTTCTTTTGATGTCTGTGTGATATACATACAAGCAATTAAAACCTCCCTTCACTTGGGGTTGGAAACACAAGGTCTTCTTAATTAAAATTCAAACAAAAGTTACTGACAAAAATTACTATTATATGATTAAGGTCTAAAGTATTATGATACATTAGAATCATTGTTAACTGTTGGGATTAAAAGAAATAGATATGTTGGGGAAAAGATCAGTTGGATCTAATTACAGAAATCAATGTTTACTTAAAAGAAAATACTGACGTTTAATAACAGGTTCTGGCTATAAATATAGCACTGGCTAAAATTGTTCTTTGTTATTATTATATTGACCACATAATAATATTTTAAATTCATTGAATAAGAATCTGAAACTTCTTTTTTAGTAGTTAATTATTATAATTAAAAACATAAAACTTTAAAATCATATCTCGTTTCAAAAATTTCAATTAAAAAATGTTCTTATATGTAAAAATAGTCACCATTTATAAAGTATTCCTATTGATTCCATTTTTAAAAGGCTAATTTTAGCAGTAGCGAGTGGGAAAGGAGGCAAAATTGGTTAGAAGGAAAAAGGATCCAAAGTATTCTTACACAATTATGATTACATTAAATATGTATTAGTCTATTTGGTGACATATCGAAATAAAAGAGAACACATTTTGATATAATTCAAAAACAAGACATTTCACTTTTTTCTTCCTGATTGCTGTGATGAAAATAAACATTATAACCAGCATGCAGAAGAAAAACTCTTACTAATTGCAGACTAGATTTTAAGTAAAATGAAGGTCATTAGCAATTTCCTGGAAGCCATTCAGATTGCTTACCAGGAAATGGTAGCTAGCAGGACATCTGTAATCCTCCTGTGTGGAATTAGTGAAAACATACTGGAGCTTTAATGACGTGTGTTAGACTTGGGCTTATGGTGGAACCTTCGTTTATCAAAGTAGTTCGTATTCTTTGAATACAAATGTTTTTATTTCACTATTAGTGTACAAACCCAGAATTAAAAATAGCGTTTACCTTCCATCCACACATACATAAATACAGGCATTAATACACACCTGTAAGTTGTGGTGTGACTCAGTGGAATAAGAGATGAGAGGGTAACAGCAGAGCTATAGGAATCTGGGAATGAAATGTGTTTGGGCATATTGAAAGAAACTTCCCTTATAACTTGGAATGCTGATTTCACAACATTTGGGTAGTGAATTTAGTCCCATTTTTAGTAGCATCTTCTTACCTCAATAAAGAGATAAGCAAAGCTGAGTGTTAAGTGAAAGTACCTCACAGGACATAAATTTAAGTCTGACTTATTCTGCATTACAGTGGGAGAAATGGGGTCACTAATTTAGAGGCTTTCAGCATAGCTTCTCTGTATTACCTGAATTATTGTTTGGCTTAATAAGGATAATATCTCTGGAACTATTAAGAGTGACAGAGTAAAATTGAGGAGAGCATATGTATGCTCCAATTTGTGTAAAAAATTGTATACACACAGAAAATTGCTGGAAGGATATTTAATAAACTGTTAACAGAGGTTGATTATGTAGTGGGCAGTGTGGGGAGTGAAGGGTATGGGACAGGGGCTGAATTTTTAATTTGAACTGTATAGTTTGTACTGAAGTATTTTTTAACCACGTGTAGGCATTGCTTTTTCAATAAAGACTAGTTTAAAAAAAAAGACTGAAAGCAAGTCTTGAATAAAAAAATGAAAGGGATTAGTTTCATTATTTGTACAAAAGAAAATGGATTATGCTACTTACTTTAACTTCTGATTTTTTGAGAGGATTAGAGAAGATATGTGTGTTTGGGGTGGCATGGAGTAGGGAATCAATAAATGCTATAGGTAGCCAACAACACTTGTCAACACAGTTGACATAGTTAAGTACTTGAAACAGTAAATATTTATTGGTAGAATGACGAACTGTAGTTCCCAAAATTTTTGCTCTCAGGACTATTAAAATGTATTGAGGACTCTAAAAATGTTTAGTTTGTATGACTTACATCTATTAATACTTATTGTGTTAGAAATTAAACCTGATAAGTTTAAGAAATATTTATTAATTCATTTAAAAGCTATAATAGTATACCTGTTATATATCACCATAAAGATATTTTTCAGTTTTTTTTTCTTTCTTTTTTATTGATGTATAGTTGATGTACAATATTATATAAGTTACAGGTGTACAATATAGTGATATACAATTTTTTTTTGTCAATCCCAAACACCCTATATTTTAATAAAAAACATATTTCTTAAAATAAAAATAATTTAGTGAGAAGAGTAGCATTGTTTTACATTTTGGTAAATCTCTTTAGTGTATGGTTTAATAGTAACTCATATCTGCTTTTTGCATTCAATCTGTTGTGAAATGTATTGATTGAAGTATATGAAGAGGGAGAAGTGTCTTGTAGCCTTTTCATATAATTGTGAATTTTCTTCTAACCACACCAGATTTCATAAATGGTAGTTTCTTAAAGGTTAGGCCCAGTGTAGGATCTGAAACCATTTCAATGAACTGTCAATACTTTTACATTAAAATCCACTGGTCCAGTTTGACCTTTGCATGAATTTCTTACTCCATGCATTATTTTGTAACAGCTTTTAGATTACATTGTTTTACTGAGTTATGAAGATCTACTTTATTTTGGCACATTTCATCATACAGTATCAAAAAATCACATTCATTAATGTCACAACTAATCTTATCAGAAAATCTTTTAAGTATTTGGAAAGTATCATGGTAATGATGGCAGATAGTTCTCCAAAATTCTAATTTTCCCTTTAAAGTTCAAATTACATTGTTTCCACCAATACTTTCAGTTGTTTTTCTTGAAGTGGCAGGCTCACTTGCCAAATATTGAAGTATGAAAAATGATATTTTGTCTTTTAGTTGTTCTTTCAAATAAAATTGGTGCTTTGTGTATAAAAAGATATGAAAATGTCTAAAAAGATATGAAAATGTCAGCATACAACTCAAACAATAGCATAAGTCATTTTTCTTGAACTATTATACTTAGGTACAATAAACAGCAGAATGCTTCCCATTTTATCACAGAATATTTTAAGTATGAGTACTTAAAAGTGATTATTTAATAAAATTGTTTTTATTGTTTCATCAAGGAAATTATTAATGGAAACTGAACTTTCTGTGTGTTTTTTTTTTAAATAAACAAATACATTTATTAAAAAAAAAAAAATGGAAAACAGAAAAATGCAAACTGCTTTCGTTCGGAGGGGACGGATGGCAAGCTTTAGCCCCGTCCACTTGACCTCTCTATTCCTACCCTGTGTTTTTTTTTTAACTGTAAGTGTATAGTGGTGAAGAATACAATGACTACTAGTAGAGTTAGGTGCATTTGATTCATGCTAGGGGACCAGCAATTTTAACCCACTATTTCATTTGCATCATTAGTGCAAATGTCAACACTATAACATGCAGCACAATGTCTTAGTATTATTATGAAAACAATGTTGACCTCAGGTACTCTGGGATTCCAAGGGGTCCAAGAACCACACTTTAAGAACCACTGGACTAGAACCTTAAAATAGACTAGTATATATTTACCTTGATAATAAATTAATTGGCAATGATAGCTACAAAGCAAATTCGTCACATCTAAGAGTTCAAAGTTTCTCTGAAGACACTAGATGAAGTTACTGGCTTAAAGAAATGAGTTGCTTTCCTCCTTGTAACTGGAATTATGGCATAATAAATACAGGATGTGGAGTTGATCAGATATGAGTTTGAATCGTGTAAACTGAGCAATTAATTTACCCTGTTTTACTCTCAGCTTTCTAACCTATAAAGTAGAAAAAAATACTTGCGTTTCAGGATCATTGTCAGTGATTGCAGTGACTGACAGAATAGTTCTCAGTAAATAGTAGTTTGCCAGTAGGAATAAGAACAAAGGTATTTGGTTTTGTGCCAATGGTACCTGGAACCATTTATTACCTCTTGAAGCACAAATTATTTCATAGGAAATGATTAGATATGTATAAAATTAAGAGGAAGTTCTAACAGTCCAAGAAATCACTGTTATCTCCCATGTCAAGTTTAGAGTATAGTTTAAGTTGCCAGTGTTTGCTCAACCAAAAATGATATTCAATTTATTGATAATTAACTTACATTTTTCAGTGAGGCTAGGCCTAGTCAGCTTCATTCTCGTCTTACAGATCTTTTAGCTATCACATGCCTTCTCAAACCCTTGTAGTATTATTAAATCGCCTTATTCAAGTACAATTCAAATTCTATTTTCCAAAATTTTAAGAGATTTTTTTCGTATAATTTTAGTTCTGGCATTTTATTATAGTGATAGCTGAAACTTAGAGGTCCTACTGTTAAAATGGGATTTTCACATGTACCATTTCTGGACATACGGTTGCTGTGAAATGTTTTGTGTGTGTAATGTGTATGATAAATGAGATTTTAATAATATGAATTTATTATTTTATAAGTTATATATAAGATTTTTAGTAAACATAAAATAGTATTAAAAAGATTTAAAATTTTTATATATCATTCTTTTTAATTTGCTCTATTTTATTTTAGTCTTTTTTGTCTGAATAAATGATGTAGCTTAAAAATACACAGTTGTGATAATATTTATATACAGTTGATTCTTGAAAGAAAAACTTATGGAATAGCAATTAATCTCAATGCTGTTTATAGGCCCAGAAGTTCTCTGTGCCTAGCACCACAGGTGCCTGGGTGCATCCTGGGTATTTTATTCTAGAGTCAGCTTTTCACCAAATTCTCATGCGATACATATGTCACATTAAGAACTGGCCCATAGTACTAGAGCTCCCACACACGTACTTAGATCATTTGTCTGAACTAAAAAAAAAAATTATAAGGCTAACCATTTAATAAAATGTTTGTATTTCCATCCAAATGGTGTTTTTATGAATTAGACCCTTGAAATAGGCATAAATTGGGCATTATTCTCTACATTTTTAAATGTGCTGCTACTGTTGGTAACTACCACAGAGTGCATATTTAATGCACTGAGGAAATTTGATGCAATTATTCCGTTTATTTGTGATTTCCCTTCAATCCAAATGTTAAAGCATTAAACTACTGAAAAAGGAAACTACAGAGAATTTAGGTCATTTAAAAATGCACACATTTTCTGAACTCTGCTTGTAAACTTGTACTGCACTAACCAAAATAAAATTAGAAGGAACCCAACATTGTGAAGGATAGGGTTCAAAAGTTTAGGAGATTTTGAATAAAATTACCTTTTAAGTATAACCTTAAAAGTGGCTGGGCCAGTTGCAAGGCTACAGTCTTACAAAAGTCAACGAGAGGTGTACAACGGAGCTCAAAATTTAGCTCCTTTTGTTACCAACCGGGGTTCTTGGCCTTCCCCTATCAATAGAAATTGACAAGAGGCCAAACAAATTCAGGCAAGGCTTTATTGGGGCCCTTGCTGCAGCAGGGGGGAACCAGAACAAGTAACAGGTTCCCTTGCTCGCTTGCTCCCTGAGAGGGGGGCAAGCTTGTTCCTTATATGGGGTGAGGGTAGAGGTGTGTCCAGGGAGGGGTGGCTTAGGTGTTTTGCCCACCCCTCTGGTGGTGTTGAGTGCAGGGGGCATGCGCAGTACCCTGCTTTTGCTCCCAGCACTTTGTTTTTGCTGCTGCTCTTCAGAAGTGGCAGTTGAGTTTTTTAGTCTTTTGTATCTTTTTGTCCATAATTTGCCCCAACTGCGCATGCATGCAGTTATTTTTAGTCCCTTATAATTTCTTTGTATTTTGTTGCTGGAGGAGAGGTTTGTCCAGGTGCAAGCATTGCAGCACTTCAGCAAAGGGTTCCAGGTCCCAGCTTGTCTCAGTTTAACTTCAGACAAATTATTCTTCCTCAAGCCTCTTTTCAGTACTTAGGAGTTGATTACACCTGGAAATGGATTGAATAGACAGAAGTTGGTAATTTAGAAAGTTGGTACAAAATGGTAGAAACCACAGAAGAGAGGTCTGAGTCTGTCTCTTCCATGAGTGCCCAGCATTTTTTAAAGCTCAGAGAATTTTGGTAGTGAAAATCATCTCTACTGCTGAAAGGGTCAGAAAATAAGAAGAGTGCAAGAGGGGTACAACTCTTGTAGGCCCACTTTATATTTTCTCCTCTGAGCATAAGCTAGGAAGAAAAGTATACATTTTTCACAGAAATGATTCAATATCATTAAAATGGTTTGGTAGGGAATAGAATAAGGCAGAAGAACATAGGTATTAAATGGGAAGGAGGAACTTCATATCCGTTTTGTTCAGTAGACATCATCTGGTGTTCCCTTTCAACTTAATATGCAACTATTCGTTATACATGTTTTAATAATAGTCTTAAATATCTCTCTAGGGCTACCGAAGAGATGAGATTTAAAATGAAATCTATTTCATGGCTTTAAAAATATGTTTCTTCATGTAATAGTAATGAGAGACCTGTATTCTTATGCTTAAAGCAAAGAGTTACCTTCCTATTAACATTTGTTTAACTAGGCTTCTATCACAACAGGTGCACAATTATTTTTATGAGTAAAATATTATCAGCCTTCAAAATTAGCCAGGGCAAAATGCAAGTTGTCTGATTAAATAATCAGAGTTGATACTTAAAATACATTTGATTTCCACAAGAATTTTAAAATGCAAAGTCCCAGTCTCTTATTCTGATGTGTTGAGGGAGCTGCAATTTTTTGTGGTATATAAGTAGTAGCTTGTATTGTAAATAATTTGATATATTTCACATAATTCAACTGACATTATGAGACAATCTACTAAAAATGTAGTAGTTTATTACTTCTAGTCTAACATTTTAATCTATCAATGAAGTAGAATTATGCTTCACGTGCATAAAGCAAAAATAAAAGTGACCCTTTTGTAGACTATTCTAAATTCAATTAAAAAGCACATCAGTTTAGAAAGTTAAAATCCAGTGTATTCTTATTTAAATTTAATTTGTGGAGGGTAAAAAAATACGAATATAAATTTCAGTTCATAAAATGTATAAATCGTATGTACACCAAAGTTACTGAATATCTTGGTGAACGATAAAGATTCCCAAATGGTTAAAATCAAACAATAAAACAAAAAACAAAAGCAAACAATACCACACACACACACACACACACACACACACACACACTCACTCTTTCGAACACAGGAAACTTCTTTAGGAGGTACTTTCTAAACCATGGTTTAGAAGTACTACAACAGTGCAGCTGTTAGAAACCAATTATAGCCAGGTAACTGTTTGTTTTCATATCTAAATCTGTTTGTCAATCAGGAGAATGCAGTGAATCAGGGAAGGGGATCTCATACAAACCACAATAAGGCAGAGCATCTGGAATGGGTCCAAGCCACAGGAATTAAGGCAGGAGTATAGATCAAAACCATACATATGCACATGGCTGCTGTCTTTGACCAACTTTTCAAATAGACTCAGAAGTAGAGACTATTGGAGAAAAATGTCAGTTTTCTATTGAGAGCAGTCTGATTTTAAGATTTCTTAGAAATGTGTGGTTATTTATAGAAGAGTGATTGTAGAAGACATCTTTTACAGATCTTCAAATGTAAGACATTTCTAAAATTGGCTCATAATCATCATTTTAAAATGAAGATTTAAATGTATTTTTAAATTTCAAAGTACATTATATATATATTTTATATATATATATATCTGACCATATTATAAACACATAGGTTTTAACTACTTTGAAATTAATCTATGGCTGTTTCCAGCTAATATAGCTATTTATGAAGAAACTTTAGTTTTATCAGGACCCTAGCATACGCTTTTACTCAAGTTAGTGAAACCACCTCTGCTGTTTAAATATGCAGCTGTTTGTGCTCTGGTTGCAAGATTTCAGGAGACAGGTATACAAAGAGTGATTTACATAAATCTATATAGCTAGAAGTTTTTCCATGCTGAAATGTGGGTGAACCTATTGAGACTCTGAAGTTTGAGTTGGTGACATCAAGGGAGCATAAATAGAAATTTATTTAAAAAGCTAAAGAAAATGAAATGGGCACGACCATTCTGTGGTTTTGCTTAAACACAGGCTTTCACATCCATTGAGAGTCCTGGATTCCTTGTTAACTGCTTACTGAAAGGAGCTCTTTTGTTTTTCCAGCCATGATTTAGTGCCAATAGGTATTTGCCTCTAAGCTTGATGGCACTTCTGTAACCTTCACAGTTGACTATGTAGTTCTTAGCTGTGGCTATCATGGTTTAGGGTTGCTCTCCCAGATGGATGCTGAAAAGTATTTTCTTACTTGTCCCAGGTTTCTCTCTGTATACCATTTAGTTCTGGTGTTAGGAAGAGGAGGAGGGGTTAGCCACTCCCTGATATGGCGCTCTCTGTACCTGAGCCATCTTTTAAATATTTACAAAGGCTCATTTGAGATGGAATCAGAATGAATGATCAAGAAACAAATGAGTGAGAAGTGATGAATTAGATGAAATGAAATACTGGAGGAAATAGTTATGCTTTGTTTGTCTAGAAAAGAAGAGTTTGCTTAAGATTGTAGAAAGGGCTCTGAGGAGATTCTCTGTACTGTATTTCATAAAGAAAACCAGAGGTAGGACCAGTAAAAAAACTCCTTTTTTCCCCTCATGATGAACTGATTCTTACTGTGGTTGACACTGAGAAAAGCTTTCTTACTAGAATGTTAATCTCAGAACTTTAGAATTCATCTCATCCATCCCCCTGCTTTCAAGAAGGAATGTATTTGTAGAATCTCAATCTACAAATCTTTTTTGAGTGCATATTATTTGCCCATCATTGTGTTAGACTATGTAGGATTTACAGTGTTTCATATTTTCTACCACTCAGATATGAGCAATTCGTTTTTAAAGATTTACAGAGAAGCAGGAGAGGAGAGCACTGACAAAAGCAAGAACTAACATTTATTGGGCAAATACTGTGTGTCACAGTGCTTCTGTTTATCTTACCTCACTTAATCCTCAAACCAATGCCATGAGGTGTGGGCATCATTGTCTTCCTTTTACAAGGGAAGAGGGAACAAAGGCTCAGGGAAATAATTTTCTCAAGACACCGAGATAATAATGGCCAATCCAGAATTTGAATCGGGGATTATATGATGCTAAATTTCATGCTCTTTCCACCAAAACATGCTAACATCTATTCTGGTCATTACTGGGACACATTTCCCCATGCATTTCCCAAGTCTCCCATACTACCTTTTTGAGTTAAACAAACAGAAAAGCAAAGACAAAACCAGACAAATGAATAAAAAAGAGTGATTATCATTCTCTTTGTGTAAATGTGTCATATTTTTAACTGTGAAGTTTGCTTTTTTAAAAATTCTTCAGGTTTGAGTATCTCACTTATCCTTTAGTGTACTTAGAGGTTTTCTAATTTGCTATCAAGGGTTATTTCATATTATTCTGGCTTTCTAGGATAATCTGATCTGCAATTCAACAGTGAATCATCACTGGTTATTAGACAGTTGACCGAATGCCTGGGTATGCCATGAGAGTAATTGTAGAATATAAACTTTGGTAACTGTGGACGCTGGCTAGACTACTAGAATCCTTACATTTCTAGCATAGTGGAGTATATATTTCTGTGTTTACTGCAAAAACTGATGAACCATGAGTAGAATTTTAATAAATAAATTATATTGTGGTTAATTATTAAATTAAAGCTATGAGAAATAGTTAAGGGAAGATTGTCATCTCTCTCTTCAATGACCCCTTACTATGGCTATAATCCATATCTCACGCTGGAATCTGTGAATTATTTGATTGTCTCAAGGTCTTTTAATTCATACTATAATTTTCTGATTTCTCTGAAGATATTTTCAAAATCAGCTTTCTTCTCTTTTGCTCAAGAGGAAAATGAAATAGCTGGTACTAATGCAATGACAAGTGTTTTGAATTTGGTGGTATACAGAGGACATGATTATTTTGAGGATTAAGTCACCAAATTATCTTAAACAGTTTCCAATTCAAAATTTTTCATTTCTTAACGGGAAAGCCAAGAGAAATCAGACCCAGGAGTGTACTTAAAACCACAGGTTAGAGAGATACCTTAGGGCTGGCTAAAGTCATGAATGGGGATGTGAATACTAAATCTCCTTGGAGGAAAATGGAGTGTGGGCAATCAACATTGGAAGCACAGGAAGGGGAGGATAATGGTAACTGAAGTAGCTGAGCCACCCTAAGTGATCAAGCAGAGATGCCCAAGAACACAAGTTAGGAGCATAAAGCACATAAAGGCAGGTATCCAAGACCATATAGGTTAGATAACAAGAGAGTCAAGTGTAAGCTCTGCTAAAAATGAGAGTCAGGACATAAGACACAGAAGGCCTGGGTAGTAGATACTCATAGACTCAGCACTGATAGGAAGAGAGAAATAGGTCACCACAAATGGTGCTGAGAAGACAGGGTTATGACCTCTGATCCTAGCATAGAGACTGTCCACTCCTGGCTGTCTGCTTAGTACAGTTAGAGACCAATGTTAATGGCTAGATAAAAGGAAAGTTTTTCTAGATCACACTAAATCTGTGCTGCTCAGTACAACAGTTATCAGTACTTGGCACATATGGCTATTTAATAAATTAAAATAAAGCTAACTAAAATGAAAATACAGTTCCTCAGTCACACAAGCCACATTTCAAATGCTTATTACCACATGTGGCTACCATATTGGACAGCAAAAATATAGAACATTTCCATTATCATAGAAAGTTCTATTGGACATTGTTTTTCTATATTATAATAGTCATGAAAGGCTTAGGCTTTTGGAGAGTCCTAATATTGTGGAAATATGGAATCTATAAGTTTCTATAACAAGACCTCTCTATGAGAGTGTACCTTAAAAGAAACCAAGAAATAATACTGTTAAGTTTAGTGAGGATTCTGAAAACAGGATTTTGATGGAATAATTCTATTATATGAAGTTAGTTCTGAAATTGGTATTCATAATTTTCTTTTTGCTAATTTGTATACTGCTGCAATAAATACAGAGATTTTTTTCCACTGAGGAGTATCTATTAAAATCCTGTTGGAATGGATCATAACGTATACAAACTGCTGAAATTATATTAAAATCTATTTTCCCACATGTATACTGTGTGTTTGTTGAAGCATATCGGCTTTTGTGAATTACTTGAAATTTTCTCATCTCCACTGATGGCTCATGGGAAAGTAGATCCTTCTATCTTTCTTTCATCAAACTGTCAACAAGTCAGCTTCCTGTTTTGAGTGCTATTTTTCACTGTATTTAATATACATCTTATTATGTATGCATTTGTATTGTATTTAGTACAGATTTTGTGTGCTTAACTATGTGTCAGAGAAAGAGAAAAAGATACACAGGAAAAGACAGAAAAAGAGAGGGAGATTAGACATACTAAGGAAAATGAAGTGAGTAAAATATTAGGTTTTTTTTTCTCTTCAAAGTAAATTTAACTCTCAGAGAAAGAGAGAACCATTTGCATTTATGTCAGTATCTAATATTTTTCTTTATATCCTAAACCCAAGCCCCTGAAAGCCACCACCGCTAAATTTTGTGGCTTCTAGAGGAAAATCCAAACCCCCTTGTTCAGAGGTACTGCTTTTTGATTTTGGCATGGAGGTTCTTGAACAGACCTAGCCGCTGATATGGAACCAAAATACATGTGGTAGGCATAGCTTGTTGAATCCACACTGGCTCAAAATTAAATAGGCAGTTCACAGAAGAGGATGCCTGAATAACAAGGAAATGTAAATTAAAGCAACAACAAGATACCATTTCATATCCATCAGACTGGCAAAAATTAGGTGTGTGGAGCTGGAATTCTCATAAAATACTGTGGCAGTATAAGTTTATATAGCTACTCTGAAAATGGTTTACCTATATCTAGCAAAGTTGAAGGTGTACATACTCTATGAACTAGCAATCTGACTTTTATAGTTATATCTTTATATCCTAAAGAAACTCTTGCACATATACAAGAATGTTCACTGTAGCATTGTTTATAATAGCAATCAAAATAAAGTAGTCAAAATAAACAGGAGCTATATATATCAACATGTATGAATGTAAAAACATAATATTAAATGAAAAAAAGACAAAATTATATATCTAGTATATGATGCAATTTATATAACTGAAAACATGTAAAACAATACCATAGATATTTTCTTATAAGCTCATATGTAGTAATAGTGTAAAAACAGGCATTGAAATGATAAACACTAAATTTAGTATAACAAATATTAAAAAAATAAAAGCAGGCTCTGTCTCAGGGGCACAGGAAATAAACAGATAAATGTGATTTGTTATCCTTCAGTATTAGAGACACCAGCTTTCCTCAAACTATCCATGGTGCTTGCACTTTGCTTTACCAACGAAAGCTTTAAAGTTGCTTAAACTTCCTTTGTTTATCTTGTAACTCTCAGCCTCTTCTTGACTGCCGGTCACCATGAGTGAGTGAAGATATCTGAGTCTTCAGACAGTCAATTGGAAGAGGTTCTTTTTATAAAAACAGAACTTTTCTCATTAATGTGGCACTTTAGATAGCACCTTGGGGACACCCTACAAATCTCAACCCTATTTTCATTCATTTATATTTTTATTAATCCCACTCATCTGTCAAACATTTTTTGAGAAGCTTTTATATGGTAGGTATTGGGAATACAAAGATGACTAAGAAATGGTCCCTACCCATAAGGCGCTCACAGTCTATAATGGCATACGTAGATAATTATAACAAATACTTTTAGCTCATGCTTTAGAGGGTACTAAAGAGGAATTGATTACAATATTACTTAAGTTTTTTCCCCCTTCAAAATGAATAAAAGGATTATCTCTCAAAGAAAGAAATCATTTGTATTTATAGATCAGTGTCGTATTTCCTCTGGATCCCAAATTCATGACAAGTAGGGTTAATGTTTATATTTCCAGCCCAGACCTCTTTTTTGAGCTCCAAATTTGTATATCCAATTTTCTACTGTATATTTCTACTTGAACATTTTAATTTAACATGTCTACAATAGAACTCCTGATTTTCTTTCCTAGATCTACTGCACCTAAATTTCCTCCCATCTCAGTAAACGGCAACTCTATCCTTCTAGGTGATCAGGTCCCAAACCTTGAAATCAACCTTGATTCCTTCAGCGTGAGACATATTTTCCATTTGTCCCTCTCTATGCCTTCTAAACTTGCTCTGTGCTCTAAGAGCCCAATTCATGGACTGCATGAATGAGTTCTCTTCCTCTTTGACTTCCATTTGGGTTTGACCAATAAGAGGCACTGAGGAGAGTTGGAGGAGAGTAAGGTTGTTGTCTTCTCCCTTTCCCCGGTGCTTCCCTTGCCAGATTGCTGTAGGTTGATGTGACCCTTTCATGATCCTCTCCATATGACTACATTCTCCATGTTCCGGGAACCATTCTCTCCTCTTACCTTTCAGGCCTAGGTATGATAACAGCTTCATCCTATAATTAGCTCCTGGGTACATCACTATCTCTTGTTGTTTTCCTTAAATCTTGCCCCATATCTTTGTAAACGGTTTATTTAACTCTCCTCAAATTATCTATTTTAAGTGTGCCACTGCCATTACTTTGCTCCAAGCTGCCAGTCTCTCTTGCCGGGACTATTGTAATGGCCTCTTAGCTGATATCCCTGTTTTCTCCCTTGTTTCCATAGAATCTGTTTTCCATACAGAATCTAGACTGACCCTTTAAAAACATAAGTTAAATCACATCACTCCTTTGCTTGAAAACTCTCTACTAGATCTCCATATTAATCTGAGTAAAGGTCAAAGGTCCTATGATCGTCCAAAAGGCCTTACAAGATAGATACGGTCTCCTCTTTGTTCTCTAACTTCATCTCTTATTACTCTCCTAAAGGAAAACTGTTTCTCTACTCAGAACATTTCTGACACCAAAAATGTGAGTTTTCCACACCAAACAATTCTCCACTTCTCTGTGGACAACAACTGGGTGTCCTACAATTTAATTCAACTCTGACACTAACTGCCCAGAGTTAGTGTAGACCGCCCACAGGTTAAAGGCTTAATCCCACAAGACTGCTCCCCTCTCCTGCTTCAGACACTAATTGTAAGTCATAGGTCATCCCCAGGTTATCCACACTTCTGTCCAAATTAGCTACAAATTGGCTCTTCAGGTCTGACTGTTTGCTATAATGGCTCACAGAATTCAGGGAAACACTCTACTTACTATTAGAGGTTTATTACAAAGGATACAAATGAACACCCACCCAGATGAAGAGGTACATGGGGCAAGGTCTAGAAGGTCCCAAGCACATGAGCTTCTGTCCCCATGGAGTTTGGGGTACTCCAGCTTCCTGGCACAAGGGAGCATTCACCAACCCTGACGTTCTCAGAACCCCTTCATTTAGGGTTTTTATGCAGGTTCCGTTACATAGGCATGGTTGATTAAATCATTGGCTGCTGGTGATTAACTCAATGTCTAGCTTCTCTCCCCTCCCTAGAGGTCTGGACAGGGCTGAAAGTTCTAACTTTATCACGTGGTTGGTTCCTCTGGCAACCAGTCCCCTTGAAGCCATCCTATTTATAATTGGAACCTCTGTCTCCTGCTTAGCCTTATTTTTTCTGTAGCATTTACTACATTTTAATATACTTTTCATTTTGTTGTTTTTTTAAATTTATTGTGTGAATTCCACAATTAGAAGATAAGTTGCATGAAAACAGGGTGTGTATGGGTACACTGCTTGACCCAAGGTAAATAATATATATTTATTGAATGCATGGTTGAATGAATGTAGCGAATTAGAAAGATGCACAAGAAACCTGTGAGTGTTACAGAAGGCTGTTTGGAGAAGTTGCTTTTGTTCTTCTGACTCCTCACCCTGGCGTCTCTCCACCAATATGCTATTGCATCTGAATGGGAGTTCTAGTTAGTTTATGCCTCAAGACCACAAGATCTGTCTGCTCACTTATGCCAGTAGGCAGATCTAAGTTTTGAAACTCAGATACAAAAAATTCCTCTTTTAGGGGAGCAAATTCAATTATTTATTGCAAATAAAATACTTAGGAAATATTCGTGTTTTTATGAAGAGATATTTGAACACCAGAAGAACACCTATTTTAAGAGTTTTTTATTCAAGTATAGTTGATTTACAATATTGTGTTAGTTTCAGGTGTACTGCAAAATGATTCATATATATATATATATATATATATATATTTATATTCTTTTTCAGATTCTTTTCCCTTATAGGTTACTACAAAATATTGATTATAGTTCCCTGTAGTATACAGTAGGTCCTTGTTGGTTATCTATTTTATATATAGTAGTTTGTATGTTAATCCCAAGCTCCTAATTTATTCCTCTCCACCCCCTTCCCCCTTTGGTAACCATAAATTTTGTTTTCTATGTCTGTGGGTCTATTTCTGTTTTAAGTTCATTTGTATCTTTATTTTTTAGATTCCACGTAAAAACGATATCATATGATATTTGTCTTTCTCTGTCTGGCTTACTTCACTTAGTATGATAATCTTTAGGCCCTAGAAAAGAAGAAGTTCCTATTTTAACTAAACATCACAAATATAAGGCTCAAGTAGACAAGAGCATATAGTTTTCTTTCTATGGAAAAGAACAATAGTTGTAGAATGTGTTTTGCTTTCTACTAATAGTATGGTTATCTTTGAATTGTATATTATTCATATAACCTAGATTGGGTATTCTTTTAAAATAAGCTGTATAATAAATGGATTTGCAAGACCAAAAACTTTATTGTACAATATAATAATTTTATTCTTTAATAGAAAGAGGGACTAAGTGATAGAGATTACTTGTTTTTTTTTTTTTTGTAAATACCAATTTAACTGAGGGAAGTTGTCAGTAAATCATCTCCTAAGCAGTTTTATCATAGCTCGTATACAAGATTTTTCTGCTTTTTCCTCAAACATTCTTTACAATAGGAAGGCTTATTTAAGACATCAAAATTTAAATCAGATATTAAATTTCAGTTAATGTTGAACAATTACAAGGAATCTTAGAAGGTCTATTTTTTAAAATTTATATTTCACAGAAATTTTTTAAAAAGGGACAGCTTCTATAATATCAATAAGAATAGGTAGACAAGAAGATAGGAACTTTTTTGTGAATAAATTTTACTATTTCTTGACCATTGGTTTATAAATTTTTCTTACAGTCTAGTTGAATCTGTTCAAACCCTTGTGATTTACCTCAGGCTTGTCATTGGATTTTGAAAGACACATTGGTTATTTTCAGGACAAAAAAGGCATTTATTGAGCATTTTACTGGGCATTTTTAACTTTGTTCATTTATTTATTTTTTTGTAATGGCTTTATTGAGATATAATTCAGATACCATAAATTTCACCTATTTAAGAAGTACAATTCAATGGTTTTTTAGTATATGGTTTTTCACAGAGTTGTGTGACTATCACCACAGTTAATTTTAGAATATCTTCATCACCCCCGAAGGAATCCCCTGTCTTTTAGCAGTCACTCTCCACTTATCCCAAAATTCCCTAGCCCTAAGCAACCACTAATATACTTTCTATCTTTATAGATTCACCTATTCTGGGCATTTCATATAAATGGAATTATATGTGTTTTTTTCTGATTGGCTTCTTTCACTTAGCACAATGTCTTCAAGGTTCATCAGTGCTGCAACATGTATCAATACTTCATTCCTTTGTATTGCCAAATAATATTCCACTATATGAATATATGTACCACATTTTATTCATCCATTCATCAGTTGATGGACATGGATTGTTTCCATTTTTTGGCTATTTTGAATAATACTGCAATGAACATTGTACAAGTTTTGGTGTATATGTTTTCATTCCTCTTACATATATACACCAAGGAGTGGATTTTCTGGATCATATAGTAACTCTGTGTTTAACCTTTTGAGGAACTGACTGTTTTCTAAAGCAGCTGCACTATTTTGCATTCCTACCAGCAGTGTATAAGGGTTCTAATTTCTCCATATCTTCACTGTTTCATTTAGCAACACTGAATAGCAGCATATTTAAAACAATGTTTAACAACTATTCTGCTGGATAGATATTATAAATTTTATTTTATGTATAGAGAAACAAAGGCTTAGTAAAAGCATAAATAATTGGTCCAAACCCACAATGCTAGAAAGTGTTAGAGTTAGTTTTCAAACTCAGTTCTAATTAAACACCTATACCTTTCATTCATTCTAAAATTCTATTTATTTTTTCCAGAAATATTTTAGAAAATCACTTACATTTAGCACATATTTGAGTGTATACCATGTTTTAGGAATTGGGGAAACAGTTCAATTTGCTTATAGACCCGTGAGACTAGTGGCTCAGAATTGCTTGCATATAGGTCAGCAATTTAAAGTCTCTTTTAATACTCTTAAAAATTAATTAGAACCCCAAAGAGTTTTTATGTGGCTTTTGTCTATTGATATGTTTAGTATTAGAAATTAAAACCAAGAAAATTTTTTTAATGAATTTTTATTGGAGTATAGTTGCTTTACAATGTTGTGTTAGTTTCTGCTTTACAGCAAAGTGACTCAGCTATATGTATACATATATCCCCTCTTTTTTGGATTTCCTCCCCATTTAGGTCACCACAGAGCACTGAGTAGAGTTCCCTGAGCTCATTAGTTATCTACTTTATGCATAGTATCGATAATGTATATATGTCAATCTCAGTCTGCCAGTTCATCTCCCCCTCCTTACCCCTTGGTATCCATATGTTTGTTCTGTACGTCTTTGTCTCTATTTCTGCTTTGTAAATAAGATCATCTATACCATTTTTCTAGATTCCACATATATGCGTTAATATACGATATTTGTTTTTCTCTTTCTGACTTACTCTATATGACAGTCTCTAGGTCCATCCACATCTCTACAAATGACCCAGTTTTGTTCCTTTTTATGGCTGAGTAATATTCCATTGCATATATGTACCACAACTTCTTTATCCATTCCTCTGTTGATGGACACTTAGGTTGCTTCCATGTTCTGGCTATTGTGAATAGTGCTGCAATGAACATTGGGGTGCATGTGTCTTTTTGAATTATGGTTTTGTCTGGGTATATGCCCAGGTGTGGGCTTGCTGGGCCATATGGTAGTTCTATTTTTAGTTTTTTAAGGAACCTCCATACTGTTCCCCACAGTGGCTGTATCAGTTTACATTCCCACCAACAGTGCAAGAGGGTTCCCTTTTCTCCACACCCTCTCCAGCATTTATTGTTTCCAGATTTTTTGATGATGGCCATTCTGACTGGCGTGAGGTGATACCTCATTGTAGTTTTGATTTGCATTTCTGTAATAATTAGTGATGTTGAGCATCTTTACATGTGCCTCTTGGCCATCTGTATGTCTTCTTTGGTGAAGTGTCTATTTAGGTCTCCTGCCCATTTTTTGATTGGGTTGCTTTGTTTTTTTGATATTGAGCTGCATGAGCTGTTTGTATATTTTGGAGATTAATCCTTTGTCCATTGCTTCATTTACAAATATTTTCTCCCATTCTGAGGGTTGTCTTTTCATCTTGTTTTTGGTTTCCTTTGCTGTGCAAAAGCTTTTAAGTTTCATTAGGTCCCATTTGTTTATTTTTGTTTTTATTTTTATTACTCCAGGAGGTGGGTCAAAAAAGATCTTGCTGCAATTTATGTCAAAGAGTGTTCTGCCTGTGTTTTCCTCAAGCGTTTTATAGTGTCTGGCCTTACATTTAGGTTTTTAATCCATTTTGAGTTTATTTTTGTATACGGTGTTAGGAAGTGTTCTAATTTCATTCTTTTACATGTAGGTGTCCAGTTTTCCCAGCACCACTTATTGAAGAGGCTGTCTTTTCTCCATTGTATATTCTTGCCTCCTTTGTCATAAATTAGGTGACCATAGGTGCATGGGTTTATCTCTGGGCTTTCTATCCGGTTCCATTGGTCTATATTTCTGTTTTTGTGCCAGTACTATACTGTCTTGATTACTGTAGCTTTGTAATATAGTCTGAAGTCTAGGAGCCTGATTCCTCCAGTTCCATTTTTCTTTCTCAAGATTGCTTTGTCTGTTCGGGGTCTTTTGTGTTTCCATACAAATTGTAAAATTTTTTGTTCTAATTCTGTGAAAAATGCCATTGGTAATTTGATAAGGATTTCATTGAATCTGTAGATTGCTTTGGGTAGTACAGTCATTTTCACAGTATTGATTCTTCCAGTCCAAGAACATGGTATATCTCTCCATCTGTTTGTGTCGGCTTTGATTTTTTAAATCAGTATCTTATAGTTTTCTGCATACAGGTCTTTTGCCTCCTTAGGTAGGTTTATTCCTAGGTATTTTATCCTTTTTGTTGCAATGGTGAATGGGATTGTTTCCTTAATTTCTTTTTCTGATCGTTTGTTGTTAATGTATAGAATTGCAAGAGATTTCTGTGTGTTAATTTTGTACCCTGTGACTTTACTAAATTCATTGATTAGCTGTAGTAGTTTTCTGGTGGCACCTTTAGGATTTTCTATGTAAAGTATCATGTCGTTTGCAAACAGTGACAGTTTTACTTCTTCTTTTCCAATTTGGATTCCTTTTATTTCTTTTTCTTCTCTGACTGCCGTGGCTAGGACTTCCAAGACTACGTTGAATAATAGTGGCGAGAGTGAACACCCTTGTCTTGTTCCTGATCTTAGAGGAAATGCTTTCAGTTTTTCACCATTGAGAATAATGTTTGCTGTGGGTTTGTCATATATGGCCTTTATTATGTCGAGGTAGGCTCCCTGTATGACCACTTTCTGGAGAGTTTTTATCATAAATAGGTGTTGAATTAAAACCAAGAAATTTAAAAAATATGATTTGTTACTTCATTGAAAATAACAATAAACTTATCACTTGTTAAAATAAGTAAAACAGTTTTACAAAAATAACTATAATGTCTAAAAAATAATTTGGTAAGAATAGCAGAATTATTTTACTTTTTTACACATTTCTTTAATGTCGGGCTTAGTAGAAGATAGTTGAATTCTCGTGTCTGCTTCTGCATACAGTCTGTTGCAATATGTTGTTTTGATTGAAGTATGTGAGGTATCACACATATATACATTTAGAAAGTGGAGTATTTTAATAGTATTTTTCAGATAATTGTGGATGTTTTTTGTACTACACCAAAGTTTACAAGTAGTATAAAGGTTAATTGCAATTTGGAATCTGAAACATAAGGAATTCTTCATATTTTATTATATTACATTAAAATCCACTGGTCTAACTTGCACTTTGAATGGAATTTTTACCAGTGTATGATTTTATGACATGTATTTGTCATTTGGAAAATGTTGAATCACTGAGTTATACAAAGTTTCCAAATGTTGGTGTATTTTATGATACAATATGGATAAATCTCATCCATTAATATCACTTTTGTTAACTTGGAAGCACAGATATTATTACTGAAAACAAATACAAATATAATTGTTTTCCTTGAAGTGAAAGGCTCACTTCGTATCATTTTTGAGAAAATATCTTTTAAAAATCCAAGTTTGAATAACCATTCTTTGCCTGTCAGTCAATTCTTTCAAGTAAAAATGGTATACTATGGAAAAAGCAGTTAGTTTGGATCTTAAAGAATCACACAAGTGCTTTTCCTCAAGAAAACCGGTTTAACATGCAGCAGAAATTCTTTATATGTACTTCCTATTTGGTTACACTATTATTTTATAAAGGACACTCTTAAATTGAGATTTAATAAAATTATTGTTTGTATACTTTCATCAGGAGTTTTAAAGTGAAACTGACATTTAAAAAAATACTTGGTTGCAAAGACTTCAGTAACCACTAACTAGTACAGTTTAGAGTCACTGGCTTGATTTGTGCTAGGGCACCAGCAGTTTTACCCATCACTGTTTTTGTACCAATAGGGTAAATGTCAATACAGTGAAAAGGCAAAAAAGATCACAGTAGATTTGTAAGCCTAGTTTTATGCATATAATTTAGGTGCATGAATATATTATATTCATACCCTGATGATATCCAAAATGTTCTTTGGAAAGTATGAGTTGAATATATGGAAGTCAAGAGATAGATGTATAAGTAATGCTAGTGAAAGGAATAGGCATTCTCTTCCCAGAAATTTAGATGTTTATTTTTGTTTAATCTTTGATTGTTATACAGTGTACCCACAATTATTTAAAACATTAGTTTAGAAGGAAATCAATTTCTTTAAATATCTTCTTACCTCAAATTCTATTTTAACTTTAAGTAACCATTAGTGAAAATGTTTTCTTTTTAATAATGGGAAGAAATAACTTATAAGTAACCTATAAATAACTCATAATTACTTAACCTTGAGCAAGACACATTTTATTCTTAATAGTTCCAAGAATTGTATAACATCACTTATCAATATACACTACTGTATGATATCAGTATAGGAGTATAAAAAGAATAACATAATATTCCCTCCTTACTCTGCCCCTCCTAGCCTATTTTAAAAATAAGATTTTTAAAGTAAAAATAAGTTATGCAACTTCTTTTTTTCCTTAATATAGATTTATTTATCTCACTCTTGGATAATGTTTCTGTCTGTTTCAGTCACTAATCTCCAGAAATTAGAACAGTACATAGAAGGTGCTCAATAAATATTTGTTAAATGAATGAATCAATTCTTTACATTATCTTAAGAGCTATCTGCATACAATTCCTAGCTATTAATAAACTTGTTCATCCATTCCTCTATCAATAAACATTGGTTTATTTCTAGTTTGTCATTTTTAAAGTAATACTATGGTAAAAAGATGGGTGGAAGAATGTTTTAGGCAATGTGAGTATTATGGGTGATACCCAGAAACACGAGAAATTACTTTTCTGGGAAATTTCACGTTTTTAGGGGAAAAAGTGTGTACGTGTGTGCACATTTTTGTTGTTGGGGTGGGAAGATGTTAAAGTTGGAAAGCAAATATGAGAGATGACGCTAGGTGGGCAAGCAAGGGCAAGATCACAAAAGGATATGTAAACCATTTTTAAAAGTCTGGACTTTATTAGAGGAGAGTCATTGAAGAGTTTCAGTGGGAGAGTGACATGATCCTTTCTACCATGCATGAATTTCCAACTTTCAGGAAGTTGGAATAAAGTGACATTTTATAGTCAATGAAAGTGTCTGTGATTTTAGAACTTTATTAAACATTTAGAATAAAATAAATCATAATATTTTAAAATCATATAACTTTTGTTCTTTATTGTTAAGATAGATTCTGAAATGGATTTTGATATGGACGTTATTTGACCATACTGGCAAATTATAGTGTTTGCTATGTGAAAGCACTTTTCTAACTGCTTCACATTTATGAACTTGTATTAACTCATTTGGTCTGTACGACACCCTGTACTATTCCAATTTGATAAGAGATCAATAAGATCAAAGTTATATCCCTAGGAAATGGTAGAGCTGAATATTTAAAATCTGGCTCCAGAACCCCTGCTCTTAAACACTTCACCATACTACTTCCTCAGTCTGATGATTATTAAAATATACAAGCAAAACTTAGTGAACTTACAGATAAACTGTGATAAGTCAAAAAATTAAAAGTTGTATTTCCTCATTTACAGAATGATGTAACTTCAACTTATGTATTCTGCTTTTATTCCGGTAGAGGTTTTTTCTTTTGTAAACACAATGAGATAAAAATATATTTTGTAAATTAGTGAGTTTTCTGGCTAAACTGACATTAATTATCATGTCACATATGGAAAAAGAAAATGATGCTTTGAATTCAGTGAAGTTTACTCTCAAAATTAACTGAAAAAAAATCACATCTGAAAAGTTAATGCTGGGTTGTATGTTAATATATAATGTTAGCCTAATGAGTATATATACAATATGTTTACATTCATTCTTCTTGGTAACATAAATGATTTTTTTTCTCATGCTACCAAGATATTAATGATCTTAACAGATACAGCAAAGATGGAATGGTTTTTATAAAACATTAAAATTGCAGAAAGTCTACACTCAAGGAACATTTCTAGAATTATAACCCATTACTGAAGTGTCCTTACAGATTATCTAGTCCACTCTCATTTTACAGATGGGGAAATGGAGGCCCAGAGAGCTATCTGTGCAAGTGGCAAAACTGAAACTAGAACCCAGATATCCTGATTTAAATTCCAGTCACTTTTCACTATACAACTTCATAGATAATAAAATTTTTATAGCTCTTATTAAACACCTTGCAAATTATAAGATGAGCATCATACTATTTTTGAATCTTAATTTTTTCCTATTTCTGTCATTCTCTGTATACTAACAAACAACAAACCCTTACTAAGTGCTACAAACATATGTGATTTATCTGGCCTCAGCTTGAGTGTTTTGTCTGTTAGATCTTTGTAACTTTCTGCATTCCTGTTGGTTTACACTCCCAAAGTGCCACTGATTTTTTTTTAATCACTTCTTTGTTGTTGTTGTTATGACCCCTTGTTTCCTAAGAAACTTAGATTAGTGTTCTTTATATGGCTCTTTCTCTTATTTAAAAGAAATTAGGGTTCTGCAGAACCCCTCAGGCGCTCAGATTTTCAAATACATGGCCCAATGAAATGCAGAGGTTCTTGTGGCCCATAGTATTCCACTTGTTAAATTTGAGCAATGGCGGGCACTGAAGTCTTAAAGTCCATATGTAACTGTTTTCCCTATAAAACATCCTAATTTGCTATTTCTGAAAAAGCATCATTTAAACTATGATCAATCTCCCTAAACCAGCACATGTGAAAACTCAACTGCTGAGGTTCCAGAGTGACAGTCTTAGTATCATTGGACAAGTTGTGCTTCTTAAAACGTTTTCCTATTGATTGCTTCTGTCCTTTATTTATTTTTTTTAATTTTTCTTTTTTTTTTTAATGTGACACATACTTTTAATTTTATTTATTTATTTATGGCTGCGCTGGGTCTTCGTTTCTGCGCGAGGGCTCTCCCCCAGCTGCGGCGAGCGGGGGCCGCCCCTCATCGCGGTGCGTGGGCCCCCCACCATCGCGGCCTCTCCCGTTGCGGAGCACAGGCTCCAGACGCGCAGGCCCAGCAATTGTGGCTCACGGGCCCAGCCGCTCCGCGGCACGCGGGATCCTCCCAGACCAGGGCTCGAACCCATGTCCCCTGCATCTGCAGGCAGACTCTCAACCACTGCGCCACCAGGGAAGCCCCTGCTTCTGTCATTTGACTAGCACATCATTGTTAGATTACATGATAGACTTGAGGAATTAAAAATATGCTAAAATAAGTAAAGAAATCCATGTTGCTTCTTAACTGGATTGAGGAAAATAATTACCGAGATCAACTGTCTTCTGAAAGAGATTTAAAGTGGATTATGCTCGTCCCTCCGTATCAACGGGGGATTGGTTCCAGGACCACCCCACCTTCCAAACCACAGATGCTCAAGTCCCTTACATAAAACAGGAGATATTTGCATATAACCTATGCATATCCTCCCATGTACTTTAAATCATCTCTAGATTACTTACAATACCGAATAAATGTAAACAGTTGTAAATACAATGTAAATACTAGTGGGGCAAATTCAAGTTTTGCCTTTTGGAACTTTCTGGAATTTTTTTTTCTGAATATTTTCTATCCGTGGTTGGTTGAATCCAAGGATGTGGAACCTGCAGGTATTCTATTTCACCTGATTTTTTAAGAGGTGGCATGTTACAGTGGAAGGAGTTCTGAACTGAGGATCAGGACCTGCAGGTTCTAGTCCTAACTCTGTCACTGTCTAATTAACTGTATGACAACAGACAGTTCCCTTTCCCCTTCTGGCTTTCAGCTTCCTGATTTGTAAATCATGGGAGTTGAATGATTTATTTGATTATTTACAACAATGATTTTCTGCGTTTACGATTGTCTACAAAAATATACTTAAAAAGACATTTCACTTTATTCTTTAATAGATAAGATAAATTAAAAATTTAAAAAATCAACTTCAGATTTAGATTAACGGTAGTAGAACAGTGATGGAAAATAATTGGGAACAAATAAGGTGGGTTGATTGGGAAAAATGCAAGATTTTTTTTTCTTTCATAATGCTTCCTTTTTCCCTTTAAAAAGCTCAGATATGCAATGAGCTTTGTAACAACAGTTTGTTTTATAATCAAATTGGAAAATACATTTGGAGCTATATCTACATACACATACCAGATACATACACCCACACACACACACGCACACACACACACACACACACACCCTCTATCTTCTTCCAGTTCTCCAGTGTATGGGGTCAGTCTGGAACTTCAGACTGGGAAAAATAAGCACATTGTTACTTTGATGCTAATGAGAGCTGTGAAACTTCAGGATGAGAAAATTTATTCTCAGAATGTCAGTCTAGAAGGAACAGGTGTTTTGAAGTCAAAAGGGAAATAGGCTTGAAGTTAGGGTTTAAGTTCTAGCTGTGTGATTTTAGGTAAATCTTACGTCCTCTCTGTGTCTTTTTCTTCATTTGTATACTGGTGGTGATAATAATAATATTGGTGGCGATAATAATAATATTGGTGGTGGTAATAATAGCTACCATACAAGGTGGTTTTAAGTTTCAAAAAACCTAGTGTAGGTGAAAACCCTTTCTAATACTTTTTGGGTTGTTTTGATTACTATTATATCTGCCTTATCTTCATGCACAGATTAGCTGAAACAACGTTGTCACTCAGGTCTACTCACCTTTACAGACTAAACATTTCATAAACATAAACACATTTTGACATAAGTTTTTAGGCTAAGACCATTATTATGGTAGATTTTTATCACTTCAGTAACTCAAATAGAAAGAAAGTTAAAATGAGTAGTCTGTTACTGAATAATTACTTCTGTATATTTTTATCTTGGTAGAGTTACTATACTGGTAGAATTTCTACTGTGGTTTTTATTTTGTAGTGATAATGAAATGAAATGTTAGTAATAAGATCACCTCACCCTTGTTGACGATCTCTGCCTTATATTTCTTGGGTTGCCAGAGAAAATTCTTCTTGGCTCTTTCCAAGTGTTGATTATTCAGTTTATTTGAACAAATGGAAGGAACAAAAGAGTATATGTAGTCAAATCTTGATTACCTGTGCTCTCAGTTACACAGATGATTCCAAACAGCAGCTACTTCAGATGTTTATATTTAGCTCATAAATGGATTTAAGTGTTTACATTTGACTATAACCATGACTGATAATCTGGGAACTCACTTGTCTTTGGTTTGTTGCAATGATAATTAAAACTTGAAAGTGTTTTGCCTGAATCCAAGATATATTTTATTACCTAGAATACACTGGCCCAAAACTCTAACTGTGAATCTTCTTGGGAGAGTCTTGCTTGTTTCCTTCTTCTCCTTGCCACAGAGAAGACTGATACATGCTTGAGTCACTTTTCTCCTACTTTTTTTCTGCTCTTTAGTTGGCTTATTCATTTTTTGCTTAAATAAAGATGTTGGAAAACTAAATTTTTATACAAATATTAAGTTATTGTTAAAATGAATTTGGTTCCAAATTCACACCAAATCTCTATTTAGTTGTATTGGATTGTAGTGATGTTTTAATCACTTGCTTTTGGACCTATGCAGTCCTGAAAATTTTTAATTAATGCTCACTTCAGTGTTTTAGACTTTTTTCCTTTTTTTAAAGAAAAAACTATTTCTGTTGCATCTGATGTAGGTTTTGCTTCTATGAACTAACACTGTTACACCATAACTCAGGTATTCCTATAAAGCAGTGCCTGAAAAGTTCTGGGAATGACAGAACCCTTTTCCCCAAATCACATTTAATAGGTTTTCTTGTATCTTGATGTTTGCTTGATTTCACAGTGCCTTTTAATCTTCACTTGGTTTAGATTCTTTAGTTTTTAAATTATAGGTTAGTCTTTAGTAATTAACTATACTTTATTAAATACATTTATTTATGGGATTAAAGTAGGAATTGTATTTCATTTAGAACCTTCTATTCCCCTCCCCCCCTTTAAAAGCTATGCTTGGTAATGTCTGATTTGAACTGCTTATGTATAAGCTTTAAAATATAATTTAGGACTCAAATGAAGCTGAGTTCTGGAGGTATAGGTTGTTTCCTTTTAATTTGGGAATTAACATAATTTGGGAATTATTTATTTTGCTGTATTTGTAAGAAATTGGGTAAACAATGTTTCTGTTAATTTTTTAGAGACTAAACTATAAATTCTCTGGAATAATTCTAGGCATGTAGATTTTCTAATATTGTCTTGTAGAACTGAGGGAAATACTCTTCCCGTGGAGTTTATTAAAAGGTCATTGATTTTTATGGCTTTTGTTGAATTGTAAGTATTGTCAAGATTTCCAAAAACTTGGTTGAATTTTATACTTTAAGTAGGAAAGTTTTTATTATTTTTATGCTAAACAAGACTTTTCATTAGTCTTCCTTTACAGTAATTTTCATTACTTCATTATATATAACCCAAGGTGGTCTTAGAATCTTCAGAAGCAAATATAACTTTTTCATTGATTTATGTGTTTATATTTTCATCATATGAAAGACACAGCTGTACTTAATATCAAAATTAAAATTCGTAATGATATATTGCTGTAAGATTTAGATATTTTAATATCCTCACTTTTTACATGGGCATTTTTGTGTTGTTTAGTTAATTATTACGTAAAATTATAAGTTTGTCTCTTCTGAAATGGGGAAAATGAGCACGACCTTAATTGTGAATTGCAATTGGGAATTGCATTTCATGGAAAATGGATTGATTATTTCTATGAATGTTAAATTAAAAATTTCTCTTCAAAATACTTTAATAAATAAGGAGCATTTGTTCAGGCTTCATGAAACCATGTTTACATTGTTAGGTTTACTCTAGATAAGGGGTCTGTTATTTATATTTGTTTATTATGAGTTTGTACATGTTTTCAATAGTGATGAATTGAGCTTAATTATTCTATAGAATTGTGTCACTCATATTTCAGGTTTACCAACAACCTAAAATTCATATTATGGAATTTTTATAAAGTTTACTTATTAACTACAGAGTTCTGTTTATGTAATATTACTTAGTCAAAAACTGACATTAAATGAGAATGTTATGACTAGGGAACGCATATGTTCTGGCTTTCCTGGGATTGTCCTGGTTTACACATGTGTTCTTGATGTACTAATTAAGGGTGCCTCCTGTCATTTAAGAAATGTCCTAATTTGGATGATGAATTATATGAATGTATTCACATAATAGAATTCCTTTCAGCAAGTATTTACTGAAGATCTACTATGTGTCTGGAACTGTTCTAGGTGCTGGGGAAATAACTAATAGTAAACAAAAACAAATGACATATGGAGTAACTTAGAAGAGTTTATCTGTTCTTGTTGTCAAAAAAGTGATCAGGTAAATTGTCTTTGTCATGGAATATAACAAAGTAAAATATGTCATTGGTGCATGTAATTGAATACTGCTAGAATCACAACACATTAAATATATAGACAGAAAGGAACCTATGAAGATTTTTTTTTAATAAATTTATTTTATTTATTGATTTACTTATTTTTGGCTGCATTGGGTCTTCGTTGCTGTGCGCGGGTTTTCTCTAGTTGCAGTGAGCGGGGGCTACTCTTCGTTGCAGTGCGGGGGCTTCTCATTGCGGTGGCTTCCCTTGTTGCAGAGCACGGGCTCAAGGCGTGCGGGCTTCAGTAGTTGTGGCACATGGGCTCAGTAGTTGTGGCTCGCGGGCTCTAGAGCACAGGCTCAATAGTTGTGGTGCACGGGCTTAGTTGTTACATGGCATGTGGGATCTTCCCAGACCAGGGCTCGAACCCATGTCCCCTGCACTGGCAGGCGATTCTTAACCACTGTGTCACCAGGGAAGCCCAAGATTTTTTAAAAGAAATTAAGAGATATGCTATAGATTTGTCAATAAGATGGTAAGAATGCATTGTTTTTATAAAGTTAATGAGTGCTTTAAAATTTTTCATCTTTGTTTTAAACTTGTAGGTGTAAAAGAAAAGCTGCAAATATCCATTTAACTTAATTAAAATTCTTTTGACAAGTTAGGGCAGAAATCTCAAGTGAAGTTGCTTATAGTTTGTAAAAGCTTATTCAGTACACCTATTATTTTCTTAAAGTATAGAAAGTGAATCAGCTGAACAAAATCTTCTTGGCTAGTGGAAGTATACAAAATGTACAGTGAGAAAGCTGAGTAAGGGGCATAGATTTTAAAATGTTGAAAGACACTGATCTGGATCAGTCTATAGTGACACAGTCAGGGTCATTCTTTCAGCTTTTGAAATTCAGCCAAAGAATGGATTTTGTCATCTAAAGTATACTTTTAAAAAAACATCCTCCTGAAAGAGCTTTGGTGGCATACAGATAGGCAAATCAGTTGGCCAGTCAACTATAACTCCTTTGGCAGTTCTTTGGGCAATTAAGAGTTAGAACCTGTTCTCTGATTATATTGTCTTGGCATGTAATTCAATTTTATTGGAAGAAGGTGGTGTTAGAAAATGTTAATACAATGATATATGTGAATTCCTTTGAAATGTTCCCTGTAGAATTGCTCCGTCCGTATAATTTATATAGTCCTTTAGTTGATTCTGCCTTCTAAATTGTGGTTTGTGTTCACAGAACTGTTTGAAATTTTTTTCTTACAATTCAAATTGAATTTCTAGGTGCAACATTTTCTGAATAGAACATTTTCAAACCTATTTATGTAGACTCAGTCCCCTTGGCCATCAGACTTCATATACTATTCACAAGAACTTAAATAATATTAAATTGTAATAGTTTTAAATATAAATTAATTTACCTTTTTAATACCACTATATCTACCAATAAGGTATTTAACTTTTAAAAAATGCAGAAGGACTTCATGAAGACTCTGTATGAAGTCGTTGTCTTTAACCAGTTGTTTGGGTTTTTTTTCAAGAAACATTTGTGGTTTACTGGAAAGAGTCTGGGTTTGAAGATCAGACCATCTGGCTTAAAATCATGGCTCTATTAATTATAAGCTATGTTATCTTGGACATATTTTTAACCTTCTTCAGCCTCATTTTCCCAAGTTTGTTGAAACAGATAAAAATGCTAAGTATTAACCCTAGCACACAGAAAGTATTTGGACTGTCCTATGTGCTCAAAAAAATGTTTATTGAATCTGAATCTACATTTCTTTAGTTGTTCAAATTGTATGGTTTATCTCTTTTTATTGGATTTGATTTTCTGCTGCTTACACAGCAGTGGGGAGAGCCATTAAATTCAGTTAGTTACAATGGTTACCAAACCGAAAGCAACTCAGACATGGATCAAATACTGCTGAAGTTCAGAGCAATTCCATCTGGTTTGTTAATGGCTCTGGCTGCCTATCTCCAACTATTCTGGGAACTACTGATTTAGAGTTGGTTATTAGGTTCATTTTAACTTTACTCAGAACAAAATAAGTGGTAGGCACTGTCTGTGCTTTGTCATAGAGAAGCATGTGACATAGACCGTGCCCTTACGGAGCTAACAGTAGGAAGTACCCATTGTGGTCTGTCATTTGCTCTTCCTCCCCATCAGTTTTCTTTATGGAATTATGAGTAGCACTAAGATTCTTATCTAATTTGCTGCAGAGCCTTTAAACCTGGGTGGGGAGCCAAGAGAGTCCAGGAGGGAGGATATCATTTGAGATCTATATGTTTGCAGAGCCTGCTGCCACTGTAATTATTCTGGGACCACTGGTGTTATAATCACCTTTTACAAGAAAAGATCTTTTTAAGTATCACCTCTAAATGCAACTATTGCAATTGTCTTTTGGTTGCCTTCTCAGACGTTTGCCTCTTCAAAAGGTCGTGTCCAACACTCCTGAGGTTATTTTTCAGTACTACCATGTTGATTGTGGCATCCTATTTCCTATGAGGCTCAAATATTAATATATTTTCCCCTTCCTGCCTCTGGATCACATATCCAACTTTTGCCTTCAAGTTAAAAAAAAAATTAAAAATCTTTATTTTTATTCATTTGACAATTGTAAAACTGTGAACATTTAAAAGTTATGTTAGAAAGTGACCTTTTAAAAAATTTTTTTTTTACTTTGTACATAAGACTCTCGTGCAAGTTTGAGTTTTAAAACCATTCTAATAGGAAATTAGAAAGTGATTTTTATACACTTCTTTTTAAAGTCCATTTGTAACCTGTAATTATTGAATAGAGTGATCATAACTTTTAAAACCTTGAATCACGCTTATCTATGCATTTGTAAGAGAATGTCCCAGTATGAGAATAGGACATCCTATTTGTGACTAAACTAATTTTGTTTATAGGCCAAACATACATTGACTTTTAATTTAATTTTTTAAATGCTTAGAAATTTTTTTAAATTATTTTGTTCATGTTCTACTTCAGCATGTTCAAAATCATCCTGTGATGGGAGACCCTGGCTCATTTCTGGACCCAGGCTTTAATCGTCTTTCTTTCTTTGGCATTCCTTAATATTTATGCCTTGAATATTGTCTATTCTACATGGATAACATTAGATAACCTTCAAAAAAGCTTTCTGAACATAAAGTGTCTTCATAAAATGATGATGATAGCACCTATTGTACCCAGAAATCATTGTTAAAGTCAAAATTGAGAATGAAAAGAACATGATATTTATCCAGCTATATTCAACTATGACAGAACAAAAAACAGCAATTTTAGAATCAATATGAAATTTCCATTTCCATTTTCCCTCTACAGACTCATAATCTGAGTTTGTGATGGGTAGAATCTGTATTACTGGCCTGTTATCTGATCAGATACTCAGTACTGTAATTTGAGAAACTGTGAACTATCGGTATGTAAAAACACAAACAATCTCCCTTGGTTCAGTTTTGTTTTAATTTAAAAATTTTAGCACACCTTCCCATCAAAGTCCTATTAGCACTGGCGACATCCAAGCCCACTCGGATGTCCTGATACCTACAGACAATACAGAACAAACTGGTTGTCTGGACTGGGCTATGTAGATTGCTGATCAAGTAATTTGTGTCAGGGATGCATTTCATTATGCCAGACCTGGAATAGGGGATTCTTAGAGGAGCCAAAAAGGGCACTAAAAGCCAGAGGACCAACCAAATCAGCCTTTGAAAAAAACCAGAATATTCCATGATTTGAGAGTCCAGGTCCATATACTAGTTCTGGTGGAGTTACACATAGATATCCAGGTGAGGGGGACTGGGGCAGGGGGGGTCGCGGGAGGGTTGTCTCAGCACCAGGAGTTTAGAATTTGGAGGAAATAAGTTCAGAGGGCGAGAAAGAGAGTGAGTATGGGTGAGAGATTCAATTAGTAATGAAAGATGACTACAAACAATGGTGGACATTTGTGACTTAGACTGAAAGGTCAATTTTGTGTTAGTGGGTTGAGCTATCTTAAAGAACAAAGGGTATCATAGATACTTCCCTAGGTAAGTTTTCATTTTACTAAGGACCCCAGGAAACATTGTGTTTAAAAAAAAACCCAAAAACAGATTATAAGGAGAATTTCAGCTACTTTGTTGGCTGGGTGAAGTAGTTTCGGGAAGGTGGATCATTTAGGAGTCCTGTTTTCCATTTATCATCGTGGTTAAGAGGACAGAGACTATGGCCAAACTGCCTGATTTTGAATCTTAGATATGTGATTTAATAGCTTAGGACTTGGGCAATTCCTTGACCATTTTATGCCTCAGTTTCCTCATCTTTAAAATGCAGAAAGCAATATGACCTACTACATAAGATTGTTATGAGGAATAAATGAGTTAACATATAGCATAAAGCAATTGCTATGTAAGTTTCTAGCATAAAGCAATTGCTATGTAAGTTCAAGCAATTATTATTGTACAATAAGGCATATTGGGCTAGGGCAGGGATTCCCCTGATTTACACTAGGCAAATCACAAATACAACCTAGAAATGGGCAAGGTATATGGTGTGTTTGTACAGGCAACTGTCCTAAGCCTTAGTTATATCTGAGAGGTTCCTCAAACCTTGCCAGGGACACTTGCTAGATTTCTCCAGGTAACTTCCTCTTGGCTAGCACCTTACTATCACAGCCTGCAGGCACACTGCACCCCATGACAGCAGTGAACTTTGATGTGTGAAATATTTGAGTATATTTTTCAGCCTTTCATGGGTGTTGTAAATATTGTATCTAGAATTCTTGGGAATGTCATGGTCTGCATAATCTTTGTATTTGCTCAGAACCAGGAGGCCATATGCTCATTGAGGAGACTAAGGAGAAAGAGGTTTGGGGAATAAACGTAACAGAGGATCTTGACTACCAGGCTAGGTGCTAATTTCCTGAGTAACTCCAGGTGTATCACCTAATATCAAGATCTGTTCTTACATCTATAAGGTATCAAAGATCAATTTATTCACCTCTTTGGTTGTCTAATTGCCTAGCCTATCTTTTAAACTTCTTATTTTGTAAACAAACCCTTACTAAGAAGTTGTATATTTCTAAGCCTTATGTGGCATTAAAATTCTAGGTCCCTTAGAGCATTGCTCCTAACTTCTAGAAATTCCCTACAATGTATTTCAAGTCTGAGGCAAGGGAAGATAGCTAGTTTTCCCTTAGGCCCCAGACTTCCTTGGATTAGGAATCAGAAGACCTGAACTCAGATCCAATCAAATACACTGACTTGGTCAAGTTTCTTTACTTTTAGTAGTTAGTTTTTCATCTGTGAAATGAAAATAAAGCAACATTTAGGATGATGATCAAATTAGATACCACATAAAATCTTTTAAGACAATACCTTGGGGCTTCCCTGGTGCCGCAGTGGTTAAGAATCCTCCTGCCAGTGCAGGGGACATGGGTTCGAGCCCTGGTCTGGGAAGATCCCACATGCTGCTGAGCAACTAAGCCCGTGCACCACAACTACTGAGCCTGCGCTCTAGAGCCCATGAGCCACAACTACTGAGCCTGTGTGCTGCAACCACTGAAGCCCACGTGCCTAGAGCCCATGGTCCACAACAAGAGAAGCCACTGCAATGAGAAGCCCGCGGACCGCAACGAAGAGTAGCCCCTGCTCGACGCAACTAGAGAAAGCCGTGCACAGGAACAAAGACGCAACGCAGCCAAAAATAAATAAATAAATAAATAAATTAATTAATTAATTTTAAAAAAAGACAATACCTTGTTAAATAAGGTCTATTTTTCTTAATTCTTACTTTCCTATCTTCTAGCTCTGATGGAACTTCTGGAGAAAGAGCCAATCCTATTACACTTGGTGGCAATATTGAAAAAAATTTTTTCCCCAAAGGACCAAAGAATTTCATGTTTCTGAAAGATCATAAATTACTCCTTTTGTATGTAAATTGTAGAGATGTAGCCATTGACCAAGTATTATCCATAGAGAACAGTAATGTGAAGGTAGCCTGTCTTATTACTGAAGGAGAGATATTTCAGGATACCTTCATTTCCGGATCCCAAAAGGATGAGCTAATAAAGCACAATGGGCTAAAGGCCCAGCTGTGAGGTTAGGAGCCTAGATGGCAGAATTCCATGGATTGTTCTTGCTCTTTTGGGATCTGCAACATGAATAGACCTCAGTTGATCCAGGAATAGACTTCCTTTTGCAGCTAGAAAGAGGGGAAGCTGAAGGAGAGGTGAGAGTGCCTGGAATAGACAGGAGAATTGAACTTAATTTAGGGAGTTCCCGGGTATCCTCCTCTTGTTCATACACAGTAAGATTTTAATGACATTTTAAGTGAGAGCTGTTTACATCTTAAGAAGGAAATTCTCATACATTGGGTGAAAACAAACCCAGCCTGTACCTCAATCCTGAGCCACACTTCCTGTGTAGTGGTCCCTAAGTGATTCCTAAGAGCACAATCGCTCATTTATTAAACTTTTTATTTACTAAGGAGTGGATAGTAGCATATGGGAGCAATGACAATAGCTGACTGATGAGAAAACAAAGAAATTCCAGTATTTTGCTCTTTTGAAAAAAGTCATTCAGAATTTAGTCATATTGGTTCAGCTGTTGTAACCAAAGACTGATAAGATAATAGAGGTCTTTGTGGTGGTTTTGTACTGAAATCCTTTATCTTTATGATGCACTGGGGCCCTTTGAGTGGAAAGCTTTTAAAACTGCTGTTGGGTTCAGAACTCAAATTAGCTGCTAGTATACTGGGACAGGGGTTCCTTTCTCAGGCAGTCACCACAAAGTAACTTTTATCAGGGGACCTTCTGATAGACTGTTAGTTTCTTCAGCTTACCCTATTTATTTCTGTTGACTTTTTGCTGTCCTATTTTGTGACATTTAAAAGAAGGCTATATCAAAAAAGGCCAATGCTAAATGATGGACTGAGCTTGTGAAGTGGAGACATCACAGCCCATCTGATGTGTGAGGAGGCTGCAGTATGAGACACAGCAGTTTAACCAGGTTACCTGTGGGCAGAAAAGATCAAATGCAGCTTTATTTTATGACTAGCATTGTATTTTGTCTTTCTTCTCAAACAATGTCCATTAAAAAAATTAGAACTGACCAGGGAATTGACTCTTAAGAGCTTTTCTTTTCAACTGAATTTAAAATCTTTCTGGGTTGTTGGCTGAGTTCCTTGATTGATGCTGCTTGGAATTATTGTTAAGTTCTTTAATCCTTTCCAGGATTGATGTGGAAAAGTATATCTCTATCAGAATTCCACTCCGGTGTTACTGCCACCCCTCCCCATCGTTCCAAACACACTGTTCATGCCCAGGCTTCTTGTAATTTCATTGTTAAGTCCTATTAACTTTGTTAAAGTAGTATGTGATCCAGTAAAGGAGAATGGTTAGATAGAAGTATTATTTTCAATTTGCTAGGACACATTTCTAGATAATGCCATTTGTTAATGTTAGTTTTATTTGGCTTGGTGAACATTGCGTTTTAACACTATTGCCCTTCGTTTCATAAATATGAAGAAATAAAAAACATGCAGAGAAACTCACAAAAATTAATTTAGCCATCCTTGCTCATTCTCTTTCCCTCTCTCTCTACTTCCCTCTTTGTTTCTCCCCTCCCACCTCTCTTTCTTTTTCTCTCCCCCACACCCCCGTTTCTAATTTTCTCTGTCTCTCTTTCCACTGCTGTGCTTGTTTCTGGGTTTTCTCATTAGAAAAACTTAGTCATCACCACATAGCAGTGATCCACTTTCAGGGGACAGCCATTAAGAGAGTGACCCGTTTAAGACTTTTATATTGTAAAAGTCCTAGGTACGGGAATATTGTAAAAGAGGTGAGGCAAATCCATTTAGTGAAGTGCTCTGCAAGGTGCCTCCCTTGTCCAGATGTGGAGTCTTTAGGGACTTCCCAATGCCCAGTCTTATTTCTAGCACCACTGATTGTAATTATGTATATTTTACATGGGCAAAATTAACTAGCAGATTGTGGTGCTAACTTTTATGAGCTCATGAAAAAAAAAAGACTTAAATAAATTTTAAATGACTTTTAATTTTTCATTCTATATCAAGAAGGGATTTATCCTAATTGTCTTATTATTTTACCCAAATTCTCATCTATTTTGAATTTTCTCTGTTGGCTTTGGGCCTAGGGACAGGTAGTTATAGTTTGTAAAGTTTAAAATAAATAGTCTATTTTAGTTAATTTTTTTCAAGTTCTTCAGATTATGACCAAAAAAGGCTAGAGGGCTGATTTTGAAACTGTTATGGTGAAAGATGGTATTTGAAAACTTTTGATGAGGGAAATTGCTGCTGTATTTACATTTTGAAAAGTGTTTCCTTATTTACGCACTATTGACTTCCTATTGAGACTCAAAATTTTAAGTACAACTGGTAAAAATTCAATGGATCAAACTCAGTAAATCTGAAGTCACTGGAATAAAGCCCCCTAAGAAAAAAATGTGTCAATTTTAAAGGTCTTTCCTAACTGAAGACCATTTTGTGATAGAGCCAAAGGTTAATAAAATCAGTAGTGAATGTAGCAATTTTACAGATAAGCTATTCACAACAAGTGTAGTTACTTGAATAAAAAGCTAATTCAGTTCTAAAATGCCACATGCAGTAGCAGTGAATAGCTGCTTTTAGGTGCTTTCTGGAGGAGGATAAAATACAGAATCACGGCACTCTTCTCTTCCAGCGTCCCTGGCTGCCTGTAAATTGCTGTGAATGGGGCTGTGGGCTGACAGGCTCTATTAAGACAAACTGCCTTTCTCATCGGAGAGATAAAATAAATCAGGTGTTTAGTCAAATTAAAATACTTCAGCTGGAGCAGGCCCTGGGGAGCACTGATCCACCTGACTAATCTAAGAGAAACTCAAGACAGATGTGGTTTGGGGATAAAGACGACCCCATGGAAAAAAAAAAAAAAAAACACCAAGAAAAAACCCCTACTGCACTGTCTTTGTAGTTGGAGAATAGATACAGTTTACAGCGGAGAGTGTCAGGCGCACACTGTGTGTGATATTGGATAAAAGCAGGCGCCCTAACTTGTAGAGAAGCTGTGTACGGAAGCTCTTTTTTGCTGGTTCCCTTTTTTTGGTTTATGAAACTACTTCTGTTTTTGTGGAGGAGAGACTATTTTCTGGCAATGCTTTTTAGAGAATCATTTTAAGATAGCCTGAAGGATGTAAAACGGATGATGTAGGCAGCTACTGATGACCTCTGCTGGCCTGGGCAGATCCTCAGGATCTGATCTGCTTTTTTTCTAAGTGATTTAAGACAAGATATTCTTAACATAGAGTTAGCCTACCTCATAAGAGCATTCTATTGGGTTGGCCAAAAAGTTCATTCGGTTTTAAGTAAAAATAAAAGACACATTTTTCATTTTCACAAAGAACTTTATTGAACAATGTATTCATTAACCAAACGAACTTTTTGGCCAACCCAATGTATGGTCGTTTGCCTTCCTTAATATGTATTTAGGCTGCCCCACTATGTCCCATAAATTGTCTGCTTTTTCAGCAACTCTCGCAGTTGTAGTTCCTTTGCTATGGCAAAGTTTCATGTTCAATTAAACTAGTATTTTTGAGATGAAATAACTTGTGTTCACAGGTTGGTTGGTCAGCGTGATTTAGATTTGACGTTGCTTTTATTATAGCTGCATACATATTTGCTGTTAATTAAAACAAAAATCCAGCACCATGGATTTTAAATACCTGGGTTTAAACCACTATATGTGAACAAATACAATGGGTATAGAACAGAAAAATGACTACACACACACACACACACACACACACACACATACATATATGTATATATAGTCGCTTGGGGATCAAATTAACTAGAAATCAATTTACACCATACAACAGCTTACTTTCTCTAAATGTGTAGGCTAATGTGTGTGTGTGTGTGTGTGTATACATATATATCCATATGTGTATTTCCCATTTGAAGGGCAATTTTAGATTTGTTTTACTACTACATTTCATTCCAACTGCACTTGTCATGCCACTCACATCTATTCAAAATATATATGTGCTTCTCAAATTTAAGGAAAAGATAACAACAGCCTTATATGAGTACCCAACTCTTCAATTTAAACATACTGATCTCTGGCTTGTTTTCTTCTTAAACATGTATCTTTTAAGTTCAATGAAAGACTTATTTAGGCGTCATTGAATTTTTACAATTAAACAATTTGAGTGTCATGCTGATTTGTAAAAAGATTCAGTTAAATGGTGTTATTCTGTAAATTCAGAAATACACGTCTATTAGTATTGGAAGCACCAAGGCATTTATAGACCTGTTGGCTTCACCTTGAACAGAAGAGGCTAAGAAGCCATTTGTGTGTTATCTTCAGCTTCTCTGTTTCCTATGCAGAGGAGAAAGGGAAATATATTGAAGATTTTTGAAAAGACAAAGTTTAACCTGGGAGAGAAGAGAAAATTTTCCAGTCTTTACTGGAGAATCTAAATACCAGATTCGACTCTTGTATTGGTCCTTGCCCAAAATTTCCAATGAATGCTCTTCTTTATTAACAAAATTTCCAATGAATGCTCTTCTTTATTAACAAAGAATTATGGTACGGTAACTTTCCCAGTATCCAGTAAGTCTTCTCTTTACTCACCTCATATACATAGGTATAACAAGATAATTACACGGAGATCAGAATGTTGCCAAAAAGTATATGTAATAAACCCCATTTATCTGTTCTCATAACTTTCCAAACTATTCTCCACACTGTAGCCAGAACACCCACATCATCTCTTGTTTAAAGTACTTTAGTGATTTTGAAATTTTCTTAGAATAAACATGAAGTTCATCCAGCGTGGTCTATAAGGAGCTGAATGGTGTGAACTTTTCCTACCTTCCTAGCCTCATTTGGTCCTCTACTCTCCTTTGTTTTTCTTATTTAAGTTTTACTACCTTCTTTCAATTTCTGGAACACACTGACACTCTCCACCACCACCTTCCCCCTCACAGGGCCTTTGCCTATGTTGTTTTCTCCTACTGAAAAGCTCCTTGACCACCCTCCAACTCTTTGCCTAGTTAACTCTTCATCTTCCTGTTAACTTGTTACTTTGTCAGGCATAACTTCCCTACACTTGAGCCTCCCAAACTTGGTTCAATCTCCCCCCAAATGTCTGTCCTGTTTATAATTCTTATTTAGTTGTAGTTTACATTTATATGTGTGATTACTTGATTAAGGTGAAAGGGAACTGTGCATTTTCTTGGTATGGTATCAGTATCCTTAGTTCTTGATATAGTACCTGAGATTCAAGAAATATTTTTTTAATTAAAATTTAATGAAATGAGTAAGTAAATTCCATACTTGTTTTATGTCTTCTCATTCATATATATCATTAACATTTATATTAGTTGAGCTTGTTGTGCTTTGGAGGAGATTTTTATGATCCCCTCCAAGAACCTGATTTTGTATTTTAACATTTCTGGATCAAGAAGTTCTTTCTTTCACCAAGCTGAAATTCCTATTGCTGAAATAAAAACTCATTAAAAAAAATCACTTTCAGTAGCTATAAGGAACAGCTGGTCACTATCCTTGATGCAGTGTTTGTTTCCTTATCCGTGGAGTACATTTTCTAACATCATTTCACTATCTTATTTTTCTTTTAATTTTGCTTTTAGGCCACCTTTCAGCTCAGTAAATCTTTAAGGGATATGGGATATTGACAGTTTATTTATGTATTTACTTATTTATTTTTAAGGACTTTAATTGGCATTAAGAATACCAAGGTAATTCTAAATATTGTAGCTTATCAGCCTTACCTTGTGGGAATCATACTAGTACGTGCTAGCCAGCATCACCTGAAGGCTCGCTTTTCCCTGGACCCACTCAAAAAATAGGCCCATTCCTAATTAAAATACGTTCAGATTCTCAGATTGTCCTGGTGCTTTCCCAGCAGGAATGAGGGGGTTTCATAAGGAGATTGGAAGTCTCCTCTTCCACACACACAAAAATTGGCAATCTTTATCTCTTTTGACAGCTGGTGGCATCTTTCTGAAAAGCTTTCAAAGCATAGATCATTTCTTCATAATGAAACCTGTGTGCTCAAATACAGTGGGTTGTGGGTTGAAATTCTTATCTTATACTATGGCAAAATGCTCTAATTTAGATTCACAAAAGGATTCTGTACCCTTTACTTAGGAGAGCTGTGCAATTTGCCCATAAATAGACTGTTCAGCACCATTAGTGCATATCGTAGGTGTGCAGCGACATCATAACCTTTTCAACCTCGAATGTGTTTTTTCCCTTTGAAGAGTGACAAATGACAAAGGGGTGAGGGAGCCCCCCAAGCAACGTTATTGCCTTTAAGGATGAACTTGGGAACTTTAGCTTGATCCCCTCACCAGAAAAAAAATCAGTTTCAATTCTTTCTTACCTGAGGCAAGACAGATTTTTTTTTCTTTTTGTAGCACTCATCCCATGGCCAAGAGTGACCTCTGACTTCTGAGATTCAGAGACAGATCTTTGCACAATAGAAAAATTTTATGAGGGCAGTGATCAGAAAATTCCTAAGTAACATTATTTAAGCACCTATTATGTCTTAGATCCTCTGTCAGTCATTGAGGGTAGAGGTTGATTATAGAATATTAATACAACCCATAGTTTCTAATCTTTGGTACTAAATAGCATAAGATTCCTAGCTTGATCAGATAGATTTGGGTGGGGAGGGAAGGGGAATGTGGTGAAAGGGAGAGAATGGAGTAGGTTGTTCTGTTTTGTTTTGTTTTAAAGAGCAAGAGGGAAGAGTGAGTGAGAATTGTATTGGCAACAGTCCTTTTTATTGGCAGGGGCGATGACTAACCCTAGCGTTCATTCCATTGCTACTCCATAGAGCTCCTGCACTTACAGTGACCTCCACTTATTGTCCCAGATATTTAAGTGTCCCCGGGTAGTCCCTTTCTAAATCTGCCCACCCACTCGCTTCCCTAATTCATTCAGACTTTTCTCAAACTTGTGAGATATCTTTTCGCTTCCATTTTAGGTACACCTGAGAGCTTGGCAGAAAAAGAACGGCAGCTCTCTACCATGATTACCCAGCTGATCAGTTTACGGGAGCAGCTCCTGGCAGCGCATGATGAACAGAAAAAACTGGCAGCCTCACAAATTGAGAAACAACGGCAGCAAATGGACCTTGCTCGCCAACAGCAAGAACAGGTGAGCCCTGCAAAAGCAGCTGATGAACTGGAGGTGTGGAATGTGCCAAGCTCAGCGAGTAATCACATTGATTGGTTTATTTGTCATAAGCCTTCCTAAAAAAAAGAAGGAAAGAAAGAAGCCTTCTGGAAATCCAGGGTCACCGAGAATACTGAGGGAATATATGTGGAGGACAAAGAAAGGCGTCATAGCAACTGGGCATAACTGAAATGATAACATTGTTCCAGAACATTTGGATTTGATTAATTACTTGGGGATACTTATTCATGTAGGCATCACGTATATTCCCAGTGTAGCTTAACTATGAGTAAATCGCTTTTCTCTGGGCCTTACTCTTCTCTCATCCAGTAAAGGAGGATCCTGGTCTAGAAAAACTTTGAGAATCTTTCAGTTCACTGGTTCAAACTAGGGTGACCATATGTCTCAGTTTTTCCAGAATAGCTCTGGTTAATGTCTGTTTTCCAGAGTAATTATTAATACTCCCCTCTTCCACTTGCAAAAGTTGTCCTGGTTTGGATGATAAATTATATGGTCACTTTATTTATAGCATAGGTAAATCATTAAAAACAAATTAACACATGGCTCCTGGAAGAATTTGACTTCATTGATTTGGAAGTGAGAAGGAAGAACGATAGCAAAGTTTGTGTGTATCTTTTAAAAAATAAATCACTTTCCCAAATGTTTTTCCTGTCTCATAAGAGTGCATTAATCTAATAACAATGATCCTATAGAGTAGTCCCTGATGCTTTAGATCAGATAGACCCAAATTAATGTGCAGTTTTTAGGAATCTGACATTATTACTGGAATTATCTTTTCAGTTAAATGTATTTTATAGGGGTATATAGAGCAATATATGCTCTGTTGATTTTAATGAGTTGTGACGTGTGGTATTTTATATGCTTGAATATTTGCCCGCATGTAGGGATATGGACTCAGCCCCTAATGGAAAATAACATAAAGGAACACTGTAAAAAATCAGAAGTTAGAACGTCATTTAGCTCTCCAGAGATGACACAGTAATTAACTATTGACACTTGTGAATAAGCTAGCACAAATTAATCTTGACACATTTGCAGACGAGTGATATCTTACAGTGAACACTTTGTAATTATATTTCAAAATGAAAATTAAATGACACTTAAAACTAGGTTGTCATGCTCAATGAAGCGAGCATGTAGCTCAACCGATTGGCAAATAAAATTCAGAATTTGAGCCACATGGTGCTTATGTACCATACTTCACTGTGTCAAACCCATACATCTAGAGTGGATGATAGTAATTGCACTGTGGTGTTTTGGATGCATTTCTGTGCAGCACTTTATCATTTAGGAGGGACCATCAATATTAGATGTCTAGTGGTGTTTCACTGGATGCCTAAGAGGAAATAAATATTCAGAGATCCAGCATGTATACCTAGAATTGCAGAGTGAGTTGTCCATTTCTGATTTGAATGGTGATAGGCAGAGTGGGCCTTTCCAAACTGATTAAATACTGTTTCCATTTTGCTTATAAAGCTTTGGGGAGGAGTGATCCCATTTCTCAAACAGTACCCTTCGTTAGGGGTAGCTTTATCATGACTTCCAGTATGAACCAGTCATCACCAGAAACCATTAAGCCACATTTGGGGGCAGATTGCTATTTGTCATCTTCTGCTGAAAGGAATGTGATTTGGGTGTGTCCCTCTACTCTATGCTAAAATATCAAAAGGACTCAGGAAGTATACAGCTGAGGGCTGGTTCACACTCATTTCCACTTCCAACATTGTCCATTCTAGAATATTTTGGAAATAGAAGGAATAGGAAGAACATAACTCTTGCCTATAGGGCACCACTAAACCAAGTCCTTCTAAGTGCTTTCTGGCCATTTTTTTCTCTGGCTTCCTAGGTTGGCAGTGAGTGTTTTCACTAAGGGGCATTCCCATGGGCTTCAGACTCCAGCAGCTCAGATTTTGAGGTAATAAGTAGCCTGACACCTAACTCCTGTTTTGTAGTAAACACCATTATCCTACAGAAGTTCCCTGCTCTCCTGAGGGGCAGATTTCAGTCTTCAATAGGGCTTGCATTAAGTAGTTAATGTTTCTTTTTATAGACGAGATGATGTGCTAAGATGTTGAATTTGATTGTTGGGTGAAGCAGGGAATACAAAACTTGTATGTGGATCCTGTACTGTAAAACTAACACATTACCCTCAAAAGGATGTGAATAAATATTAAATTGTGTTTGTTTTTAAAAATGCTTTGTACATTACACATTATATCAACAAAAAAAGATAAAGGTTTTTGCCTTTTGCTGTATTTTTTTGGCACTCCCTTGACAATATTTGTGTTATCAGTTCTGAAAATCTTTACAGTAGAAAAGGTTTCACCAAAGTAGCCATATTATAAGTAATAGAAAGTTCTTTTCTATCTTTGCTTACAGATTTTACTTTTTAAATACAAATTAAGCTCCTTAGAAGAATGTAGCCAGAGTTTTCCTGTTTTTATTCTTCAAGGATGAGATTTTGAAATTCCCATTCTTTCCAGATGACCAGTGCAGATATAGATGAACTGCTCACAAATGTAATACAAGGGGGTAGTTTTCATGTACAGGTAAAGATTTAGGGGCAAGCAGAGAGATGGCACCTGTTTGAAATATTTCCTTTTCTCCAACTTTCTGATTCTGCCTCTCTCATTTTATAGGAACTCTTTCATGTAGAAGTACAGTAAAGCATCCTTGTAATACCAGGAGAGGTACCTGAGGTAATGGCAAAGGTGTAAGCATTTCATTTTAACTTAATGAAACTTTATTTCTGATAGATTGCAAGACAACAGCAGCAACTTCTGCAACAGCAGCACAAAATTAATCTCCTGCAGCAACAGATCCAGGTCAGTGTATTTTATTACTCTCGTCTGATTATACTTAGATACTTTTCTCCTTGAAAATGGAATTTAAAATGCTGCAAATGCACCCTTCTCTTATAAACAGCACCAATAGGGCTGTTTGTTATTCAGGGATGTTGTATACAACTGTATAAGTGGATGTAGAAAATATCGACTTGGTGGTAGTCTAAGCATTCTTTTCTGATGTGATGCGTAAGCAGAATAAACCTTATCTTTTTTTCCTTCTGCCATTTGCCTAACACAACCTGGTGGAAACCTAATGGTTTCCAAGGTAGCATACACATGCTAGTTTTATTGCCACAAACTACTTGCTGCTTTATATTTTACCATCTAGTAGTATCATGGGTAGAAGCTTATGTTTATTTGCTTGTTAGGACTGTCTGGGCCAATTATGAGAAGAATCTTATGACCTAGGAAAAGGTTGGTAATAATTAATTTGTTCTTTAACAGATATTAACTGCATTTCTGCTAGGCACTGAAGAGAACATAAAGATTAATAAGTAATTGTCTGTCTTCAAGAAGCTTATAGTCTAGAAAGGAAGAAAAACTTGTTCTGGAATAATTGTAACACACTTTAGAAATTCCTTTTTCTTTTGTTTTCTTTCTTTTTTTTTTTTCTTCATTTCTTTTCTTTTCTTTTCTCTCTTTCTTTTTTTTTTTTTTTTTCTGGCAGGTTAACACAATATGTAGATCATAATTGCATGGGCCTGGGAAAGAATTCTGATTTCTGTCATTCCTTTAGAAATTTGATTGTTAATTCAGCTAACAGCTTTTTGACATAGGTAAGGGAAGTGGTCTCCATTTTTGAATAGGAACATAGGTGTGTGACTTCTAGAAAGCCTTAGAATAAGCAACTGGTTGTCTGGTGATTAATCCTCAGGAATATTGATCCCAGAGTTATATGTAGCCACCACAGTCTCTGGGTTTCTCTTGGTTGCTGCAGATATTTTCTAACCACCGGGATCTATGGTTCAGCCTAGTTGGGGCAGTATATTCTGAATTATATTAGTCCTTTCCTTGAGATTAGTATCACACCTTCCTATATTTTAAAAAATCGTTTACATAAAGTCATAACTTATTTCACCTCACTGATGAAAGCCAGTGATTGTAACTTAGATTTTTGCTTCATTTTGTAATCACACTTAGTGTTCCAGGTAGTAGTCACTGCATTTAAAATACCAATTTGGTGCCTGAAGAAGTACCTGTACCTAATTTGGCATTTTGTCCAGGTGTCTTTACTAGGAGGTCTTAACCAGTGTTTGTTGTTGTTGTTGCTGTTTTAATTAGTTCTGATTCTATATTCCATACTCAAGTCTGTATGTTTCAAAATACAGAATCCAAACATAGAGGAGACGGTACATCTCTGGCATTTGGGACAGTCAGCCTTTATAATTAAATCTTGAAATAATTTCTCATCCTGATACCTCATGACTCATGCTGAGATCCTTAATTAAATAACTGTCCAGGTGTTCCCTTGTTCTGCCCTTATTAGAATTTTCAGTGTGTCTCCCACTGCTAAGGTCAAGATTTTTAGCCTGTGGCTTCCTACATTTTTCTCTAGATCCCTCTCTAAGAACTCAGTAGGTGTTAAATAACCTAACCTGATCATTTAGTTCTCTCTGTTTCTCCTATTTGTAAAGCAGAAATGGAAGAAATTCCCTGAGATGTTCTCATATCAGTTACTTACTATTAATGTTTTTACTACCTCTTTATTACTTACTTCTTTGTTTATTTTGAATATATTTCACTTCTTAGTCCAAAGTTGTTTGCATTAACTGGCTGTCTTAATTGACGTTTGCCTGTTGTACTGAGGATCTCAGATGAATAGCAACAAAATCAAAGTATTTTAATGAAATATTATAGGCATTTATTGATTACATATGATTTTATAGTTGTAACTTGACTATATAAAGTTGATATCTTTTTCAGGAAACTATAGGACATGATCTTAAAATATTATTCATCAGAATGTTCAATTTGAGAAGACAAGAAAGTTGGTTTTTCAAGTGTTTTAATAGAAGTTTAATTGCTTTTAAATTTGTAGATATTTCTCATTGTTTAAATTTTAAAAAATTGAAGCTAATCAGGCTTTGATCTCAGCAGTATAAATTATAAAATCATAGAGAGATTCAAAATAGTTACATTAATTTTAGAAATATGGGATTCTTTGTAACACGAATTCATATTTTAAAAAATAAGAGGAGGCAATAACCTATATTTATAGTTTATTCTGTCCTGAGCTACTGCTTCACTGCATATCTTGTCAGTATTTATCTTATCGAGCATGAGACCATTCAAAGAATTTTTCAAATACTGAAAAACACTTCTCCTTACACAAAACATATTAATCTCTGACACTTACAAAGCATGTATTTGATATTCAGACTTCTAGTTGTTTTTTTGGAAGGGGAATGGGTTCACTGTATTTTCAAATAAGGTTTTTGACCAGCCATAGGCGTGATCAAATTTAGGAGAGAGACTGTTGTTGGACTAATTTTAATTTGAGAAAAATATGAGATTTAAGAAATGCTTCAAACATTTTTCTATCATGAAACATTCTCCCTTTTGAAAACAAAACAGAGTAAGATAGTAAATACAAAACCTTTCTCTTCTGAAAGCAAATGAATACAGCGACAATTTGAGATCCCACGTTTGACCTTTTTCCTTCTTTTAAAATCTTGTATCCTAGAACCTATTTGCTAACATGGTCAGCAAGATTAAGCCATGGCAATTGGCCATAGATCCCAAGTATCAGGTGGTTACATTCACCTGATGCTTGGGATCTATGTACATACATAGATCTAAATAATACATCTAAAGATTATTCTTTACTTCTAGTTCAGAATGCTGACTTCTGAATTAGTACTGTTGTTTTGAAATTTGCAAGCTGTACTAGAAAGAAAGGGAAGAGTGTCTAACCTCTTATAACAACCACACACAAACACATCTGGGTCTGTTATAATGGAAGCAAATGAAAACCTGGATGGTTTGCATACTGGAAAGCAGGATTTTTCATTAGCGATAGGAAAAGGCATGATTAAGATAGTATTGTAAAAGTCCACTGCTTATTTTATTTGCAGTCCTTCAAAACTTATTCTGTATATGTAGTTAAAAATTATTTCATTTATGTATTTTTTCCTTTAATATAATTTTAATGTAATTTTGCCTTGGTAAATTCTAATTAAATTTTTAAAGGGATACTTTTAAGACCATATATGGTCTTTAAGCCATGTTGAAACCATAAGATGAATGATTTTGTGAACTAATGTTTTTACACTTTTGATGAGTCAATTTTTACCATTTAAAAATCAGGTTAATAACTTTAAATGATTATTAAAATTCTTTAATGTCAACAGATCTTTTAGGAGGCTGTTTGCTTAGTGAATTCAAATCCCTCTGTGCTTTGGGGAAAATGGCGATACCTCTAATTTGTTACCTATTAAGTAATTCCCTGGATATGGAGCCCAAAATAGACATTTTTGATATTTCCAAGACAGAAATAGCACAGTTTTATTAACTTTGTGGATAGCAAAACTAATAGATCATGGAATATGGATCCTTGGATTTGAGAATGTTGATTCTCATGTTATAATTCCAAAGGACAAATAACTGCTTTAGTAATTTCTTCCTCTTTCTCCCACACCATAGTATCTTAGCCAATCTTTTGAAGCATTTTACTTATGAGTTATGTTGACTAGGAAACAAAATTCAGTTTGAATCCATTGGGCATATCAACACATATTTATAGCATTTTAATCAAACATTAAATGTAAGTCTAATCTAAGCAAACCGGAAAATATTTTATAAATCTTGATTTCTTGATCCGTCCATATATTTATTCATCTAACCTCATTTGACCATGTCATGGTTTTTGAATCTAAAGATATTCTTCATGGATACAATATACCACGGTCTTTGGTTTTGATAGCATGTCAGTAGGAACATATTTAACGATGGCATTTCATTGCTAGAACTTAATCTTTGCAAGAGAATTCACCTTATTAAAATATCTCTGTGAGAAACTTACTTTTTCAGACATGAATGGTGTGATCCAAATATTGATCCAAATATCTCTTTAGACCCCCCCGTACAGGTGGCGTCCTTGCCTCACATCACTGACCAAACAACAGTGGTCTCTTAAGAAGGGACTGATGGGCTGGGATTTTATTTGGGCACTTGGCCTCCTGGGCCAGAGCCAATGATTTAGTCAATTCATATACATATACCTTTTTGGGTAAAACTGTGAAACTTGAAATTCTTAGCTCAGTTCTTTGTTAATCTTTATGATTAGCATATAATATTCATTGTCCTTCCCTCGCAATTTAATACATGAATTAGATGGTGAACTCAATCTGTGGAAGGCCTGAACTAATGCCATTGCTGCTGCTTTGCAGATACTTTCTCTTTTCTGAAAACTTTCTCTTTTAAATGCTCTAATACATACTGCTTATTTACACAGCCAAGTGTTTGTCTCGTCACTGAAGCTTCACTCTATTCTTTAGAGTATGTGAGTATTTTTCATATATAGTGTTTTCTATTTTGATTATAATATATTCATTTGTGCTATTTGCGTATTTTGTGTCTCTGTGTGTTTGTCATGTGCTTGAGTGCCGTTAAATGTGTGTTCTCCTTTCTTCCTACGTAACCAGTAGACATATCAATATTATGAGCAGGGAGGTAGGTGATTGTTCTTGAACCAGTAAACAGAATAATTTGAGATGTACTCTCACCTTTTAAGGAGATAAACCTTGCCTTTTGTTTCCTTCAGTATGATTAACTACAGGCATTTCAGGTATCTGCTGAGCAGAATAAGGACTACCTTTTCATGTGAAGTAGTTGTCTAAAGATCAGAAATAATTACTTTGTACATTAGCCTTCATGGCCTGCATGACCTGGTTAATTAATTTCTTGCCAGGATAATAATCATAGATATATATTTGAAGATATGCTTCATCATTAAGTATCTAAGTGACCTCTAATTTTAAGAGCTGGACCTTGCCTTTATTGTCCTTTGGAACTGGCTGAACAGCCAGCAGAAAGACTAAGTAAAGTAAGGGGCCTGCCAGTCTCACATAGTTCCTCTGTCTTATGTTGTATATGTTGTATCTCTTTGTTAATTGTATTTAGCATTGATAAACAGAAAGCAATTACACTGCTCCTGTTTTGGCTCTAGCAAATAGTCCTTTTTCGGGTGTTATTGATCAGGTAACGGATCTCCTTTCAACAGCCTCTGAACAGGACCAAATAAACCCACTGAAAGTAATTTGATACTTCTATTGGCATTGTACATGTATCTGATACTCTCTTGCAATGAAATGAGAGTTATAAACAAAGCTTAGAAGTCTAGGATTAGCCCCCAGCTTCAGCAAACCCTTAAAATATTTTGTAATTCTATCTTCAACCATGAATTAGTCAGGAAAAACAGACCCTCTCTCCTCTCTCTATTTTTCTGCTGTACGCGATTTTTAATTGCCCATGGGCAGGCTGTTATGATCTTCTTTGGAAGTTTAAAACCAAGATAAAAATGCAAATCTAATTATTTCTTTTATGTAATCGAATTAACTTTTTAAGTAATGATAGATGCTGTATAGCCTGCTTATAACATTATAATAATGAAGTTTCTGAATTATAAAGAATAGGTAAAGCTGCTATAATTCATGAATAGCAAGGGCCTTAGATAAAGATATAAATTCTCATTGTGGATTAGAAACTCTGTGTGAGTTAATCACGCTAGACTGTTAAAGTTGGAGTGGATCTAGAAATAAAAAGAGGTGATACTGGACCAGATCCTTTGAGCTGCTATATGGAATTATTAATCAGCTTGCTACTTATTTTCTAAATGTGGCCTTATGGCAAAGACCTCATTCAGCTGACGAGAGCCTGATGGTGAATCTCAGTGCTTTTCATGCACTATCCTTCAATTTCCCCAACCCTCTTTGGTGACCCTCTCTCCTCTATCTTATCTACTTCTTATCTCTCAGACTTTACTCCCCAGCTCCCTCTCAAATCAGTGATACTGAAAATACAGGGAATCCAAAGTCTCTGCTTCCTTCTGGGATTAATGAAAATGAGCGCGTGCATTACCTCTTCAGGGGCAGGGGGCTATGGAGCCCAGTGGGCAGATGATCCCGGTGGTGCCAGCATATGACATTACATAACACTGTATCAATTCCCCAAGGAAAAAGCAGCTCTTTTCTGTTTTTCCCTTGATCTCTGTGATTACATTGAGGGCTCAGTTTAGTGCTAGCACACTTTAATACCTTTCTAGGATGTGCTAATCTCTCTTTGTAAGAGAGAGAGATCATCTTAGTCTCAGAGCCTTTGGAGACAATAGTGCTTAGCTTAGAATTTAAATAAAATCAAGTAAAACTTTTATTTTCATTGTTATCTGGTTATCTTCTAATTATGACAAGTGATTTTCTATTGGTTTTCTATTTGAGGTAGTGCTATTGAAATAAATTTATTTAAGCAAAAAAAAAAAGTCAATTTAAATAAAACTTTAAGTAAGTAAGAACTGAGTACTTGGATATGGCAAAAATTATAAAGGTAGTTCTTTAATGATGGAATTTTAAGAAACTCTTGAAAGAGCACTACACTGAGAGATGTTAAATGTTCCCCCTCCATTCTTCTTCTACTTTCACAGAATGTTAAACTTGGACACATCCTCTAGAGGTCCTCATGGTTCTCCCTCACTGACTGGGGGTAGGGTGGGTAGCTATTCCTATCGTACAACAATATAGTGAGTTTATCGTTAAGCTATACTTAAAAATAACCCTGAGATTATGTTTTTTCTACTTTTTTGGAATTAAAATGTCCTTTCCTTTTATGAAGCACAGGTGATAATAGATGGTATGTGCTTTGTTTCTTGGTTTTCCAGTAGTTTTAGTTGGTAAAATAAAAAGTTCCCAAATAGGTGTAAGTCCCCCACTTTTGTTTTTCTTTGAAATTTCTTTGGAACTCTTTCTCTAGTCCAAATCCTTTACTTTCTACAAGGAAACTGAGGCATAGACAACAGACTTGTCCAGGTTTAAAAAGCTACATGTTGTCAGAGCCATGAGTGGAACCCAACTTTCTTTGACTTCTAGTCTAGTACTATTTCCAACATTCCAGGATGTATCTCAATTTGCCCTTTTTGTGATTTGAATAAATCTTAGTGCACTTTAGTTTTCCAGTTTGTAAAATGTGGATAATAATACCTAACATCTAAAATCTCATTACATTCTCTTTATCCTTAAATGGAAAAAAATTGAAGATTGCTCATTAGAATCAGTTTATATCTCAGGACTACTACAACTGTGGCTGCATGCCCACAAGGAAAGAGATAAAAAGAACATAACCGGAATCTTTTTGTAATGTGGTATGAAATGTATTTATGGCTGAGTGACTCTTTTGGTTTTTACATATAAACTTCTTAGCTAATTATATTACTTTCTGGGGGCTTAAAAGTGATATGTCTCTATATTGAGGATCAGTCCCCTTTAATGTTAATACCTGTTTTTATAGCTACCTTCTGCAGCTGATAAAAGGGAGCAGTGAGTGACAGCATTTGATGCCAGTGGTTCTCAACCTTGATTGTACCTTGTAATCACTTGGAAGCCTTTTAAAAATACTGATGCCTGGGTCCCACTGCAGAGGTTCCGATTTAATTGGTCTGGGGTACGGTCCCAGATGGGGACTGTTAAAAGCTCTCTAGATGATTCTAGCAGGCAATCAGGATTAAGAAAAACTGCTATATACAGTGTAATGCAGACTAAATGATTAAATGTGAACTCTAAATTGTTTGGACTATTCATCTATTTATCTATCTATCTGTCTATCTAAAAATGGACTGAGGGTTGGGGCATAACAAATAATCCTTGAGCAGTTGAAATATACTTTTGACTTTGGTCATAGCTATTTTACTTAATAGCTAGAAAGCTTATAATGGATCATGGTTTAAACAATTTTAATAAATTTAGTTAGTTTTCTAATAACTTGATTTTTATTTACATGTGGGTATATTGGCAAGACAGGAATGTGTTGACATTAGATTTGTGCCTTTGGGAGAAGGTATTTAAAATTAAAATGAAGCATAGTCTTTCACAACAAGACAAAAACTTTTAGAAAATAAATACTCAGATGCTCTTTGACTTCTACTATCTAAACAGAATGAATTTTGACTCAGGACATCAACCTGTCATTTTTTAAGGTGCTTAAAATTATTTTTTCTGTGAAATTGACTACATTTCACATATATGAGAAATGTATGACTCTGAATGCACTTTTAAGCTAGATTTGTACATATAAATAGGAGGTAAAAAGGATAAAATGCATTGCTTCAGAGTGTATGTAATTTAAAATTTTTGTAGAAGCAGCACAAGTATCAGGGACAAATAAATCAAGATTTAAATTCCAGTTCTACTACTTATTAGCTCTGTGACATGTTTTGCTACTTACTAGCTGTGACAAAAGTTACTTAATGTTTCTGAGCCTGCATTTCCTAGTTCCTAAAAGATGAATAATGATAGTACCTTACCAGTTCTGGGATTAGAGATCATCATCTTAAAAAACTCTACTAAGTGCTCAATGCATTTTATCTATCACTATCATTATTGTTGTTGTCATTCTTATGTACGAGCTATAGGAATAATTTCAGAGTCCTTAAAAGAGAAACAGGGTATATGCCCAGTAGTGGGATTTCTGGGTCATATGGTGGTTCTATTTTTAGTTTTTTAAGGAACCTCCATACTGTTTTCCATAGTGGTTGTATCAATTTACATTCCCACCAACAGTGTAGGAGGGTTCCCTTTTCACCACACCCTTTCCAGCATTTATTGTTTCTAGATTTTTTGTTAATGGACATTCTGACTGGCATGAGGTGATACCTCATTGTAGTTTTGATTTGCATTTCTCTAATAATTAGTGATGTTGAGCATCTTTTCATGTGCCTCTTGGCCATCTGTATGTCTTCCTTGGTGAAATGTCTATTTAGGTCTTCTCCCCAGTTTTTAACTAGATTGTTTGTTTTTTTGATACTGAGCTCCATGAGCTGTTCGAAATTGAGTTATTTGTAGTGAGGTGGATGGACCTAGAGTCTGTCATACAGAGTGAAGTTGTCTGAAAGAGAAAAACAAATACCATATGCTAGTGCATATTTATGGAATCTAAAAAAAAAAAAAAATGGTACTGATGAACCTAGTTGCAGGGCAGGAATAAAGAGGTAGACATAGAAAATGGACTTGAGGACATGGGGTGGGAGGGTGGAGCTGGGGCGAAGTGAGAGTAACATCGACACATATATACTACCAAATGTAAAATAGTTGGCTGGTGGGAAGCAGCAGCATAGCACAGGGCGATCAGCTTGGTGTTTTGCGATGACCTAGAGGGGTGGGATAGGGAGGATGAGAGGGAGACGCAAGAGGGAGGGGATATGGGGACATGTGTATGCATATGGCTGATTTGCTTTGTTGTGCAACAGAAACTAACACTGTATTGTGAAGCAATTATACTCCAATAAAGAGCTATTAAAAAAAAAAGAGAGAGAGAAAGGCACATGTACATACTTTGTGTCTACATGTGTAAGCATGTTTATGTCTACATACATATGCACATTTAGAACCCACAAATTAGTGATGTGAATATAGGATAATCAACGTGGATGCGCTATAATCAATTATTATCACCACTAGAGGAAAAGAAAGAGCAAAAATTTTCTCTGGCTGCCAAATGAGAGCTATTTCAATTGTCAGTAAGAGGACAGTAAGGTTTATCAGGTACTCAGAAATGGTTGACCAAGAATTAGAGCTGCCTGGAGATTGTCTAAAAGGGGATGTGGTATTTTATTCTGGAAAATAGGGTCAAATTCTTACTTTTCACACTAAAACGGGCTTTTCTATTAGATCAGTAGTGCCTGTGGGATAGAAAATGAACCTTTCCAATTTATTTTATAGCTTTTTTTAAATACACAGATGAAGTTAGCGATGTAGCAGCACAAAACGCAAAAGTCTTCTTGTTTAAAATAAAGTTGTTCATATAAATCTTATGTATGCCATCTCCTGTAAGTCAAGCATTTGCCCGGCTTTTGTGAATTATGTCTATACTTAGAATTTAAGAAGTTAAACAGTATGCATACCAGACTTGAGAGATGGGAAATAAAAATTGATATACTGTGTGACACTTGATATAGCACAGGGAAATATCTTTTAAATTTTGAAAGGATATACTGACATAACCATTTTTAATTCACATAAGGTAACTCCCACTCAAAGTTATTAATGTTAGAGTCAGATATTTTTACTTCTTCAGAATAAAAGAAAATAAATGATGCAAAAGGTGTAATGTCTCACTGTGAGACACTGAATTCATTTTATCTGCCACCGAATCCATTAAGAAAATAGTAAAGTTGTAACACTAAACAATGAAAGTTAAGGAATTCACAGATCAGAATAAAGAGTAAAGTCCAACCTCAGGTCACAGTCATGACTTTTGTTAAACACACACTTCAGTGGAAGATTTTTATCTTAAAATGTCTACAGATGAGTTTTCTACAGTGGCTGAGATTAGTGCAGCTGGAAAGAGCTCTCAGCTAGGCTGACTTGGCTGCTGCTTGAACATGTTGACAAGGTGGAGTTACTCTTCTAAAGAACTCTAACAGGCCATGCTTGTTTTGTGCTGTAATAACATCATTCATTTCCCAGCCATGCAAATGTTGGCTCTTCCTTATACATTCTTTAGTTGTATTATTCATAGGAAAAGGGGGGGAGGGAAACCCAAGAAAACTGATTTTACTTTTGATTGTCCAATAACTTTTGTTCCCTTTCAAAAGTTGTGATGATGTCAGGAACCAGTTACCTAAATGGAAAAACATAACTTATGTACTGTTATTTAATAAAAGATGTTAAGTAAGTCCTAGTTTGGCGTTTTTAAAGCTGGATGTGGCAGAAATTGTTTGTTAATATGTATAGAATTAGTTAAATACAGGGCACTTTAGGATTAGTATAACTGAATGGTGTCTAAGGAGACAATCAGAGAACTGAAACTTCTGGGGGAAGAAGGATCTCTAGCTGCTGCTTCAGGTATTTGTTTGTTCTAAAGGACCTTTATTTCTGTGGCTGTCAGCCCCTTCTTCCCCCGACCTGCATTTCGCTGAGAATTTTGAATGTTATGATGGCTCCCAAATAATCAGTTTAGTAGCTGGAGGCTGGGGTTTGAAGGAATCAACATGGTTATAGTGGTAGAAGAATGAGCTTAGAAGCAGAAGGTGATGGAGAGCAAGAAAGTGCACATGGGTAGGAAGCTGTTACCTTCTTTAGTGATAAATAACAGAGGTTCGAGAAAAAGAAAAACTAGTTCCAAGTTTCCTCTCCACCCTATTCTGTGTAATTCTTTGTAATGCTTTGTGCAGACTCAGATTTCTAGATTTTATGTTTGAAGGTTAGATGGAGTGGAGAAACTGTTAGATGACCTGAAATTTGTCTGTGGAAAAGCCCAGAGGAGCAGGCAAAAGTGAGATATTGGCTTCCAGCCAGAGGTTAGTCTTAGCAGATCAGTTAGACCAGGTCAGATCCACAGTGGTAGAGCAAACATGTAGTCTACCGTTGGAGGACTTCCAGCCTGTGGCTGGAATATGTGTAATGTAAGGGTGGACACCCGGGCAAAGAAAAATGAAGTTGGGCTTTTGAAGTTGGCCTCCCCACAACAGATATTTTTCTGTTAAGACTGTCTGATTTCATTTATTGTGTATCATCACATCACACACTGGTCTCTGGCAGGGCCCTTTCATGGACTCCATTTTAGGGTCGAAATATACCCTGGAATTCCTAGGGATCCCTTGTGGGAGGAAAGCTCAGGTTATTGGCAGTTCGGTAGAAGATGTAATCTGAACTCTGTGTTTAGGACCTTGGCCTCCATATCAATACAATATCTTTCCTTCTCAATACAACTGGGCTCTGACTATGGAGACCCAGATTTGTGATATACAGTATACCTCAAGTGGTTAAGAGTACAAAGGCAAATGACTTTGTGTAGTAGAATTATAAATTATTTTTTATTGTTTTAGGTTAGTTTAAAATTTTTTTTCTAACACTTATTGCTTTTGTATAAGAAAATTAGTTAAAAATTTTAAATATACATTGAAATAACCCTGGTTTTCAATATTAAGAAAATTGTTAAATTTATTATGGTATATTCATGTGATCGGCTGTTATAGACTGTTAAATGTGATACTGACAAATAAGTTTTCATGATTTAGGATAATGCTTTCAATGTAACATCAGGTAGAAAAAAACCCCTAGAACATAGTGATGTAAATACAGTATAATCTCAGCTACATAAAAACAGGCATTTAAAAAAAGACTGGAAGAGGGTGCATTGCTTTTACAATTAACTTTATTATTATTATTATTATTGTACTTTAAAAAATGCAGGTAACAGAAAAGGAGGAGATATCTATCCTTCTGTGATCACCTCGTAGGTTGTGATCACCACACAGATCATCAAATCTTACAATTTGACTGTCATAACTGATTTCTGGTTTCTTTTTTTTTTTTATTGGAGTAAAATTGCTTTACGATGTTGTGTTAGTTTCTGCTGTACAATGAAGTGAATCAGCTATATGTATACCTATATCCCCTCCTTCTTGGACCTCCCTCCCACCCCTCCCCATCCCACCCAGCTAGGTCCTCACAGAGCACTGAGCTGCTCTCCCTGTGCTGTACAGCAGGTTCCTACTAGCTCTCTATTTTACACATGGTAGTGTATTTATGTCAAACCTAATCTCCCACCCTTCCCTTCTCCTGCTGTGTCCACATGTCCGTTCTCTACATCTATGTCTCTATTCCTGCCCTACAAATAGGTTCATCTGTACCATTTTTCTAGGTTCCACATATATGCATTACTATACACTTGTTTTTCTCTTTCTGGCTTACTTCACTCTGTATGACAGACTCTAGGTCCACCCACATCTGTACAAATGACCCAGTTTTGTTCCTTTTTATGGCTGAGTAATATTCCATTGTATATGTGTACCACATCTTCTTTATCCATTCATCAGCCGATGGACATTTAGGTTGTTTCCATGTCCTGGCTATTGTAAATAGTGCTCCAGTGAAAGTTGGGGTACATGTGTCCTTTTGAATTATGGTTTTCTCAGGGTATATGCCAAGTAGTGGGATTGCTGGGTCATATGGTAGTTCTATTTTTAGTTTTTTGAGGAACCTCCATACTGTTCTCCATAGTGGCTGTATCAATTTACATTCCCACCAACAGTGCAAAAGAGTTTCCCTTTTCTACACACCCTGTCCGGCATTTATCGCTTGTAGAGTTTTTGATGATGGCCATTCTGACCGGTGTGAAGTCAGAAACTGCCTCATTGTAGTTTTGATTTGCATTTCTCTAATAATCAGTGATGTTGAGCATCTTTTCATGTGCCTTTTGGCCATCTGTATGTCTTCTTTGGAGAAATGTCTATATAGGTCTTCTGCCCATTTTTTAATTGGGTTGTTTGTTGTTTTAATATTGAGCTGCATGAGCAGCTTGTATATTTTGGAGGTTAATCCTTTGTCCATTGCTTCATTTGCAAATATTTTCTGCCATTCTGAGGGTTGTCTTTTCGTCTTGTTTATGGTTTCCTTTGCTGTGCAAAAGCTTTTAAGTTTCATTAGTTCCCATTTGTTTATTTTTGTTTTTATTTTCATTACTATAGGAGGTGGGTCAAAAAAGATCTTGCTGTGGTTTATGTCAGAGTGTTTTTCCTATGTTTTCCTCTAAGAGTTTTATAGTGTCTGACCTTACATTTAGGTCTTTAATCCATTTTGAGTTTATTTTTGTGTATGGTGTTAGGTAGTGTTCTAATTTCATTCTTTTACATGTGCTGTCCAGTTTTCCCAGCACCACTTACTGAAGAGGCTGTCTTTTCTCCATTGTGTGTTCTTACCTCCTTTGTCATAAATTAGGTGACCATAGGTGTGTGTGCTTATCTCTGGGCTTTCTATCCTGTACTGTTGATCTATATTTCTGTTTTTGTGCCAGTACCATACTGTCTTGAATACTGCAGCTTTGTAGTATAGTTTGAAGTTGGGGAGCCTGATTCCTCCAGCTCCGTTTTTCTTTCTCAAGATTGCTTTGGCTATTTGGGGTCTTTTGTGTTTCCATACAAATTGTAAAAATTTTTTTCTAATTCTGTGAAGAATGCCATTGGTAGTTTGAAAGGGATTGCACTGAATCTGTAGATTGCTTTGGGTAGTATAGTCATTTTCACAATGTTGAGTCTTCCAATCCAAGAACATGGTATATTTCTCCATCTGTTTATGTGATCTTTGATTTCTTTCATCAGTGTTTTATACTTTTCTGAGTACCAGTTTTTTGCCTCCTTAGGTAGGTTTATTCCTAAGTATCTTATTCTTTTTGTTGCGATGGTAAATGGGATTGTTTCCTTAATATCTCCTTCTGATTTTTCATTGTTAGCGTATAGATTGTGATCACCAAACAGATCGTCAAATCTTACAACTTGACTGTCATAACTGATTTCTGGTTTCTTGAATAGAGCATTCAGTTAATCAAAAAACAACCAGGTCTCCAGATAGCTGGAAAACATACGCAGGTATAGATCTTTCCATTGCTTTCAGGCTATTTTACTATCTATGCCTGCTCCATCTCTTACTCATTTTCTCAACTTTGCCAATGTCACTGAATTAATTCCATAGACTTGTATGTTCCCTTTGGCTCAGAAAGGCCATGATTTCAAGCCCAGGAAAAGAGAAGATGTGCAGATAATTATTGATCTACTCTCAGCAGAACTTTTTCTTCCCCCTTCTGTGGAAGATATGCAGCCCCAACTGAGAGACAGAATAGGATTAGGGAAGCGTAGAATGGCAGAAAGAAGCGTAGACTTGGACCCAAGATGTCTGCCCCTAGTCTTTGGTTTGCTAGGAATGCCATTACCTCTAGCAAATTATTCTTCTGCATTGAGTCTCATTTTCCATAAATTTAGGAACAAGGATCATTGTACAAAATTGTTGCTGAAATTCTTTGTGACTCTGACCTCCTTTGATTCTAGATGATGGAAATTAACTCTGGTCCTTAGAAAATGGAGAGCTTAGTAGGTAGTCTTGCCTACAAAGCTTTCAGGCAAATGTCAAGTTTGGCCACAGCATAAGCCATGTCCATTTAGGAATGTTTGCATTTTAAACCATCGAAAGGTTTTGAATTATGAGGTCAAATTCATGTTTCCTTTGTGGAGTATTGTGATGGCTTGTAATTCCTGCTACATGAAATAATGGCTAAGGGAGATTTTTAGAAAAACACTTTTAGGAAGAGGGCCTGTAAATGCCTGCTTTCAGGCCACACCAAACAGATTTCTGCAGCCAATGACAAACTCCTGGCATTAGAGCTGTATAATGGAATGGGTGACACAAACTTAATTTTAGCGTTGCAAGTGAAATATTACAATTTTTGGGAAAAAAATCCGTATAGCTTTGCTAAAGTATTAATTGCAGGAAATTACAGCATATCCTTGTGAAGTATTATGTCAGTGGCATGTATAACATACAACACCTTTTCCTAGTCTCTCTTGTTTTCACCCCAAGTGTTGCATTTTTATTTGAAAAGAGATGTGTTAGGTAGTTAGAACTTTGTCTAACTGTGGGGGCAGTGCTGAGTGTGGTTTAGACTGTCTGAAAACAATTAAGCTGTGAAGGGGAGACTTTTTGGTTATGCTTCCTAGAAGTGGGTTTACTGCTTGAAGCATAATGTTGATGTGGATGTTCTTTTGGCCATTTCCTCATTTCTAGCTTGTTAGGATTCATCTCTTAGTCCCAATAAATTTTCCAACTACTATTTATTTATTGGGTTGCAAGATAAAGAATGAGAGAATTTCATTTCTGATGTGTGGTAGTTTAATATGGTTTTCAGATTTCCTCCCATTTTGTTTGAAGTAAATAGGGTAATTACTCACTAAAATTCTAATATCTTTCAGGGCTTTAGGGATGAATCTAAAACAGAACCATATAATGTTCGATTTAAGCAAATCCATGTTCTTATTAGGCAGTTCACCTTAATGTCATTTTTTATAAATAAACTTTGTTTTATTTTTTCAAGGGTTATTTAATTAATTTTGTTGTACAACCGTATTTTGACATCTGCATCTGCTAAGGCTTGCAGGATGTGATTTGCGGTTTAAAAATGAAAATAATTTATCATTTGAAAAATGATAAATCATTCAGGAATTATACATAAATATGAATGTAAAAGAGTCTGATGCACTTCTATTTTGTTTTTTTTTTCTTTTATACAAAGGCACATGTACAGTCATCTTTGTTTGCACAAAACATTTGTGCCAGTTGTACATTTGATTAATATCTAACTGGATATGAGTGAAACGTATTCTGGAGAAACTGCTGCTGTGCCGGCTTCTTGAACTGTTTATGGTCTCCATTAATTGCAGGGCTTTACCATATAACCATTGTGTAGATCTGGTTTTACTTATCAAATCCAGATCTGCTTTTTCTCCCCCTGCGGAGCAGGGTGAAGTTCCTTGTGCTACCAGCTTCTTATTATTTGGGGGTTCATAGCATCTTGGGAATTGAAGCTGTCAGCCCTGGAACTCCCAGTGTTTCTGTGGAAAGATTAACATTGCTAGGGTAAATCTTTGGTAAGTTTGCTCTTCATGCAACACAGTCAGGTTAAACAAGCGTTTTACTTTTTAGTGAAGTATTTATTTTAGTAATATGGACGGGTACTCATTTTTCCGCAGCCCTTTGCCCTATTTTGGATGAGTTGGTCTAAACTGGAAGGCTTTTAAAGTCTGGTCTTTAGTCTTTCACCATAGACTCCATATTTCCCCCCAGCAGGAGGACTAGGTGAGAGAATGAGGTGGGGGACAATACAGAGAAAATTTCTATAAAAAAGTTAACATTGTCTTTTCTCCTTAAGAAGGCTTAAAGATCATCTATTTTCTTTGGAAATGAGGTTGTGTGAAGGGGTATTTTGGTTTAGTTTATAAGAAGGCCGTTTCACTTTCCTAGTAAAAAGAGCTGGCTGTTAAATAGTAGTTTTAATCTCCACCCTGAAAGAAAATGTTGGCTGTGTGTTTGCAAAGGGACAAAATGTATTGAATTTAAATAGAACAGCAAGTCTGTCCCATTCCGATCCTTAACCATTTCATTTTTGCCAGAGCTAGCTCCTGAATCTGGGTTTAAAAGCAGCTGGGAGATGCACTGGTAATTCACAAAATGGGTGTTCTAATTATTAACCATAAAATGTAGGAAAGATATCTGGGAAGAAATCTAAGGAGATAATGCCTCTTCATTTATGCTGACAGTGTTTGGGAACATTCTCATTACCTTTTTGACTAAAAAAGTCTTACTACATTCTGAAAAAAATCAGCAATAGGAGATCTTTTTTCTTTTCTTTTTTTTTTAATTTAACTAACTAGCTGTGAAGTTGTATAAGAGAAAACACTTTGAAAAATGGTCAGCGCTCTCGTGTATTAAGCACAGCAGATGAAATGATTTATTGGGTTTTATACACATTCTATAAAGGGTAAGCATTGCTAACAGAATGAGTGGCAGCCTCTGGGAGCTGAACAGGCCCCAGGGACTAGTCTTTGTTCCTCTGGTCTTGACAGGCATGTGTCTCTGTTAAATGAGAGCTTAATTTCTCTCATATGTGAACAATTTCCAAGCCCAACAAAGACAGCCAGGACTGGAGCTATTTAAAAGAACCAGCGCAGGAGGAAGCATTCTTGAAGAAAGGGGATGCTAAAAGGCTAATTACTCACCATGGCTTAGCAACTATTTTATTTTTTCCCTAAGCAAGGTTTATTAACTTGGATCTGCCACTTTAAAAAAAAAACAAAAACATAAACACACATTAAAATTGCAAGGTTATATTTTTATTCTTTGTGAAATAGCCGTTTACTGATCTCTGCTCATTGAAAAGAGTTGCCCCCATCAGCAGTGGTGTATATCATGGAATATTAATTCACTAGAGGGGGAGGGGAGAGGCTAATATACTTTGGATCCTTTCTCTCTCAAGTGGAAGGAATTTAAACTATTTACTAAGCAGCATCCTTGGCAACACTGTGAACCTTTTCTTTACACAGTAATTGCTTAAAATGTGAAGGGGATCTTTATTTCTACATTTGCTGTGGTGTTTCAAACTATGATTAGTTTCTCTCAGTTTCTGGACTCTCGTATCTGGGAAAAAATCCATATTGTTAAAGAGGCTTATATAGGAGGTTACAGGTATATCTACACTTAGACCTTTCATATTTTCTTAAAAAGGTTTTATAAACTGGATCATTTCCTGCTTTTGCCTCTTGATTTATTTTAGAACTAAAAAAGCAACCTAGATTCTCTTGATGATCACCAATAATTTGCTGAATGACCTTTGGCAAATCATTTTATCTCTGAGGCCTCAAATGCCTTATCTGTAAATGAAGGTTTTTTCCAACTCCAGTGCTTTAATAATAATTTAAAATGGATCTCTGGAATAAAATAAATGACATGGTTGCAGAGTATTTACAATAAATTTATTGACAAATACCCTCCTAAAAACATTATTAGAAATCTGCATTTTGAATTTTTAATATAGAAAAATCAGGAAATACTCAAATATCGTACCTTGACTGGTACAAAGCCAGGCATGCAACATTATCATTTCCTGGGAACAACTTTCTACCATACATGACAGGCACAGCAGAAAAGGTGAGAAAACTGCTGATTTTATTTGTAATGACGGACAGCTGACAGATAACTCTTCTGACTGCATTTGATTATCAAACTGGCCTTCATGAGTGAATCAGAATTTTCATATGCCATTAGCAGTTGTAGTAGAAAAAGCATCATGTCCACCTGCCTGGCTATTTCTGCTAGTGTACAGATAACTCCTGAAAATGTCTGAGCCCTGTGTACAGCCATCACGGTCTAACTCTGAAGGAGAATGGGGTGGTTTATTCACTTAGAATGTGAAATGGTGACTGTGTGACTTAGAGAAGAAAAAAGTAAAAGCCATTTCCTCCCAGGTGCTTTTCCTTAGCATCCTTGCTTGCTACCCAGAAGTATGTACCGTGCTTTCCATAAGAAGCCGTGTTTTAGTAGAAGTAACACATGCCAAACCACTTAAACTAATGACTAACCATCTTTGTTCCAGATTTGGAGTGCATTTGAATATGAAAAACAGTAGGATCTTCAGAAATGAGTGTCAAAGAAAATTTTAGGCTCCTTATTTCCGACGTGAATTAATTAGGTTAAATTTATTATACTTTCCCTTTTTTGTTTACAGTGTTATCCAAAATGAGCAATCAATAACATTTCAATATAAATCTGCCTCTCTTTTTCCCCAGTTTTACTGAGATATAATTTTCATGCATCACTGTATAAATTCAAGGTATACAGCATAATAGTTTGACTTACATATCTTGTGAAATGATTACTACAATGAGTTTAGTTAGCACCCATCATCTGATATAGGTACATTAAAAGAAAAAGAAAAAAAAATTTTTTTCCTGGTGATAAGGACTCTTAGGATTTGCTCTCTTAACAATTTTTGTATATATTATACAGCAGTGTTAACTATAGTCATCATGTTGTATATTACATCCCTAGTACTATTCAATATTTATCTTATAACTGGAAATTTGTACCTTTTCATCGTCTTCCAGTTACCCCTCCCCTCACTGATAACCACAGATCTGCTCTCTTTTTGTTTTGTTTTGTTTTTTTTTTTAGATTCCACATATAAGTGAGATCATACAGTATTTGTCTTCCTCAGTTTGACTTATTTCACTTAGCATAATGCCATCAAGGTCCATCCATGTTGTTACAAATGGCAGGCTTTCCTCATTTTTTATGACTGAATAATATTCCATAGTATATATACCACAGCTTCATTATCCATTCATCCATTGATGGACATAGGTTGTTTCCATGTCCTGGCTATTGTAAATAATGCTGTTATGAACATGGGGGTGCAGATATCAAGTTAATGTTTTTGTTTCCTCTGGATAGATTCTCTGAAGTGGAATTGCTGAATCATATGGTAGCTCTATTTTTAATTTTTTGAGGATCCTGCATACTGTTTTGCATAGTGGCTGTACCAGTTTACACTCCTATCAGCAGTGTACAAGGGTTACCTTTTTTCCACATCTTCATAGCATTTATTATCTCTTCTCTTTTTGGTGATGGCCATTCTAACAGGTGTGAGGTGATATCTCATGGTTTTGATTTGCATTTCCCTAATGACTAGTGATGTTGAGCATTTTTTCACTATACTTGTTGCCTGCCTCTCTTTTTATATTTCCCGTTCTTATAAATAACATCGTCACTTCAAGTCATACTTGATCCCTGCATTTCCTCCATGCACCATAGAATTGCCAATTCTAGTCCAATTTACTTGCAAATGTCTCATATCTGTCTTCTGCTTTTCATTCCCGTTGTTACTAACATGGTTCAGGTTAGCATCAGCTCATGCCCACACTGCTGAAATATAGTCTTAAATTATCTCCTCACCTTCAGTCTGTCCCCCTCCACTTCACTCTACACACTCATTCCAATGTATTCTTCCTAAAGCACACTTCTTATTGTGCGTTTCTTCTGCTCAGAAATTTCTAGTGGTGTCTTGTTGACTATGATTTTGATTTATTTAAAAAATTATCATAAAGCACTTGTTATGTTTCTGACAATCTTCTAGTCTTTGAGGATAATGCAGTCTACAAAAATCGCTGCCCTGCTGAGCTTATATTCTACTGGGGAGAGGCAAGCATAAATGAGAAAAGTAAAATTATGACATGTTATAAGAACTGTTAGGAAGGAAAAATAGGGAAGTGGGAAAGAGGTATGGAAATTTTAAAATGGTGTGTTTGAGTAAGTACTTATGAAGAAGGTAACATTTGAACAAAGACCTGAAGCAATTGAGGAAGCAAGTAATGTGGATATGTGTAATGAGACCCTTTCAGGCAGAGGTCACAGCAGATGCGAAGACCCTTAAGGTGGGAGGAAGCCATCTCTATTTAAGGGACATCAAGGGACTGGTATGGCTGGTGAGTATGGGCATAAGTTTAAAGTGTGAACAGAAGGGAGAAGGTAGGAAATGAGAATAGAGAGGGTCTTTTACATCATTGTCAGGACTTTGACCTTTAAGTGGGATAGGAGGCCATTGAAAAGAAGGGCATGATGTGATTTGGGTGTTTCTCTTTTTCTTTTTTTTTTTAAATTTATTTATTTATTTATTTATTTTTGGCTGTGTTGGGTCTTCGTTTCTGTGCGAGGGCTTTCTCTAGTTGGGGCAAGCGGGGACCACTCTTCATCGCGGTGCGCGGGCCTCTCACTATCGCGGCCTCTCTTGTTGTGGAGCACAGGCTCCAGACGCGCAGGCTCACGGGCCTAGTTGCTCCGCGGCATGTGGGATCTTCCCAGACCAGGGCTCGAACCCGTGTCCCCTGCATTGGCAGGTAGACTCTCAAACACTGCGCCACCAGGGAAGCCCCCTGATTTGGGTTTTAATGGGATCGTTTTGGCTATTTTGTTGCAAAATAGATTGAAGGGAGCAAGAGTAGAAACTGGGAGACCCTGAGAAGGCTTATTTAGGCAAGAAATGTTGGTAACTTGGACCAGGGCAGTGGAAGTAGTGAGAAGAGGTAGATTCTAGATATATTGTGAAAGTAGCCAAAGAGATTTAGAGTGAAAGGGAAATAGGAAAGTCCAAGGGTGACTTCAAGGATTTTGACCTAAGCAAATGGAAAAATGGAGTTACCATTCACTGGGAAAATTGTAGGATCAAGTATCAGCAGAGGGTGAGTGTGAGGGACTGGGGCGTGGGGTGGGATCAGAGGGAGTGGGAAGGAATTCAAGAGTTTAGTGTTGAATTGTTAAGTTTAAATACCTACTAGAGATCCAGTTGGAGATCTTGAGTAGGCAGTAGGACATACAAGTCTGGAATTCAAAAGAGAGGTAAGGACTAGAAATGTACATTTTGGAGTGTCAGTGTGTGAATGGATTTTAAAGTTCAAAGTTCTTAGCTTGAATTTCATGGTTCTCCATGAGGCGGTTCCTATGCTCATTTCCAGCTTTACTTTTGGCTAGCTAGTTAATCAAACTTGTCTTTGTTGAACATGATTTGTGCTTTCCCATCTTCAAGTCAATCGTCATATTGTTTTTTCTACTCGAAATGCCCATTTTTCTCCTCACATTCATCTTTGCACTTAAAAGCCTAGAATTCCATTAAGGCCTCGTTCCATGGAAACTTCACTGATTATCACCACTCCGTCCCCTACCCCAACCAAAGTCATCTTTTTCTCTTCTGAGTTTACACAGCCCCTTGTGCTTTTCTTACAGTACTTTCTACATGTGCCATATTTTAGCTATTTGTGCATGTCTTATCCCTCCTACAAGATCATAGTATCTTTGAAGACAGAGATCACATTCATTTTTATATTCCCAACATGCACAGCTTGGTGCCTTGTACATGGTGGATGTTCAGTGAATATTGTTGAATTGAATAATTGAAATCTGAAATCATTTTAATGGACAAAGGAGACGATCAAAATTGTTCTTTTTTTCTTTTTTTGTATGCTCATCACTTAATGAAGGAAATATTTCAAAAACATATCTGAAACAAATTGTACTAAAATATTTAGCTCTTGGCTCCATGAATTAAATAGAATGATGGAAAATTAGGAGTTGGTTTGTCAAATTCCCTAGGCATTGATCTTCCAACTGAGGTTAAGCTATCCAATTTGGAGATTTAACAGTTGATGAAATGTCTCTTCAGTTCCTGCTTGATTAAAATTGGTAGTCTTAATGAAATAAACAGTATACATTTTATAAGTGAAAAAAAATTTCTTAGTGATCTATTTAAAAAAATCATTTTAGTGACATGTTTGGATTGACTCTGATATTAATTAAAACGCTTAGAAAGAGCAAATAGGACTGTGAATTCATTTATACTACAAAATTTCATTGGCCCTCATTTTTATCTTTAAATTAGTGAATAATTTATATTCATTAAAAAAGTAATGTTGAGTGCTTATTATATGCTAAGGACATTTATAAGTCCTTTACAGATATTACCTCCTTATATTCTAGATGTCTGGAATTCTTCATTTAGCATTATCGAACTTTACTACAGTTTTTGAAAGTCAGTAATTCTGTGTTTCCTTGGGGAAACTTCAAAAAAGAATAGTAAGAGCTATGGTTTTTACTGTCTAGTCTCTTTTTTAAGCTTTATAACTTCTGTAATTCTTGCTTATATTCTGTTAAAACCAGAAATCTTGAAAGTGGTAGATCTGATTCAATTATTTAAACATGTATTAAGTGCCTTAGTACTGGAACTGGAGACACCAAGGGAAAAAGATAGTGTCTCTGCCTTTAAGAAGCTCGCAGTTTAGAGAAACAGTTGAACAATAATCATGTTAAATAAAATGTTGTTTTTTTCACTTAATGCTATTCTTTAATTAGCCTTGTTAACTGATCATAGCCTAAGTATTTTAGCTTTATCAGCATTCAGGGTATATTCCTTAAATGTGATGGTAGTATTTGTGGTTTGAAAGTTATCACACTAAGTAGAATAGTAGCACTTGCTGGAACTCCCAAGAAAATACACTGAAAATTATTCCTCCAAAAGGAGATTTTTTAAGGACTATTTTACTATTTGTTATTTTAGTAATCAGCTATAGGAAAAACCACCGGTAGCAATAAAGAAAAAAAGGGAGCAGTTAATTTCACAGCCTTCACTGAATATCCTCTCTGTGTAACATGACAGAAAGCTAGGTGTATGAAGGTAATATAGGAAACATGAGACATACGGTTTTCTCTCAAAGAACTCTTAAAGGAGCTAAGGAAACAAAATGTTCATATATTTTAAAATGTGAGAGCAACTGCAGAGCATCTTATCAGCAAGTACAAAAACACTGATTATAAGCGGAATGGCTAAATGCTACAGGTCCATTGCCTATAAATATTGGAAGTAAAAAGTTACAGACAAATAAGAGACTACTTTACATATTTTTTACTTGCCTTAAATTGAACATGGTAATATACCGTACTTTTCAGCAAGGTATAGTTAATATGTTATTTGAGAATTGCTAGAGGCTCAACTCTTCTTTGTCTCGCAAACAATCTTTTCAGAAATGGAGCGCTTAAACAATATTAGCTGGTTCTGTGGTTGAGTCACAAGTATACCTATCAATGCCCAAACTTTTCACAGAGGACACAATACATACCACGTGATGAATTGCAGTTCACAGGAGCCACGGAGGAAGAGTCTGCAGGTTGTTATCTTGCTGGGATTAACATTGTCTTTGGGTTAGTTTTAGAAGCCAAATCCATATGGTGTCAAGGCTCTGGGAGAATTTTTAATCTATAATTTAGGAGGACTTTACTCAAGATTTATTGGCAAGATTTGTTTTTCACTTTAAGGGAGAGATACTTTTCATCCTGAGACTTGATCTGGAAAAAGTTTTTTCCTCTCTTAAGATTTTGTTTTTCCTGAGATGTTGGCTGAGAAAGCCTGGTTTTAGACCTTTCTTTGGCTGATGATGCCTAACCTTCTGGAAGGTTAGGATTATATGTTCTATCAGTAGTTGTAATCTGTTTAATATATTTGTTTTCTATCACCTAATTCTCCTTTTAATTAAAACTTTCATTTTAAAGGTATAAAATGGACAGTTTGGCTGGAAGGGATCTTGAGGATAACCTAGACCACTCAGTTGCAATTTTTTTCCCCAAACTAACACAGTAGGAAGTATACTTTACATCACCACCCAATATACACATGCAGCACAACACACGTATGTATATATAACAGAAACAGAAATTTCATTAAATGGTTCTTGTCTTACTACATGGGCTCTTTGTATGAGAGCTTCTTTTCTTTTTCAATTTCTTCTTTGTCTTCTCTCCCTCTTTTTTCATCCTCTTCTCTGGTCCTCTTTTCTTCTACTCTTTTCACTCTATTTTCTATTCTTTTTCATTTTCTCTTGTCTTCTCCATTTTCTCTCTCATTATCTTTTCTCTCTCATCTCTCTTCACTCTTTTCTCTCTTTCCCTCTTATTTCTTTCATCATCTCTTTCTCTACTTCTACCCTCTTTTCCCTCTCTCTCCTCCTTCCCTTTCTTTCTTTTTTCTTTTTATCTCTCTTTTTCTCTTCTTCCCTATTCTATTTTTTAAATGCTAGCTCTGTCCCACTAATTGGTCACAACCACAAAGTCTGGAAAACACTGACCCAGGTCAAACAATTTATTTTACACTTAAGGAAGCCCAGGCTGATAGAGATGGAGTTTTCCAAGATCACATATTATGTCCTAGTTATTAACAGAGTTAGGTTTAGAATGTAGGACTTTAAAGATCTCCAAAGAAACCAAAACACTCTGGGGTAAATGGACATCTTATTAAACTTCTGAACCTAATTCTCCCTGTTTTGAAGAATACAAGGTATAGCTAGTTGCAATTATAAGCAGGAATATCTAGGTAAAATTTTGAAATTCATACAGCTTTCTAGTTTGACAAGGTTGCTGTCACTATGAAGTTAAAGTTATGATTTTTCCAAGCAAGGAACAATTATTACAGCTACATGTAAAACTTGAAGGACCTTAAGCCTCCATTTATATAATTGCATAAAATCCTTGCATTAAATTTAGGACATGAAAGAAACAAGAGGCTCTATTAATTTATTTCAGGAAGGGGTTAAGAGTAAAGACCATGAGCAATCAGAGTCTGATAAAATAGCTGTAAGTCTAGCTCCCTGCCACAGGTTAGTATGTTTGAAAGTGAGTGTCAGAGAAACATGCTAAGGGCAAGGCCAAGTGAGAACAACAAAAGTGTAGCACAGCATTGTGAAGCAGCTATACCCCAATTAAAAAAAAAAACAAAAGTCTATAATTCATTTTTCCAGTAATTACCACCAAGTGCCAGGTATTATGGTACGTCAAATGACAGAAATAAAGCAGACTGAGAAACATTAACACTAGGTTATATGGTAGAGCTCTTACTAGACTATCAGAATGAGCAGTATTTATTGATGATAGAACAGCTTCTACCTTGAGGGGGAAGGGTTGTGGTGCCAATAAATTTGCCTAACATTTTATTTTTTCTTTGTCTTGCTTTTTTCTCTTCAGAATCTTACTCTATTTGTGCTTTTTTTCAGAATTTACTTTGGAGGTATTTTTGTTTTGTTTTGTTTTTGTTGTTGTTATTTGTTTCTGTTTTTGTGATTTAGTTTCCATTGTTTTTCTTCTTTATTCCTAGTAAGGTACACCAAATGTTCAACCATGGACTTTTTATGACAAATAATGTAAAGAAACTTGATATAATATGTGGATTTAGGGGATCACCTGTTAGAGCCTGCTAGCTACTGAAATAATTCTGTTTTATGTTTAAGGCTTTTATAATATATATGTTAAAAATAATAGATTCAGGGCTTCCCTGGTGGCGCAGTGGTTGAGAATCTGCCTGCCAATGCAGGGGACACGGGTTCGAGCCCTGGTCTGAGAAGATCCCACATGCCGCAGAGCAACTAGGCCCGTGAGCCACAACTACTGAGCCTGCGCATCTGGAGCTTGTGCTCCGCAACAAGAGAGGCCGCGATAGTGAAAGGCCTGCGCACGGCGATGAAGAGTGGCCCCCGCTCGCCGCAACTAGAGAAAGCCCTCGCACAGAAATGAAGACCCAACACAGCCAAAAATAAATAATAAATAAATAATAAATAAATTAAAAAAAAAAAAGATTCATTGCCAAATGACAAGTAGTGTGGTTCCCACAAAATCTGAAAACAAGGAGAAAAGAAAGGAATAGGTGCAGTATATCAGTGGTGTGCTGGAGCCAACTCATACTAGTGCTCAAGAGCCAATTGTGAGCATCTTTCCCTAGCTCCTTCTTCGGTGACGTTATGTTGGTGGGTTGAAATCAATTACGGTGTGAGTACACTGTGGAAATTGGCAAATGCTCTAAATCACCTTTTTTCCCGCTTTGAGAGCTAATTTGCCAGCATACAACTGGGTGTGATAAAGGCAAAAATATTAAACAGCAAAGCAATCAAACCTTTGAATCATTGATTCTTGTGCTAAAGGTACTGGATGTTATTTAATTAATCAGTATCATTGGTTTTGGATCAAGAGTTAAAATCTTTTTTGTAGTTTTGCTGAGAATTCGGAATTAATTGAAGAATTAAAAAGGGAGCTCAGCTCCAAAGATTTTTTTCTAATTTAGAAATTTTTTAAAGTAATTTACAGTCAGAAATAATTAGCCCCCTGGGCTCCCTGTGCTGCTTTTGTAGACTTGAGGAAAGAAGAAAAATTTAGAAATCTGAACAGAATCTAGCTTAAGAAAATGAAATACTCAACAATTAATTTTTCTCTTTAGTCTATAATTTCATTCTGACAGTTAGTATATCTTCTGTGCTCTTTGATAGATTTGCAAACTACTCTATTTGAATATAAAAGATTCTTCTTATTATTTATCTTTAGGTTAAAAGTAACCACACTAGCCCCCTTCCCTTCTAAGTAATTTTCCACACTTAGTATAATGCCACAAACTGGTATTTAAGAGAAGTCATTACGGTAGACATGGAGATGCATTCACTCTCCAGACCCCTCTTCAGTGGAGTGCTTGCTGCCCAGCCACCAGAGTACAGGAAGCAGACAGCCTCCATCTGTCAGCTCTTTCAGCTTTGCCTCAGCTGCCATTTCCTTCCCAGGGCTCTCCTATTTGAGTGAAGGACATGGAGCGTGAAGGTTGGGGCTTTTAGGCCTGAAGCTAGATACTTACTCCAGAGCTTCCTGCTGAGCTGGATGGAATTTTGTTCAGCCAGTGTCATAGTTCAGCTTCTTCCTCTGCCCAATCTTGTCTCTTCCTCCTTCCCATTTACAGGTGTTGTTTCCTAGTAAATATCTTGTACCCTAAACCCTGTCACAGTGTCTGCTTTTAGAGAACTCAACTTGCAGCACACCATACATATACATTAGTATTATGCTAAGGCAATTTCATCAGATCTTGCTAATACCATGGAGCCCTGCATTTTTTCCCCATGACTTTGTCTATGGCCTGAACTGTTATGAAGAAGCTGCTTAAGTGGTTTTGCTCCATGTTTTAGTACCTGCTCTCCAAATTCTGCCACTTACAAACATTTGGTAATGAAGTTTCATTTATCCCAATGTTCTGATGCATTAAGTAGATTTTCATAGGTAGAAACAGACTTATCAAAAGTCTGATTGTTCCATAAGCCAATAAAAGTCAATAAAAGGGAGATTATTTTAATAGTAAATATGTATGTTACAAATTTTATTATATTTCAAATTTAGTCCAAAACTCCACTTGGTCAAAAATTTAAAGGATTCCAAATTTGTATGCATAATTACCAGGTTACTAAAATCTATAGGTATAGGACTTCCTTGGTGGTGCAGTGTTTAAGAATCTGCCTGCCAATGCAGGGGACACGGGTTCAAGCCCTGGTCCGGGAAGATCCCACATGCCGCAGAGCAACTTAGCCCGTGCACCGCAACTACTGAGCCTGCGCTCTAGAGCCTATGAGCCACAACTACTAAGTCTGTGTGTCACAATTACTGAAGCCCGTGTGCCTGGAGTCCGTGCTCCACAACAAGAGAAGCCACGGCAATGAGAAGCCCACGCACTGCAACGAAGAAAAAGAAGCAGTCATTAAAAAAATAAATAAATAAAATAAAATCTATAGGTATATATTTTAGATCTTTTATTACTCAGAATACTGCATGAAGGTCTTTTTGCCTTATTTTTTCTATCAGGTCACAAGTTCACATCACCTAATATTTCTCTATCAAATTCCCTTCTGATACTATAAGGCCTAATAAAAAATTTAAAAGGAAGGAAGCAAAATATTTTTTTCAGTGAACACCCCAATTTCTTCACATAACTGCTTTGGGTAGTTGTATGAAAATGTTGAAAAAGAAGATAGGTGGAAAATATAACAAATATGAGAAACAGTAATATTTATCCTAAAGTCCTGAATCTTTAATGAGCTTAACTTTAGCATTTATACTAAAAATTATTTTTGTCTGAATTAGAGAAGTGATAGGAGAATAGGATTTAGTCACAGCTAAGAACTATTAGTAATTTTGGATAAGGAATTAGTATTAGATAATTTTGGCTAATATAAGTAACACTAATAAAATGATCTGATGAAAGCCTACTCTTAGAGGTGTAGACTTCTATAGCGTTTTTGGTAGATTGTTTCAGGCATAAAGTGAGCTTCTGGGGACTGTGTGCATTGTCTTTCTCCTGTGAGTGATACACTTACTTCATGTTTTGTGCCTTTTTTTTATAGTGCAAGGTATAAAAAGGCATGACGCCAAATGATGCTAGGCATAATTTCCCCTATAGAGGATCATGTCCTACCGTGAATTCCATCATACCAGTAACTTTCTCTGATTTAAGTGAGTCCATAGAAACTGATGCTAGAATATTTAATTTCTCCTCTCTCTTTGCTGTCCTTCCCACTGCTCCCTGTTATCTTTCTTTTTGTTTTCTCGTTTTCTTACAATAAGAGCATAAAAAGGACAGTGGGAAAGTACTCTGGGAAGACTGAAGTAAGTGGACTTGACAGTAAAAGCTCCCATCACAGGGAGAGTTGTAAATGTAAAAAAAGAAAAATTTGCAAATTGTAATGTGTTTACCTAACCTTAATTAACTGCTTGTTCAAGCTATTTTTAAGAAAAATATATTAATTTGAGGCTTAAGTTAAAGGAAAAGACATTAAAGAAAAGAGGTGGCAAATATTCAAAAACAAAGTTTCAAAGTCTGTCTCTGCTATCTATTTGGCATGTGATCTTAGTCAAATCATTTAACCTTTTGAGCCTTTTCTGTAAACAGATGATCACACACATGCACACACACATACCCACACACACACACACACATACACACACACCCATATCTCCAGCTTCATGGGACTGTTGTGAGAATTGGTAGAGTGAATCTGTAGAGAAGTACTCTGGCAACTGTAAAGTGCTAAAGGACATAGTGTTAATAATAATGATGAATAAGTTTATATGGAGCAAAATAATTTTATATCAATACTCATATCACATTTACCAAGATCTTTTTCTGAGATTTCTAAAAGAACCCCCAGGAAAGCAACAAGCAGGCAAGAAATACTCTTTCATCACTCCTAGACACCCTACCCACAATTTCTCCATTTTGCCTGGATATCCCCTCTCAACGCACATACATACACACATATGTCATATATTTTTTCTGCCAAAAATATAAAGAAATAGCAAATTCCTCATAATGTTGTTTATACATAAATTATAGTTGAGATGAAAATAAATTACGACTCAGGAGATATGGGAAAAGAAATAATTGCCCATGAAATTTACTTATTTGTTTGTTCTTTCTTTGATACATTTGGTGCCAAAGAAGGGAACAGTGTCTTACAAGTTTAATTCTGAACCAAACAGAGCAAGACAACACCTGGGTGTCATACACTGTGAAAGCTGTAAGAACATGATACACATACCAAGGGGTATAGTGAGTTTTTGTGATGTTGGCTTTAAGAAAGTAGAAAAATTAGAAATAAGTGGAGATTTGGGTAGATCTGGTGATACAGTGTCTAGATGCATTGAAAGCATCCAAGTAAGGAGAGATATATTTAAATTCAGGAAGGAGCTTTATTAATTCAACAATTTTTGAATTGAATGAATTTAATAAACTTCATTTATTAAATTTCTTCTACTCTTTGGGCATGATCTGAGGACCAAGAATATAAAGAAGAATGACACATTACTTACCTTTGGGGGTTCACAATCTAGTAAGTGACAATAATGTAGTGTGCTAAATGTTAACGATGTATTCGCTGACTACCACAGGGGTGCAGAGAAGAGGCATGTAATCTAAATTGACAGGTCAAGAGAGGTTTGCTCAAAGAAGTGACATGTGAGTTGGTTCCGAATTTTTAAGTAGAAATAGGAATGAACCAAGATGGGAGGTTTCCATACAGAGAGAAGAATCTGTACAAAGGTTTGCAAGGATGAAGAACACTGCATGTTGGGGAACTGCAAATAAATTAGTTACTCAGACAGGCTGGTAATGCACAAATGCAGGTGTGGCAAAATGAAGCTGGGTTGGAACTGTGCACCAGATCTTGAAGGACCTTGTATAACAAATTAAGAGCAATCATTTAAAGAATTTAAGGAAGGAAATGAAATGACATTTACATTTCAGAAAAATCACTCTGACGGCAGCAGTGGAGAACAGTTTTGAGGAGGCTGAAAGTAGAGTCAAAGAGAACATTTAAGAACATTTATCCAAAGAATAAATGACAGGATCTGAGCTATGGCAGTAGCAGGGGGAATAGAGATGAGAAGATGGATGTGAGTGGGGCTGAAGAAATAAAATCTATAGGATTAGTGATTGATTGGATGTAGGAGAAGAAATTTAAACGAATCCTCATCCTTTTACACTGACGGAGTTGAGAGCTCTGTTCAATAGGATTGGTATTTATTTAATTTCACAAATATTTTGGGGACACATACTATGTAACAGGCACTGTTTCAAGCATTGATAATATAGCAGTGAACAAAACTGACAAAGTTTCGGGGTTAGAGATTGTAAAGCAATGAATAGGTAAGTGGTAAATTCTATGGAGAAAATGTGTGTTACTTAACACAATAATTCCCTGTTTGCTGTTGAGAAAATGGAGGTTTAAGAAAGGTCAAGAAACTTGCCCAAGGTATAAGTGGCCAGGCCAGAATTCTAGCCTAATTAACAACAACAGCAAACACTTATATAGTGTTTACTATATAGTTGGATGCTATTTTAGGGCTCTAAATACATTAACTCATTGTACCCTCAAAATAACCCTATGAGGTCGATAATGTTATCCCCATTTATAAATGAGAAAAGTGAGGCAGATAGGTTGAGTAATTTGCCGAAGGTCATACATTTAATAAGAGCTGGGATTTAAACTTAGCCTGGCTGTAGCATCTGTGCTCTTAACCACAGTGTGCTACTGCCTCTGTCTTTGTGAAGCTAGAGCTCCAGCCCTACATCACTCAGAGCAGAATTTTTTTTTTTTTTGATTTGGAGTATAGAACAATTGATTTTTTTATTCAAGTATAGTTGATTTACAGTGTTGTGTTAGTTTCAGGTATACAGCAAAGTGATTCAGTTATATATATATGTATATATATACTTTTTTCAGATTCTTTTCCATTATAGGTTATTACAAGATACTGAATATAGTTCCTTGTGCTATACAGTAGGTCCTTGTTGCTTACCTATTTTATATATAGTAGTGTGTATCTGTTAATCCCAAGCTCCTAATTTATCCCTCCCCACCTTCCCTTTTGGTAACCGTAACTTTGTTTTCTATGTCTGTGAGTCTGTTTCTGTTTTGTAAATAATTTCATTTGTATCAGAGCAGAATTTTTGATTGAGAGACCTGTAGACTCATTTGTCAAATTGGGAATTGGACACAGAAACAGATTAGGCTAGGAAGTAATTTCAAAGGGGAAAAAAATACGTTTTTTTTTTTTTTTGGACAATCAGTGTAACTCATACTCCACAGATAAGAGGGTAATTCAAGGACCACATACAGAAAAGAAAGAGCAATAGTCTCAAAATGGGAAATTTACCAGGTTCGCAACTTGTAAATTAGGAATGCATGAATAAGAACTAAAATATGTGCAGCTCAAACTGGCCCACTACAAATATTTGAACACTCCCTGAAAGACTGGTTGCCCAGGAAATGCCTGGTTACAAATTCAAGGTGCAGATTTATCAAGGTAGATAGGTACCTTGTGTGCTAGTCTGTGGCTGTTTATGCAAAGTTATATGTGGAGAAATGGGGACAGGAAAATTTGATGTGTATATTACTAGAATTCTTTTGTTTTGTCTTTATGTAAAGCTGTTTTGCATATTTTTCATGGGCAAATATTAAGTGACTTTGAAAATCATTAAACTATGGTTGAGTGATTCAGAAGACCATTGTACTCAATTTAAGACTTAGGTGACTAGAAAAGGTCTGATTAAGGGATGAACAAGAGTCACTTAAAAGGTAAAATGGGGGCACCAGAGAGAAGCATCAATAATTCATTTCTGTAAGTTCCATACAATTTAAAGCAAAACTCTCTAGGACGGTAAAAAGATGTTGCACAAGGATATGTAGCATAAAGGGGGAATTACACAAGAGATTGGTGAGCTTTTTGTAATTTACTGCAGCATGTTCACTGTGGGGAGTATTCTTATTTTATTGTGATGATTGTTAGCAAATGCTTCCTCCTTTTATTTTTCCACTTATACTTTTCAATTGTACTTCTTAGTTTAATTTTTTTCATGTAGTATTTGTAAATTCCACTTAGGATCTTGATTACAGTATAGTACTTTGATAATATTAAGTAAGATGTGTGATGTATGTTCATTGTTGGTCTCAGGCTGTCTTTGCTATGAATTGCATTTGTCCAACATCAAAATATAGAAAACAGATAACAAGGCTTTTGGTCATATTCAGTCACAACAACAAAGATGGGAATGTGATCTGAGCCAAGAGGAATAAATTTCAGTCTTACTTCACTTTGACATTCCTTTTTATTGTTGGGTAACATTACCCGAAGTTTTGGGTATAGTACCATACTTTGTTATCAGAAAAGTAGAACTTAGAATGATGCTTGGTTTAGGATTAATTGGTGATATTATGTGAAATTCTGTAGAGAAAGAAGTTGAACTCTATTACATTTCACTTTGGGATTTTGCATTTTGTCTTTTCAAAATATGTAGATTTTACTGAGCATCTTGTCAGAAGTGTGCAAGCCAGAAGACTTATTTACATCTTGTTAACACTGTTTGAGTTTAGGGCCACATTTCTGCCTTACTAGCCTCTTCACTTCTGTAGGCATTTTGGCAGAAGTGGCAACTGGAATATTTAAGCATGTTTTGGTCAGGAGACCAGAGAGCTATAGTCATTACTGCTGATTGTACTCTCTGAGACGCAATGAGATGGGTAGAGTTCTGACGGGCCCAGTGAGTTGCAGGTTCAGATGTGTTCAGTTTCTCATATTGTTTTTAGTGGCCAGTGGGATGGTTTCATATTCTCTTCTCTTTGGGGTGATCCGTTAAGATAATTACTTTGTCTAGTCAGTCCTATCAAAGGTAGTTTACCCTTTTGTTCACAGGGTTAGAAAAACTGACTCTATGTTTCCCTATTTCTTCTTTGTAGGGTAACACGTTGCCAAACAAATTTGGCACAAAATCTTTTCCTTTCCTGAGACTGTGACTTTCTCTGCCTTGAAAAAGTAACTACTCTAACAACCCTGATAGCTTTGTTTCTAAATTAAATGTGTCTAACTTAAAACATGAAGCTAAGAGGTAGAGGGAAATGTGATAACTGTTAATTCAGTTGCTATTACATAATAAAATAAAGTGTTTATCAAGAATATCTTAGTATGTCTGTTTACAGTAGTAGCCTGTATTAATGAGGACAGATTTACATTTACATTTACATTCTTTACATTTAAATACACGCACATTCCAGGGCTTCCCTGGTGGCGCAGTGGTTAAGAATCGCCTGCCAGTGCAGGGGACATGGGTTCGAGCCCTGGTCCGGGAAGATCTCGCATGTCGCAAAGCAGCTAAGCCTGTACGCCACAACTACTGAAGCCCGCGCACCTAGAGCCTGTGCTCTGCAACAAGAGAAGCCACTGCAATGAGAAGCCTGTGCACCGCGACGAAGAGTAGCCCCCGCTTGCCACAACTAGAGAAAGCCCACGTGCAGCAGCAAAGACCCAGCACAGCCAAAAATAAATAAATAAATTTATATATGTATAAAAAATACACACACATTCCAAAGAAAACGATAGTTAGTAATTTTTTTTGGTTTTATTTCTGTAACTTATTGAAGGTCCAGTGTCAAATTCCATGTCTGTGTTAGGATACCTTTTTATTTGTTTGTGAAGTAAGCATCTGTATTTCAGTGATCTCTAGCCAACCTTGGGTTCTCCAGATACTGAACAGAGCTGTCTGTGGGTGGGGTCAAACCCGCCTGAGACATCTGACCATTGAAAATGAAGAAAAACATTTGTGGTAAGAAACAACAGCACATGCTTGACCTCCAAAGCACACACATCTATAAATGGATAAAAATGACTATTTAAGGTTGCTTCGAAAAAGAACCACTGTGTCTACAAAGAAAGAAACCCTAATTCAATGTTTGAAAAAGCAAAACTATGTGTGGGTGAAAGAACATGTTTTTGTCAAAAACATCTGTGGTGTTCCCTATGATGTATTTGATCCTGGTGGTAAATCAACAAAGTTAAGTATTACAGACAAAATTGACTTTTGACAGCTTATTATGTGATAAATAAGGTTAATTCAATCCAAAAGATCTCAGGGCTACTTTTAAACTGGTGTTATTTTGGCTAATTGCCAGATATACAAAATGAAGTCCTCACCCCAAAATTGAAGACATTGCTTGAATTTGTTATCCAGCAGTTGCAATTGGTTGTATATATCTTCTTTGTACCCTCATTTTTATTACTATCTTACCACTGTGTTTCCTAGAGGTGGTCTCCTTACTGTCATAAGATAATTGCTACCAGGACTAATTTTATAGGACTGAATTTTTCAACTTGCCATATTTTTACATACTTGTACTTATAGGCATGATTTATAGATCAGTGAAGATCTAAGAGGTTCCATAACCAATTTTATGAGTGTATTTTCTCTCCAAATACTGAAATGATAAATTATGGGGTGAAGTCCCCCAAATAAAATGTAAAATTCACAGATATAAATAATTAGGCATGAAAATTTATCTCTGAATAAATCGAGTTGATGAGATTAACTGAAGGCAACAGTAAAACAGGGTGTTTTCCACTGTCTACAGGGATTTTATCAAAGAAGCTAAGTTATGTCAAAAACAGTGGGTGGTATGATTTATTAGGTGATGAATTTTAAAAGTAGTGTCCAGATGTAAATAGTGAAATCATTCAAAGTATTACTCAGCAGCTGCAAGAGCGATAGGAAAGGCTGACAGGACAAATTTAGTCATTTCTTAATCACTTTCGTTAAGCACTATTGTCAGCTCTAAGAGGCAAATTTTCATCTTGATTTAAACCCATAATGCTAATAGTTGAAACCTAGAAATTCTCAAAATCATTTGCTTGCAAAACACCTTTTAGATCATCTTAGATGTTTGTGACCTGATGTCATAAAAATATGCAAAAAATATATTGCATATGTCATCAAAGAAAATTTTCCATTCCCTATTTGTGTTACAAAGAAGATATTATTTACTGTAAGATCCAAAAGTATTAATTAGCTGCCTTTGGTTTAAATAAAATTGATTGTTAAGGCAGAAAATAGAGGATAATACGAGTCCTATTCTGCTGTAGCCTCCCAATAAAAGAAGCAGTGACCCAACTCATTAGCCCTTTGATTTAATATATTGACACTTGGGTAGGAATAATTCCGTTTAGTGGCTTTTGCTTCCCGGGGATCAATTTAATTAGTTATAAAATGTGACTTCTTGTCAGGAGCTAGAAGAAATGCTGACGTTAAATAAAGTCATACGCAATTTAAACAATAAAGCTATCGATGCCTGGTTAAAAGTTAATGATGCAAAAAAAATGGCTTAATAGAGACAACCTCAGCAGTGAAAGTGGTGCTAGGAAAATTAAGCTAAGTGGATGAATGAGGAATGGTGATGTTGTTGAATTGTTAAAACAAATTCATGGCTGGTCTGATGGCTGGCTAGGTTAAGTACATTATCCTTAAGCCTGGGAGACAGAACTAGTTCTAGACTACTTGACAGTGCTACTTCAGTGTGAGTTTCATGTGTTTATAGATTTTAGGATCCAGGGGAGGGAGGAATTCTTGTTAAGACTGTTTGGAGCAGAAAACTTCCTGAAACCAACTTCACATTTGAGAGAAGGATGAAATATTACACGTGTCCATCTCGTAGTGGCTTCCATGAAGGAGTCTCACCATGAGTGCTGATTGGCCCCTAGCATCTCTGAAAAATACCACCATAGGAGCATTGCTGGCACAAGGCCATTCCTATTTGTGTGAAAATATTTGAGATGAACTCTGGGCCTGCAGTTTGGCCTGGCAACTTTCATATTTCCCTCCTTCTGGACAGTAGTTACTGTAAAAGTATTTCTCTCCAGTTTAGAGAAATGTCACCTTCTCTACCTATGTAATTAATGCCAACTCTTTTAAGTCATTCCTATAGTGAATTATTATTATTTTATGCCTCTGACTGCATCCCATACACTGGCTTCACCACGATCTTGCACAATCTTTGTTAACATAAGTATGTTGAGGCTTAGGATTTAGTAACTAGATAATCTCTAAAATGCTTTCTAACTTACTAATTCAATTGTAAATTCAAAATTAACTGGTTACTTCAGTCAAATCAATTGCTTTGGGAGTAGTATATAGTCAAAACAGCCAGTTGGTTGACTAAATATACCTTGGTTTCTACTGCTATGTATACACGTACTACATTTGCCTCTCTTTTGGCATAGGCTACTACTGAGTCGTTAACACCAGTTAGCTAAATAAAAGATAACCACATTTTATTGTCAGGCAAAATTTATGTCTCATTTCTCCAGCTGTTGCCTTTCCAAGTCATTTGCTTATTAGCTAAAGATGAGGCACACGTTTAAACTTGATGAGTTTTAAAATACCTTTTTCCAGTCAAAGGAATTGACATAAGTGTTCTGTGACTAGATTTTGTGAAGCAACCAAAGAAGTGTTTTTCATTTTTCCGGCTTTGCCTCTAGTTTATCTACAGGCTCTGAAGTCAGTGGTTGCTGGGTGGGAATACAGAGTAATGAGCTGAGCTCTGGAAAGGAAGATGGAGTGGGAATTTATGGTCTTTAACACTCTATCAGCCTCCTATTTCTCTACTTTGTAGTGAAGCTCATACTCTCCCAGACTCTTCTGGAATGTACTGAAAAGTTTCAGTATTGAAGATCCTGGGTAAAAAGCTCACTGTTTTGGAAATCTGTTTATTGGATATTTTTTCCTGCTGATTCAGCTGCCAATGAAATTACAGTAGAGTCTACAGTAGACCATCAAAGTGCAGTGTATCCATCTAGGAAAATCAGTGAATAACTTACCTTTTCTGTTAACATAAAATAACTGTGGTTGAAATTATAATAAAACATAAAAACCTTGACCTTCTAGTGAAATGTGTGTATTAAAATGTATTGGAGCTGAAATGATTTGGAGTTTCATTTGTTGTTCACACACTGACAGGAAGGAAATATAGTAGTTAACTTTGAAAAGGGGCATTTTTGAGGAGCTGACAGAAAACTTTATCCAACAAAATAACTTTCAGCAGCCTCCTAGGGAAAAAGAAACAATTTGGAGGGAAATGAGCATGCTTATACAGTATTTGGTAAAAACATTAACAGTAGCAAACATGTAAGAACAGAGGGGAATATTGCTGAGAATAAAATCTGCGCCAGAGACAAGTTTTCCTTTGGAGTAAAGGTTATCTTTTTTTTTTTTTTTTCTCCTTTCTTAATGTTGGGGGAAGGGCAATTAACTGAGGACAAGAGGGAAATTGTGGGAGACTGATGTTAGATAAACTATTTTGTCTTTGTGTTGACATTATATTGGCTACAGCCTACACAGAAGGGGTGCCTGGAAAAAAGTAAGGCTAGAGAGGCATTAATATTTTTTAGTGTGCGTGGGTGCGCCAGCACTAGAGGGGCCGGTGTTTTTTTAGGGCTCAGATGGCAAAGCTAAGCATTCAGCCCACGGCAGGAAAAAAGTGCCTTTTTTGTTTTCTGACTGCAGAGTCCAGGCATTCCCAGGGGAACACAATGAATGGCCCATTTTGTCCAACACGGTTTCATAGACATAGATTTCTTGTTTTTTCATAATTATTCTTGCCCGTCATTGGGTGTGCACATGACATTTGAGCGTGTTTTAAAGTCTTAACACACTCATGTGCCTGCAATAAAGTTACTCATAACAATCCTGCCTTTCTCCAGACAACAGAGCAGGGTCTGTTGTTTTCACAAGTCACAGCAGCTGGCAGGCAATTGTGAAGACAACAGCTTAATCTAGCTGGAAAATACAGGAAGAAGAGAGTATACACTAAATTTCCTTCCATATTATTTAAACAAGAATTTTTTTTTAAAAATGGCTATGGGTGGTCTTAATAACTGATTGGCAGAAAGTACTTTAAATTTCCTTAGAATGTTGTCTTTAAATGTTAAGGATCTACAAGGTTGCGTTCATCATATCTGTTAATCAGCTAAAAGGCAGGCTCAGGCAGTGGTACAGAGCCGCATTTCAGTGGCTGTAGAAGGTATTACAGAGCATTTGTTTTTTATAATTTGTTAAGTAGCAACTGGTGTTTGTAAAAAAGGATGCTATAACCAAGTAGTTATGAAGCAATGATTAATCTCCTTTGAAAGGTGTGTGAAAGACTAAGAGGTGCGTGGTAATTCACATCTTAGTGCCAGGCTGAATTTCTGCTTTGCAGTCATTAGTAAGTTTTAAATTTCACGCTGAATAACAAAATTTAGGGAAGAGGAGAGTAACTTTGAAAGATTTAAATCTGACCTGGAACATCAGAGTGGTAAACTGGCTGTGCTCTTCAGGGCGCTGAAGTGAACCAAGTTATTTTTTATTTCATGTGGAGGGGAGGAGATAAGAAATGTGAGAAGTACAATAAAAAGAAGGAAACTTTACTGTGTTCATCTAAGCTTTCTTTGGTGGGGGGAAGGGATTAAGCAGGACTTGGGGAAGGAAGTGGCTTAAAAAGCAAGATTGGCAGTGCTCTGCTTAACTGTTTCAAACTCCACTACCCTATTCCCTTCAAGGAAACATTCGTGAAAGAACTTCTTTCTTATTTTTCTTTTTTGATTCTCAGTTTTATTTATTTATTTTTGATGAGTTATAGCTTGATCTTAGGTTTGGGCTTTTTTTTTTCTTTTTTAAATTGGGATATAGTTGCTTTACAATGTTGTGTTAGTTTCTGCTGTACAGTGAAGTGAATCAGCTATATGTATACATATATCCCCTCTTTTTTAGATTTCCTTCCCATTTAGGTCACCACAGAGCATTGAGTAGAGTTCCCTGTGCTATACAGCAGGTTCCCATTACTTATCTGTTTTATACATATTAGTGTATATTTGTCAATCCCAATCTCCCAATTCGTGCCACCCCTCCTTTCCCCTGTTGGTGTCCATACGTTTGTTCTCTACGTCTGTGTCTCTATTTCTGCCTTGCAAACAGGTTCATTTGTACCGTTTTTCTAGATTCCACATATATGTGTTAATATACTTCTTTTCTCTTTCTGACTTACTTCACTCTGTACGACAGTCTCTAGGTCCATCCATGTCTGTACAAATGACACAATTTCGTTCCTTTTTATGGCTGAGTAATATTCCATTGTATATATGTACCACATCTTCTTTATCCATTCGTCTGTCGATAGGCGTTTAGGTTGCTTCCATGACCTGGCTATTGTAAATAGTGCTGCAATGAACATTGGGGTGCATGTGTCTTTTTGAATTATGGTTTTCTCTGGGCATATGCCCAGTAGTGGGATTGCTAGGCCATATGGTGATTCTATTTTTAGTTTTTTAAGGAACCTCCATACTGTTCTCCATAGTGGCTGTATCAGTTTACATTCCCAACAACAGTGCAAGAGGGTTCCCTTTTCTCCACACCCTCTCCAGCATTTATTGTTTCTAGATTTTTTGATGATGGCCATTCTGACCATTGTGAGGTGATACTTCATTGTAGTTTTGATTTGCATTTCTCTAATAATTAGTGTTGTTGAGCATCTTTTCATGTGCCTCTTGGCCATCTGTATATCTTCTTTGGAGAAATGTCTATTTAGGTCTTTGGCCCATTTTTTGATTGGGTTGTTTGTTTTTTTGATATTGAGCTGCATGAGCTGTTTGTATATTTTGGAGATTAATCCCTTGGCTGTTGCTTCGTTTGCAAATATTTTCTGCCATTCTGAGGGTTGTCTTTTTGTCTTGTTTACGGTTTCCTTTGCTGTGCAAAAGCTTTCAAGTTTCATTAGGTCCCATTTGTTTATTTTTGTTTTTATTTTCATTACTCTAGGAGGTGGGTCAAAAAAGATCTTGCTGTGATTTACGTCAAAGAGTGTTCTTTCTATGTTTTCCTCTAAGAGTTTTATAGTGTCTGGTCTTACATTTAGATCTTTAATCCATTTTGAGTTTATCTTTGTGTATGGTGTTAGGGAGTGTTCTAATTTCATTCTTTTACATATAGCTGTCCATTTTTCCCAGCACCACATGAAAGAACTTCTTGTGGACTCTTAAAAGATATCTAGGTGACATGAAAGTATTTGGTTTCTAAGACACTATGGTTTTATTCATATTTTATTGGGAAAGATGAAGCAATTAGGGCTAGCAACTTTACTAAATAACTCACCACCTTTTAGGTACTCACAATACCTGAATAACTATAATCTAATTTAATTTTCATTCTTAATGTGGAAATACTGTTTCCTCATGAGAGTGTTTTTAAATGGAAATCTAAGTGAGAAATCCAAATGCTACTTGCAACCATAGGATGACCTTCACTGTCTTATCTCTCTCATAAGCTGAGCATGAAGAGACATTTTTTTCCTAATACTTATTGAGCACCTGTTCTGATCTTCCTTAAATTTCTTTTTTAAAAAAATTTTTTAAAAATTGTTTCTCCTTTATTTCCCACATTTCTTCCCTATTCTTGGAAGAACATAACACTGAAGGCCCCATAGCCAGGTTCTTGGGTATTAGGATCTAGTGCAAAAGTTAATCCTTTTGTTGTCTTCCCTGGTATTCATCCTGCTAGCTTTAATACCAAAGCATAATTAATTATATACATACCTTTATTTTAGTGCTTACCATCTAAGTTTAACAATTTGATAATAGTTCTCATTTATGGTCTTATCTGCTGAGCACCAAATCAGTTTCTTTATGTGTATTTTCATTAATCTTTGTAAATATGCAACAGTGTAGATTTTATCATCACCTTTTGACAGATGAGGAAACTAAGGTTACACATCTAGTTAGTTAGAGCCAGGTATAAAACTTAGGTCTCTGCAGCATCAAAACCTGTGATCTTTCAACTATACCATGCTGCTTCCCAGTTACGTAAAAGGGAGGAAGTAGCAGTGCCTAATTAATAGGAAGTAGAGACATAAATCAAAAGATAATAGTGCTCTTTTTCCCTCTTTTCCTCCTTCTCTTTATAATTCAGTCAAAGAGGTATTAGGCAGGCCCAACTGAGGAAGGTAGCTGAGTTGCGTGGCAGCCTGGTGGGGACTGAGGCCCCTGTAAGAAAAGTAGTTCATCACGGTAATAGCTCAATAAGAGTTGGGGCCAACTAGATGAAAACTACCAAATGGGTAAGTGACTTGGCAGGGTCAGGAGATTGGTTGGTTAACACATAACATATAGGAAATAGAAAAAATAAGTATATATATTTATATACACACAAATACATACATATATACAAATATGTATACATACATATATATATGTATAAACATATACATATGAATATATAATGGGAGCTAGGTTTTTTATTTAATTAAAAGTTTTAAATTAAGGTATAATTTTATTTTAGTTTCAGGTATACAACAGAATAATTCAATATTTGTATATATTGCAAAATGATTACCCAGTAAGTCTAGTTAACATTCGTCACCATACGTATTTACAAAATTGTTTTTTCTTGTGCTGAGAACTTTTAAAGTTTACTCTCTTAGCAGCTTTCAAATATGCAATGCAGCATTATTGACTATAGTCACCATGCTGTACACTATATCCCCAGGACTTACTTATTTTATAACTGGAAGTTTGTACCTTTTGACCTTTTTCACCCATTTTGCCCACTCCCCAACTCCCGCCTCTGGCAACCGCCAATCTGTTCTCTGTATCTATGAGCTTGAGTTTTTTTTCCCCCCCAAGATTCCACAAATAAGTGAGATCATATGGTATTTGTCTTTCTCTGTCTGACTTATTTCACTTAGCCTAATGCCCTCAAAGTCATTTGTATTGTTGCAAATGACAGAATTTCCTTGTTTTTTATGATTGAATAATATTCCATTGTATATATACAAATCTTCTTTATTCATTCATTTATTCATCTACAGACACTCACTTAAGTTGTTTCCATACCTTGGCTATTGTAAATAATGCTGCAATAAACATGGGGATGTCCATATCTTTACCAGTTGGTGTTTTTGTTTTCTTCAGATAAATACCCCCAAATTGAATTGCTGGATCATATGATAGTTCTATTTTTAAGTTTTTGAGGAACTCCCATACTGTTGACCCCCATACTGTTTTCCATAGTGGCTGCACCAATTTATATTCCCACCAACTGTGCACAAGGGTTAGATATTCTCACTAACACTTATTTCTTGTCTTTTTGATAATAACCATTCTAACATGTGTGAGGAGACATCTCATTGTGGTTTTGATTTGCATTTCCATGATGATTAGTGATATTGAGCACATTTTCATGTATGTGTTGGCCATCTCCATGTCTTCTTTGGAAAATATCTGTTCAGATCCTCTACCCATTTTTAAGTTACATTTTTTTTTTTTTTGCTGTTGACTTATATGAGTTTTTAAAAATATATATTTTGATTTTATCTCATTATCAGATATGTGACTTGCAAATATTTCCTCCTGTTAGGTAGGTTGCCTTTTCATTTTGTTGATGGTTTCCTTTGCTGTGCAGAAGCTTTTTAGTTTGATGTAGTCCCACTTGTTTATTTTTTTCTTTTGTTGCCTTTGCTTTTGGTGTCAAATTCAAAAAGTTATTGCCAAGACTGATGTCAGTGAGCTTACCACCTATGTTTTCTTCTAGGAGTTTTATGGTTTTAGGTCTTACTTTCAAGCCTTTAATCTATTTTGAGTTAATATTTGTGTATGGTATAAGATAGTGGTCCAGTTTCATTCTTCTGCATGTGGCTGTCCAGTTTTCCCAACACCATTTATTGAAGAGACTGTCCTTTCTCCATTGTATAATCTTGACTCCTTTGTCAGAAATTAATTGACCATATGTGTGTGGGTTTATTTCTGGGCTGTTTACTGTGTTCCATTGATCCGTGTGTTTGTTTTTATGCCAGTAACAAACTGTTTTGGTCACTATAGCTTTGCAATATAGTTTGAAATCAGTGAGTGTGATGCCTCTAAGTTTGTTCTTCTTTCTCAAGATTGCTTTGGCTGTTCAGGGTCTTTTGTGGTTCCATACAAATTTTAAGATTGTTTGTTCTATTTCTGTGAAAGATGCCAGTGGAATTTTGATAGGGTTTTAAATATTTTTAGAAGAGAGAGTTAAAAATACACTTAAGAGGAAGACAAGAATAAACTCTGTGGTGCTGGATTGGAATTGGAAGTTATTAATATGATTTCATGGTTTTATATATGTCTATCTCAATATCTACATATAGATATATCTAGATATAGCTAGAAGTGAATATTAGTATAAATGTGTTTATCTGTGTAATATATACATAAATATATTTCTAAGGTCTACTGAGAGGACCTAGGAGCAAAGTACACCCCAGTGGTAATGAATACACTTTGCACCCAGATCTTGACTTCTAAATACATTCTCCTGGTCTGGAGCAGGAAAAATACAGGATAAGTCTGGAATGTCTTATTGTTCCAGAAAGTGAAAAAGGACTTAAAAGAATTATAGGGGCATAACAAAATCCAGCCTTGAAGGGGCAACCTGTGTCCATATCTGGCACATGGTAAAAATAAAAACAAAAAAATAAGAATGGATTTATTACATTTAACACAGTAAGAATCCACAGGTCCATACTGATATATATATATGATAAGTGAAAGAGCAAAGAGAAAGCTCTTTGTTACAGTAGAGTACCAGCTAACAAATGTACAAGAAATTGTTGAAAGAAAATCACCCCTTGGCCACCATCATAGCAATAATGAATTCAGAAGAAACATGAGGAGATGTTAAACTGTTGAATGAGAGTTGGATGAGGAATAGAATGTTTATATAGTCTCAGAGTGTCTGCTACACAATACTTAGGAAAACGAAGAGGGAAGAGTTTAAAGTATAGTGGGAAACCTGACGGATACCACATTACTCAGGTGACATTAACAATGATGGGAAAAATTGATATCATAAGCTACCTGATGGGATGCAGTGAGAAGAGCATAGCATCACTTCTGTGATATTTCTGCCAAAAATGCCTAACTTGAATTAAATCATAAAGAAACATCAGAAAAAAAACCAATTTAGGGACAGTCTACAAAATAACTCTCTTGAAATCTTTAATATTGTCAGTGTTGTAAAGGTCAATGAGGAACTGAATAACTCTTCCAGATTGAAGGAGACTGAAGAGACGTGACAACACATGATCCTGAACTGGATTTTATTGCTATGAAGGATATGTTGGGACAGTTGGCAAAACTTCAGTAGGGTCTTTGAAAGGTATATTTCAGTTCTTTGCAATGTTCCTGAATCTTTTCTATAAATATGAAATTATTTCAAAATAAAAAAATAAAATACTTAAAATACAAAAAAAAAAAAGAATTAACTTTGATTCAAAGAGTTTAAGAACAGAAAGTGTTAGTCACTGTGATAGTTGGCTAAAAATTGTGATCTCACTGTTACTTAGAAGTTTCTTACAAGGAATGCTTAAAAAGAACACATTATTGATCCATTTTTATGCCCTCTTCAATTGCATTTGAATGAATTAGGCTTCATGTTTGGAGGAACCCTGAAAATGATTAAATATTTGGGTGTAGGCCATGGTTACTGGTGCTCCTTAAAATTTTTTTAATCAATTTGTTCTTTTTAGCTTCTGAGATCCAGAAATGTCACTGTTGATGTGATTTCAGTGTTGATGAAATAAACTTCTAATAGTATCCTGCCAAGAGATTCATCAAGAGATGAACATAGCATACTCGTGCATTCTAATAGAATATTGAGGTTGGAAGAAATAACTGATTCATTATTTCCATTTTTGACCAAAAAAAATGACCATGTAATGTCCAACCATGATGGAGCCAGATTTAAACTTGGATCAACAATTGGATCGTTTCAAATTTTAGAAAGTTAGAAAAACATTAATGACCACAGGAAAATTCCGTTTAGTGGTAGTTGCTTGGCTGATTAAATCTTAATCTCCCTTAATGCTGACAGGCACTTTGGTAAGAAGGCATCAGAATCACTTGATTTTTATTCCTTGCTTTGTCGATTTGATAACTCTGTGGGCTTAAACTTTCTGAACCAATAAAAAGGCATAATGATATCTTACTGAACTGTGTTGTTGTGTGGATTACTTGAGATAAAGTGTGAAAGTATCTAGCATGTATTTTCTGGAATGCAGTAGGTCTTCAAGAAGTCCCAAGTCTCATTTCTTAGCTTCTTTATTCCTAGAAACAATGCTGTATGTAGGCCTAAGATGAAGCCTCAAGTAAAACATTTCCTGGTTTACAGATAGGTATCTATAGTAAATGTAGAGGAAATAATGTACATTTGTATAGTAATTCATATTTTTCAGATAATTTCCACAACTGCTTAAATAGTTTTTACCTTGATTCCTTAAAGTAAGCAGTAGAAATATTATTCTCTCATTTTTATACAAGAAAATTGAGATTTACTGGCTCAAAAGTAGGATAATAGAAGAACCAGTATTTCAGCCTAGTCTTTTAACATCTAAGCAATGGACTTCTTATTATCCAGTATTTCTTAACCTTTTAAAACCCATGTGCCCTCTGGATAACAGAAAATAACTTCATACAATTCTTTAATGTTTTATAAATTTTCAATTAGGTTAATATTATGACACAAGAAAAGTATTTTTCTCTTCCAAGATGCATACTTTAAATATTTGTGAGTTTTTTCTAGGCCGTGTGACAGTGAGAGCACAAGGTCAGTCACTTCTAAAATGAGCCACATTTCCCTGCTTTGTTTTCCTTATTGTAGATATAGTAAAACTGGAATCACAAATATATGTTGATGAAATTCTGTTTATGGCATGGAGAGCCTGTGCACTATACTATTTCAAACTTTATACACCCTCTCTAATAGATTTTCAAGGCTCTCCTTACTTCCTTCTCATTTCCCCACAATGTGGCCCAAGGTACCAACCTTGAAAATCTCTACATCATGAGGCACATTGGTTAAGAGTAGGACTCTGGAACAAGACTGCCTGTACCCTCCACTTATTTGCAGCCTGAGCTTGAGGCAAGCTACTGAGCTTCTCTGTGCCTCACCTGTAAAACAGAGAAACTAATAGTACTTACCTCACGAAGGTGTTCTAAGAACTAAATGAGTTCCTGTATGTAAAGCACTTAGAAGAGTGCCTGGCACATTGCAAGTGATATATCAGTGTTGCCACTATTATTAGCAGTACTGTTATTATTATTATCACCCATGCAATTACCATAGTGGCTTAAAGCAATATAATAACATGGTAATATTGTTACAATGTCATGAGAATCAAGTTAGATTAACATCTGTCATTAGGTCTTCTTTGGTATGTACCTCTAATTTTTGTGCCTGATAAAATAATTCACAATCTCTGCTATTAACCTTCCTTAGATATTTCTGTGAAATATTGCTCTTCCTTTTTTGCAAGATCCTTCTTTAATTTTTCTTCTTATAAACCTTTATAGGATAAGATAAACCCAGCTGTGTACCTCAGAGCTTTTTCTCCGGTTTACTCTTCACAAATGTGCTTTGGCAATTCTCCAGTCATATGTACACCACCACCCCAAGGCTTATCCTGGGGCAGGGTCACTTTTTCACTCAGGGCATAATGAATCTCCAGGAAGAAAGAACATGGGTAATGAAGAACGCATACAAACACACACACACACACACACACACACACACACACACACACACACACACACACACACACACACGATTCTGAAATGTTCTCCAAAAGGAAGTGCATCTCTTTGTTTAAGAGATCACTATACTGGTTTGAAATGATCAAATTTAAATTCAGTGGGTAGTGTCTACTATGTGCTAAGGACTTTACTGAGGTAGGTATTATTATTGCTCTTTTTCTGAGGAGAGAAGTAAAGTTAAGCAATTTGTTGACGTTACTGACTCTGATCTAGATCTTTTAGCATTAATTCACTTATTCCAAGTCTTACTCTACCATAAATACAACTGATTCTGAATGAAATGATGCACTTTTCATGATTATTTTTGTTACAATAAAACTTTTAGAAATGATTGAAATTTATCTACTCTTGCTTCTTCTATCCACATGCCATTTTGGGAGATCAGCTCCTGAGACTAAGGAATAGGCTGCTTGGATTTACAGTGCTTGGTGAATTTGGGTGCCCTTGTGGTATAAGTTGCTTTTCTTTCCAAACTAAGAGTAGGTGGAACAAGGCTGTCATTTTAACAAGTTAATGTGAATGAAACAACAACAACAAAAAAACTCCAGGCAACCTGATAGCTCAGGGGGTCTACAGTGTGAGCCCAGACTTCCCAGAAGTACCCTTTTTCTGTTTAATGCTAAAGTAGAATTTTCCTTTTCTCAAGGATGTTGTTAATACCTTTTACCTGCAAAGGAAAGCCCCTTATCATTTTGGAAAGAATATGGGCTGAAGATACGGGTTTGAATTCTGGCTCTGCAACTTACTAGCTATAGTGTTGGGTACATTATTTAATATTCCTTAATCTTAGTTATCACGTCTGTAAAATAGGAAATTAATGCCTACTTCATAGGACAGTTTAAAAATTTTCCACTTTTGAAAATTGTTTTTATCCTGCTTTATTGATGTATAAATTGCATACAATAAAATTTAAGTGATGAATTCTGGAAATTGTGTACAGCCAAATACAACTTTTTAGCCTTGAAAAGTTTCCTCATGTCCCTTTGCAGTCAGATCCCCTCTGTGACATTCTGGGTCCATTTATTGATCTGCTTTCTGTCACTATAATTTCTCCTTTTCTAGAATTTCATATAAATGGAATCATATAGTACCTACTGTTTTATGTTCAATTTCTTTCATTTAGCATAATTTTTAGATTCTTTCATGTTACTGGGTCTATCTATATTTCGTTTCTTTATATTGCTAAGTAGTATTCCACAGAATGGACATATCATAATTTGACCAGTTAATGGATATTGGATTGATTCCTGTTATTGGCTACAGTATTATGAATAATGTTACAAGTGTGATGTAGACATATATTTTCATTTTTCTTGAATATATATCTGAGTGGATTGATTGCTGGGCTATATAGAAATTGCATGTTTACCTTTATAGGAAAGTGGCTGTATCATTTTTAATTCCCACCAGCAATGGGAATTCCAGAATGAGAGTTCCAGTTGTTCTGCATCCTCATCAACACTTGGTATTGTTAATCTTTTTAATTTTAACCATTCCAGTGGGTTTTAGGGGTATCACATTGTGGTTTTGATATTCATTTCTCTGATGATTGGTGATATTGATAGTCCTCTTATGTACTTACTGGCCATTCATGTATTTTTGTGTGTGACTTGCTTTTTTGTCTTTTTAACAGTGTCTTTGAAAGAGCAAAGTTTATAATTTTGATGACATTTATCTTTTTTGTTTTCTTTTCTGGTTCATGTTTTTGTGTTCTGTTTTTTAAATATTTACCTAATACAGTATTATAAAGATTTTCTCCTATGTTTACTTCTAGAAGTTTTCTAGTTTTAGCTTATACATTTAGGTCTTAATCCATTTTTAGTTAAATTTTGTGTTTGGTGTCAGATAAAGGTCTAGGTTTATTTTTCCCCACACTGATATCCATTTCTAGCAAAAGCTGTTTAAGAGACTATCCTTTCCCCATTGAATTATGTTGGCATCATTGTGAAAGTCAAGTGTGGATTTCCTTCTGAACTCTATATTCTATTTTATTTATTTACATGTATATCCTTATGCCAATCCTACCCTAATTGATTATTGTAGCATTATAATAAGTCTTGAAATCTTACGATAGTTCTCCAGTTTTGTTTTCCTTTTTCAAAATTGTTTTGGCTATTTTTTTCCATATAAATTTTAGAATCAGTTTGACACTATCTTCAAAATGTCCTTCGGGATTTTAATTGAGATTGCATTGAATCTCTACATAGATTTGGGGAGAACTGCTATTGTAACAATATTGACACTTCCATTTCATGAAGGCTTCCATTCCAATTCCACTCCTTTTTTTCTGGTATTTTAAAAATTTCCCTTTGCAATGTTTTTATAGCTTTCAGTGTAGAGGCCTTGTATACTTTGGTTATGTTTTTCTAAGTATTTTATTTTTTGTGCTAATGTAAATAGAGTTTTTTAAAAATTGCCTTTTCTAATTGTTTATTCTAGTTTATCTAGTATATAGAAAGACAAGTGATTTTTTAAGTCTTTTTTTAATTGACGTATAATTGACATACACCATTATATTAGTTTTGGGTATACAACATAATGATTTGATGTTTGTAAATATTGTGAAATGATCACCACAATAAATCTAGTTAGCATCCATCAAGAAACATAATGACAATTTTTTTTTCTTGTGATGGGAACTTTTAAAATCAACCGTCTCAGCAACTTTCAAATATGCAGTACAGTATTAGCTATAGTCACCATGGTGTACCTTACATCCCCAGGACTTATTTATTTTATAACTGGAAGTTTGTACCTTGTGACTCCCTTCACCCATTTTGCCCACCCTCCAAATCTTTTTTCTTTCCACAAATCTTTTTTCTTTCTTTTTAAAATTGAGGTAATATTGGCTTATAAAATTATATTTATTTCATGTGTACAACATTATATTTTGACTTCTGTATACACTACAGCTTGCTCACCCCCAAAAGTTTAGCTTGCTCACTCCTAAAAGTTTAGCTTCCATCACCATGCAATTGACCCCCTTTACCCATTTTGTCCTCTCCCTACCTCCCCTTCCTCTCTGGTAACCACTGCTCAGTTCTCCGTATCTATGTGTTTGTTTTGTTTTGTTTTTCATTTTTTAAAATATTCCATATGTGAGTGAAATCATACAGTATTTGTCTTTCTCTGTCTGACTTATTTCACTTAGCATAATACCCTCAAGGTCCATCCATGTTGTTGCAAATGGCAAGATTTCATCTTTTTTTATGACTGAGTAATATTCCATCATATTTATACCACATCTTCTTTATGCATTCATCCATCAGTAGGCACTTAGGTTGTTTCCATATCTTGGTTATTATAAATGATGCTGCGGTGAACATAGGGGTGCATGTATCTTTTTGAATTAATGTTTTTATATTCTTCAGATAAATATCCAGAGGTGGAATAGTTGGATCATATGGTAGTTCTACTCTTAATTTTTTGTGGAATCTCCATACTGTTTTTCATAGTGGTTACACCAATTTACATTCCCACCAGTAGTGTATGAGGGTTCCCTTTTCTCTACATCCTCTACAACACTTGTTATTTGTCATCTTTTTGGTAATAGCCATTCTGACAGGTATGAGGTAATATCTCATTATGGTTTTGATTTGCATTTCCCTAGTAATTAGTGATGTTGCACATCTTTTCATGTGCCTGTTAACCATCTGTATGTCTTCTTTGGAAAAATGCCTGTTCATATCCTATGCCCATTTTTTAATCAGGCTGTTTGTTTTTGTTGTTGTTGTTGAGTTGTATATTTTATATTTTGGATGTAACCCCTTATCACATATATGATTTGCAGATATCTTCTCCCATTTGTTAAATTGTCTTTTCGTTTTGTTGACAGTCTCCTTTGCTGTGTGGAAGATTTTTAACTTAATGTAATCTCATTTGTTTATTTTTGCTTTTGTTTCCCTTGCCTGCGGAGATGTATCCAGAAGGATATTGCTAAAACCAAGAAAGACAAGTGATTTTTGTTATTGACTTTGTATGTTGTGACTTTGCTTGATTTACTTATTAGTTCTGGTAGGTTATTCTTTTAGATTCCTTAAGGTTTTCTATGGTCATGATCATATTTTCTGTAGCTAAAAACAATTTCACTTATTTATTTCCTATCTATGTTCATTTGATTTCTTTTCCTTTGCTTATTGCACTGGCTAAGAAATCCAGGACAATATTGAATAGAAATGGTGAGAGCAGACATTTTTGCCTTAGGTAGAAAACAGGGAGACTTTCACCATTGATGACAATGTTAGCTGTAGGTTTTTCAAATATACCTTTAATCAGATTAAAGACGTTCCCTTTGATTCAAATTTGCTGAAAGTATTTATCATGAATGAGTAGTAATTTTTTGCAAATGCTTTTTCTGCATCTGTTGAAATGATCATGTTTTTCCTACTTTGTTCTCTTATAATGATGAATTATAATGATTGATTTTGAAATGTTAAACCAACTTTGCATTCCCAAAATAAACTTTACTTGGTCATGATTTATTATCCTTTTTATATACTGCTGCATTCTACTTAGTCAATCTACTTTTATGCTTTTTAAAACTAATACCCTGACCTTCGGAAAAATAACTCAATTTATATTTTGCAAACAGATAACTCAATTTATATTTTGCTAAAAGCTGTCTTTGTGTTCTGCATATTGTGAGGAATATGAGAGAAGAAGTTATGATTCTCTTCTCAGAGGAGTTTATGGTTTCACTACCTTAAGAAAAAAAAGAATAATACATGATTGATTTTAATGTATGTCACAGGTATACAAACTTGAAAGTTGTACAGTGGGGGAAAAGAGGAAGAGAGACAATTATCAGAGTTACTGTGCCAGAATGTCTTTGTAGAAGATTGAGATTTGCTTTCATCCTCTGTCACATGATGTAAATTTATGTTTAAGAAAAAATATTTAGACCAAAGTTGAGAACAGAAAGGGTATATTTATATTTAGGTTTTACCTTAAAGGAGACAGAAAGAAAATGAGAAAAGAAAAATGAAAATTCCTGAACTGGGAATTAGATCTAGTTCCAAATCTTAGCTGATTTTAACTAGTTATGTTGCCATGCGGAAGTTACATTATCCTTTCGTGCCTCAGTTTTCTCCTCTATAAAATGTGGTAGTTAGGCCTGATCAGTAGTACTTGTCAAGGAAGGAGAAGGCATATGTATTTCTGAAAAAGCTCACCAGAACTCCTTGTCCAGGTGAGAATCACTGGATTACATATTTTCTAAATCTATTTCCATTCCTAAAAATCTCTGATTTGGGGCTTCCCTGGTGGTGCAGTGGTTGAGAATCTGCCTGCCAACGCAGGGGACACGGGTTCGAGCCCTGGTCTGGGAAGATCCCACATGCCACAAAGCAACTAGGCCCGTGAGCCACAATTACTGAGCCTGCGCGTCTGGAGCCTGTGCTCCGCAACAAGAGAGGCCACGATAGTGAGAAGCCCGCGCACCGCGATGAAGAGTGGCCCCCACTTGCCGCAACTAGAGAAAGCCCTCGCACAGAAACGAAGACCCAACACAGCCATAAAAATAAAAATAAATAAATAAATAAATAAACAAATATGGTTAAGAAAAACAAACAAACAAAAAAACCATTAAAAAAAAGAAAATACCTTGCTTTAAAAAAAAAAAAGCTCTGATTTTATAATTTTGTGAAATCAGCACACTTGGAGTAAAGACCTTGTTTTTAACTTTGGCTTAGCCATTCTCAAATTTTGTGACCTTGACAAATCACTTCTCCTTCCTGGGCCTTATTATATTTATGTTTAAAATGAAAGTATTGGAAAAATGGGTTTCTAAAACCATTCTGTTTCTAAAGTCTGATCCTAAAGTGAAGTAAAGCTACTTGTATTATACATGTGTGTATATATCAAATATGGCAAAGAACTTACTGTAATGAAATAAATAACTCTGGTTACATCTTTTATCTGAAGGCATTCAACATTCTTCAGAATCATGGAAAATAAAAAACTAAGGCCCACATTGTTCAACTCATTTCTAATTTTTAATGGGAATTTAAAAATTAGTTGAAATGTTAGCTTTGTGTAGTATCTGCTCCCAACTTGTAATGCAAAAATCTAAGACTTCTATATGTTTTTCTAGATGTCGTTTTCCTTTATTATTTACAGTCTGTTGTAAGAAAGCTTCAAGGGATATAGGGCTTTAGAGCACCACATCTTTAACTAGCTGGGGCATAATACATGATTTGAGTCTCCAATATTTTCTAACAGTAAGGTTTGTTTATTAAAGAAACCCCATGCTGTGACTGAATCAGTCTAATAGAAGCCAAGTTTGAACTTGAACATTCAAATGTATACCCATATATCTTGGGCATATATCATACATAATGATGTGGGGTCTAGACATCTTTCTGGGTTTGTTTATGTCTGTTATGGATTCCCCTCATTATCCATGCTGTTTGAGGGAGACCCCGTGGATTCAGCTAGTTTATTGCCTACTTTCTGTATTTTAAGACTAACTGAGTTCCAAGTGGCCCATATGTTCCAACTTGGAAGATTATTTTCTCACTTGCCTGTTTTATGATGATGATTAAGGAAAAATAAAATAAGATTTTAGGAAATGGTGACATGTTTGAGAGTGGCTAACCATAATCCTTTTGGCTATATTTCAAATATAGTTTTATAATCTTTATTATGCTACTCTTCCTAAAAATTTTTGACAAGTTTGAGTTACAGCATCTGTTTTCTTATTTTTAAACCATATTGTGTACCATCTGTTGTTTCATTATCATGGATTATAACTTTTAGGATTTAGTGAAGGTAGGTATAGACTTTAATCTTTAGTTATACTAATTTTACAGTTTATGTATATACAGTATACTCAGAATGCTAGCTAGAGTTGAATGAGTATACCTAAAGAATAAATTTTAGATATAAAATAAAAAAATTTATTTCTACTTATTATTATTAACCTGGAGCAAGTAATTTATGGCCACGTAACTAGCAGATTTTATTGTTGCTGTTGTTGTTAAAACCTCCCCCCTTGACATTTATTTTATAAAATTAGGTATCTCTGTGCATGACTCCTTAATTTTAAAGAAACTGCTATTCATATTCTTTATAAGTTGCAAAGCTATTTTTACATCAAGTGAAATAAAGAAGTCAAATAACATTATCAGAATTTGCAATAAATATTGAAAGAGGGTCAATTGTCATTAGAATTTATCATTATGGGTATTTTTTTGAGAGGATGATATAGCACTTGCTATAAATATTCATCATGTTCTTAAATCTAGAGACATTTAGTGATTAGGTGATTTTATGCCTGTTTATGCTGGAAGCAACAAAAGAAACTTCAAAAACTGAAAACATAAACATAATTGAACCACCCACTTAAAATAAAAATGGAATAGATGTTTTCCAGGGGAGAACATGCTTTCTGTATAAAAAGAGCTAGTGTAACAAGAAGTCATCTATTCTTGATTTCTTTAGACAGCTAGACCTTTGTGCCTTGTCTAGTTTCTGTGTTTTAAGAGCTTGTTCTGTGTAGCAGAAATAATACAATAAATGGGTTTAACCACATTTGTCTCAGCTAGACAGTCTGCTTTGTCAGAGATTGCTGGTACAACATAAACAAATTATGTGTTTGTAGTGCTTTTCAATGAAAGCCTATCTAACAGAGCTGAGATTGTGTTTCAGCAGCTGTAGATTTAATCTCCTACCTGTCAGTTAAAACAGGCATTTCCTGGGCCAGATAAGAACTGGTTGTAGAGGAGGGAAGTAGTCACAGCTGGACAAAGACCTATTGTTATTGGCTGATAATGTCTATGTAGATTCAACGCCTTGTTCTACCATGGAAAATACAATCATAGTGCAGTTTTAAAGGAGCTAAACTGACCTTTTATATTGTTAAATTGGGAAGAGTGGAAGAGACTCAAAGCTGGGCTTTGTGTCATTCATATTTGGGAATTGTCATTTGGAACTAAAAATAAATATCTATAGCTTTGATCACCATTATTCTAGATCCTTGTGGATGCGATAGTAGGGTTAAGGAAAATGCCTGCTCACAAATTTGTAACTACATTTTTAGGAATTCAAGTTTTAACCCAAACTAAAGTCAAAAATTAAATCTATGGATAGATACTTTACCATGTGACTCACATGTCATGGGACAGGGACATATATTTTTCTTTTTTGCGGGGGCGGGGGATGCAAAGGCGGTTCTGTTTCTCTCCTTGTTTCACTTTCTTACCCACAGAAATTTATAAAGTTAAGTTGAACTGTCTTAAAATTGGTCAAGTTGGTTTGGAGTAAATGTCTATCTACATTCAGTCAAATTATTATAATATTATTCTGAGTCCTATGTCTCCCAAGTCATGAATGGCTGGCTGCTAATAGGGCACACTCGTGGATTGGTTGGTCCTTGCATTTATATTAACTTGGTCAGCACCCTAAATCTACAGCTTTTCAATTTTCAGTTTAAATTTCAATATAAAGTAGTTCATGAGTTCTCAAATTTAAAAATGAATATGTGTCTTAATTTAATTAACAATTATAATTAAATTTTAATTAAAATTTTTATAGCATTTTTCATTTTGCAAGAGCTTTTTACTTATATCATTTGATCTTCACAAAATTTTTGTAGGGTTAACTGTAACACGGGGGTTGGAAGTGGACATTTGCGAAGTGTAAGGAACAGAGTAGGCAGTAATCAGGTCAAAATTGTGGATTTAAAAGACAGAACTAATTTTTTAAAAAGCCTACAGTATCCTTGCTTGCTTGTTGCTTGCTTGATTCATCCCTTCTTCTCTTCCTTCTTTGCTTTCTATCTTTCCTTTCATATTCTTCTTTTCTTCCCTTCCCTTCCCTTCCCTTTCCTTCCCTTCCCTTCTCTTCCCTTCCCTTCCCTTTTCTCTTTCCTTTTTTCCTTTCTTAACATCTTGTGATTAGGACAAACCTGTCTTAATACTACTTTTGTGTTTTTCATGGTACAGAAGATTGGCTAAGATTTTATATTGTATCTACCTTTAAATCTAAGACATATAATGCCCCTGTATCTTTTTTATTTGTCTAACATTAAGAATTGTCATCAAGGGCTATGTAATACTCTGTTTTAGATGGAGTAAAGTAAAAATTTAATATATTAGACTCTAGGACAAAGGAATATTAGAATTTCTTAGTAGGGTTTCTTTATTTTAAGAATGTGTAGAAAATTCAATATGATCATTTTCCATTTTGAGTTCTGTTTTTTTTGTTTTTTTTTTAATTGACCTGAGTGGACCATTTTGTTTCGTTTTGGGCTTGAGTTTCTATTCCCTTTCAGCTGTGATTACATGAGTTATTACTAATCATTCAAATTATGCTATTGGCCTATTATTCTTTGTAACCGCAAAGAATATTATTTGAGGTGAATTGCTGCAGCATCTGACTCTGTATTGTAAATTCCATTTCATTTGGCAAATATAACATTAGTCTCAACTACCAAAAAAAAAAAAAAAAGCAAGAGAAGTTTAATTTAACCAGTGTTTTGAGCCAGTTTGCATATATTAAATTTTCTACTCTTCTGATCTTTACTAACAGTTGATTTTTTTTTCTCATAGGTAGCTTGAATCTCATTTAAAATATTCCTATTTTTCCCACACAGAGACTGAATTAAGGATTTACATTTTTAGTTTTTGTCAATAAGCTTCTTGGCTGCTTAAAATTTTATTCAGACATACTATTTGGGGAAGAGAATTATAGTGATTCAGCAGTAGCCACTTAGGTTTTAATTTCTTATACTCTTCTCCCCTATGGGCATAAAACGGTGCAAGTGCTTGAAAGTGCTATGCTTCTTGCCTCATGAAATCACTGGACAGGTCTGTTTTAGTCAGTCAGTTAATCAGTCACTTAATCAATCAGTCAGATAATGACTTTTTGCCTTTCATATTTGGAGGCACTGTCCTAGTAGCATGCTAAGAATCTGTCTGCAATGTGTCTTCCTTCTGCTTGAGCAGAGAGATATATAAAATGGAAAAAGTTCACTGTTATCCCCACTTTGGGACTGTTGAGGTAGTTTCTAAACTGGTCTCTCTGCTTTCATTCTGGCCCTAATAAAGTCAAATTTTCTCACAGCAACCAGAGTGATCTTTATGAACCTAAATCAGATCTCATGTAACTTTAGGTCATTTAACCCTGAGCTATATTGTCTCCTCAGAGAAGCCTTTTTTGACCACCCCTGTCCAAAATAGTCCTTTCTACTCCCTACTGACTACCTCCTGCTTCCCACCCTCTACCCCTCATACTCTTATCTCATTATCTTACTTTATTTTTCTTCATAGCATCTATTATCAACTGGCATTTATTATATTTAATATATATTTGCTCATGGGTGTATGTATACACACACATACATACATATTACATTCATTTGTATGTTGTCTGTCTTCCCTAGGAGATAATGGTAGGAAATTTCCTCTACTTCTTTGTCCCCGGTGCCTAGAATGGTGTCAAATATTGAACTGAAAACCATTAAATAATTCAACACAGTGTATGCAGTATAAATTTTGACAGAGGGAAAGAAAATTATACTTGGGGAATTTTCATAGAGGAGTTCTGAGCTGCACTTTGAAGGGTAGGTCAGGTTTGGGACGGCAAAGGGGAAAGGAAAGATCATTCTACATGGTAAGTGAGAAAAGTGTCATGCACAGAAACTTAGAAGCTATTGAAAGCAAGAGGAGAAAGAGGGTAAAGGGTAGTAGGAAAGAGGTTTGAGAGGTTTGTTAAGAATATGTTATAGAGTGATTTCACTGCCAGCCCAGGCTAGGGAGTTTGGACCTTACCTTCTTTAATAGGAACATTGCTTTATTGTATCTAAGTTATTTAACATGAACATAGTACTAAATTAAAATATAAAAATAAAATTGCTCTTTTTGAATCAACATGTTAGCTTATCCTTATACCAGCTTCAGTGTTGACATACTTGTGCATTTAGTTGGTGTAGCAAGTGTTGAAGTATGTGTGAGTGTGTGTATGTGTGTAAGTGTGCATGCTGAGGGCGGGGCAAGAGTTGTAGATTACATTCCAAAATGAATTAAAGTTCCATGTTATTAACTTTTTGCTCTGAAAAGGCTAGAGTATAATAAAGAGTAAACACCTGAAGGCTATTTGATTTGTGGCTATAGTCACTATTTATGCCTTTACTCAGTGTTTATTTCCTATAAAGATCACCTTACTTTACCTCTCTGCATCCTGCCCCCCTTAACATATACGGGCAAGGTCTCTCATTGATATTTCCAGGGAGGGTTATCTTGCCATGGCTGGGACCCAGCTGTCAATAGTTTAGACATCTTATTTATGTTCTGTTCAGAGTTTATGTTTCTTAGCCCTTCTAGCTTAAGAAAGAAACTGTTTCTGCTCTCCACTATAGGTGATGCTTAAATGTTTTTCTGTCATTCATTCTACATTGCATAACCAGCCCACTGTGATAAAACAAACATTTTAAAAATTATTTTGGAAAACTGTATTTCTGGCTCTTCTGATGAGAACAGCTTATTTCCGTCAGTTAAGGATTATAACTGATGATGATGAAATTATTAAAGAAGCTTAGAGGCAACTCTAAATTATACTATAGAAGAATTTTAACAGATATACTAGGAGAGCTCAGTCATTAAAAATATCTTCAAATAAATGAACAAAATCAATTTTTATATTTTCTTACCAACTAGTGGACTTCAAAGTCAGACTGTGGCATGCCAAAAGAAAAGATCACTGTAATGAAGTATGTTTGAAGCAGAGGTATATTTCTATTGCCTCGATTTGAGGATTTCAGATGATAAAAGGACTTCAAATTGATTCAGAAGATCTAAAAATTATCAAAATTATTGTAGCTTAGTTTTAAAATAACAGACAATGAAAGTTCTTTAATGCATTTATGTTACAAATATTTGTTGAGTCCCTACTCTGTGCAAGAGAGGGATTTTTACTAAGATACAAAGTCCCTGCCTTTAAGTTGCTTGTGCATAATTTTAACAAAACCTGTAGTTTAAGAGGTAAACCTGCATTTCTGGAGGAGGAATTTAGTAACTGAACTCTGGTCATTGCTAACAGAATAAGGCTGTGTAAAATACTTCAGGGGTAAAAGCCAGATTGCCTTCATTACAGGTCAAAAGTTTGTGAAAGCTTTATATCTGAATTTGGTTGTTAGAAACAAAGGAATGCCACATTCTTCACAAATGTTGCTATATTTATGTGGCATTTATACAGAATTTAAAAAAAATTAACTTCCATCTTGGCAAAACACTTTGATCATTGTGTATTTAATGGGGTTTCCATCTGAGAACAACAATCATTAGTCTCTAATATGTTTCATACTTCTGTGGAAATAAGACAGGGTGGAATAAGAAACATTCATCTTCACTAGTCTTTGGAAATATCTAAAATAATTGACTAGCTCAGTCTTCTGTGATGGCCTGGTGACCACTAACTGAGACTATTTGCATAATAGTCAACTCTTCACTTCTGTAGTGATAACTGTTTGTATCTGATTAAAATTAAGACTGTTTTAGTTCTCTTGACTTTTTCAGAAGTTGCAAAAATTGAGATTTGCTGTTCTGCTTTAACCAAACAAATGCACACATGGGGATAACAATATGCTGAGTTTATGCAGATTTTACAGCACGAATCTGAATAAAATACCCACTAATAGATCCTTAAGGAGTAATAAACACACATGAATTTTCCTTAGTTGCACTTTAAAGTGATTTTAACATACTACTAGACCTTAACAATAATATTTAATTGACAAGATTATGCATTTGTATGGATTGAAAAGGTGGTACATATCTAATTCCAAATGAATCATAAATTTTACCTTTGCATAACATGTTTTATTAATCTCTTTATGGCCAGGACATACTACTTCCCTCCTGGTGAGAGTTCCTTAAAGCATAGTAAGATAATTTAAACACATTTAATTAACATTTGTCATCCATTTTATGAAGTAATCTGACTTTTGTCCTCATAAATACTCTCAAAGTTTTTCTTGGTTTTAGACTATAGGAAGACTATGGAAAGATACGTAATGGAATTTTTGTTGTAATTTATTTTCCTTTTTAAGCAAATCTTTCCTTTCTCTGTTGACCCTATTCCAAAGTAAGCTGACAAATTGGATGATTTCTACTACTATGTAAGTGAAAACAAACTCAACACTGCTACCTGACAAAATAAAGCTATGGACTTCTCTAAGGCATCTTTTTATTCCTAGTGCTCAGCATAGCACCGGGCAGATTGTGCTAGGTGCTCAGTGAAAGGCTGTTGAATAGTTGAATGAAGACAGGCACTACTGACTTCCCTTACAGAGTAACATGCCTCTTAGAGGCCTAAGAGGTCATTTTGTATGTGTGGAACTCTTTATTTCAGGGAGGAAGGAGACAAATAAGTAAGAGATGCTAGGAATCATGATTACATTAGTACTCAATCCATGTTCTTTTCTTTGAAAATTCAATATTTAAACAGAACATGTACAAATGAATGAGAGATAAAGTAGTGACGTTTGACTACTGATGATCCTGGTGGATTAATGAGATATTTGTCCATTTTAGAAAATACAAATAGAACAGAGTGTATACAATATGCTGAGAATATAAAAAGGTGTTAACACAAAGGACAGGATTGGCCCTTTCAGGGCCATTAACATTTCTCTCTGAATATATACCTAAAGGAGATTTTTTAAATGTGCTCTTGACCTGATAAATGGAGCCATTGTACTCCTACTCTCAGTGATCATTTCTCTCCTGCGTAACCAAGGAAGGGAGCTGGAAAGTACTAGACTGTGAAGTGGATTTGAAATAGCTATCTGAAAGACCAACCTAAAAAAAGAGTTGCTTTGCTTCCATGTCTTACTCTTGGTAGTGAGGGGGGGGACATAGTGAAGCTGGTGACAATACGTATCGTCTCCATTTTTCCTATGAATATTTCAGATATTTTATTAGATATATTTAATAGTGCAAATTAGTAAAGACAAGTAAACTACTGAAGCTATTTTCCATTTTTCTTAAAATTAACTTTTCATTTAAGTATAATATACATACAGAAAAATACATATTACAAACGTAAAGTTAGTCCTTCATTAATGTTCAAACTAAAACATATGACTTTGAAAGACTAAAGCCTGAGTTTTTAAAAAGGATGCCTTTAAACTGCAATATCTTGAGTTTGTTCTACCTTTTCAGGGTTTTTCCTGGCCCTTTAGTGAAGATTTTGAAAAGAGTGGTGGCAGCAATATACAAATTTCTAGGAAGAAATTGAATTATATTAAAGATGAACGTTAACAATGGTAACAAAGTGTTTTGTATATTATCCTTGTGGGAGTTTGAGAGAGAGAAAACATCTTGCCTTCAACAAACAAACAAATAAAAACAAACAAAACAGCATCTTTTTTTTTAAACATCTTTATTGGAGTATAATTGCTTTATAATGGTGTGTTAGTTTCTGCTGTATCACAAAGTGAATCAGCTATAAGTATACATATATCCCCATATCCCCTCCCTCTTGCATCTCCCTCCCACCCTCCCTATCCCACCCCTCTAGGTGGACACAAAGCACAGAACTGATCTCCCTGTGCTGTGCAGCTGCTTCCCACTAGCTACAGGATCTTTTTCTTACATTATTTGTACAATGATTATCCATTGGATGTTGGTGGAAAATATCTGGGAAGATTGGACTCTGTGTTCTTAAATACTCAGAAAATGTGTGTCCCAGAATTGCTCCTGATAAAATTTCAGTGTGATTATTCTCCTGCTAGAGCTAGCTGGATTCTCTACAAGCAAGGATTTGCAATCCTCCATTAGCTATAGCAGCCAGAGATTTGCTAAATAAGACAAATGAAAAGCAAACAAAGTGATATCAAGATTTATTTAAAAGTCATTCTTGAATTCTCTTCTTTAATGAGAACAACTACAGCTCTATACTTTTTGCAGTTGTATTAACAATAATACTACCCTATGGAAATTCGTGCTCAGAAAACCAGTTCTTAAATCCTTGATGATTCTCACGTTGATTAGTTGACACAAAATGCCTGCTATATTCTTAGCCCTGTGATCAGAACAATGGGGTGTATAAAAATATAAATGTCACAGGCCATTCAGGACACTCAGTTTACTTGGTGAGAGATGATTAATGAATTGAAACAATTAGAGAATAGTCAGGTAGGCTGTATACAAAGTTCCTTAGTATACTTCAAACTATGGTCAACCAAGAGAAGTTCAAAATGTTGACCTTTGCATTATTTTGCTTTTTAAGTCAGGGCAAAGCGGAGTCTTCACATTTTCGACAAAAAAAAAAAAAAGTTTTGAAACTAAAAGGTTTGTGTTAAAGCACTAATTTATCCTATCAAATGAGACCTTTTCCCTCCTAACTCTCCAGAATTAACTGAGATCTGGCATGCATTTTTTGGCAGTAAGAAGATACCTCCATGACCCTGAAGGCTTTTCATGTAAGGTTCTGGGGACTTTATTTCTTTCACTCTAGACACTGCAGCTTTTATAATGGTAACACTTTATGCAAATGACTCAGCTATTCTTTGCAGTAAAGAATAGGGCCTTTAAGGAAATTCCACCCCCACCCCTACCCCCGCCCCTTTCTGTTTGTATGCCCTGCCTCTCCCTCTCTGATGGCTCTTTCTCTCTGTATTTTCTGTCTCTGTCTTTCCCTCCCTCTGTCATGATTTACAAATGTTGGAAACATTCCTTCCAACAGATTAAAGAAGCTTTATCCAATTAAATCACATGAGGAATGATTTTCTAGAAATAAGGCATTAAAAAGATCTTCACTTGCTCACTGTCTTTAACTTAGTAATAGACATTAATATGTTCATGGTTTTCAATAAATACTTATTTCCTATCACTGAGAAAAGTTAAATAATCCTCATGAAAGAAAATGAGCCCCCGAGTGTCACTCTGCATATTAGCACGTAGCCAGGTCTCTGCCAAGTTGCTCTCTGACTGACTGCTGCAGATGCTCTTTCTCAAGTATTCTGAGTCATATCTTTAGTGCAAGTCTTCAGGGACAAACAATAGCACCTGTTCCTCACAAGATATCAGGCCAGTTAGCCCATTCATGTATCTTTAATGAAGCTCTGGGGCAGATGGCAAAAAATGGCATCATCAACAACTTAGCACAGAGAAAACAAAGGGCATAAGTGTTGATGCAACAATGCTGTTTTATGAATAGAAAGAGTCAGAACCTAAGTGTTTCACATGCATCTGCTGCTGTCTTGATTGTCTGAAAGATGTGAGGAACACCGTAGCAATTAAAATTTCTGGGCATGTAGCCTATTTGATCAAGAATGTGTTCCCTACCCTCTGCAGAAGGGAAATGCTTTGGTCCGGGATTGTGGAAGTTTAGAATTAATGGACAGTTGTGCTTTGGGGGATACAGTTTGTTTCTTTCCTGATGCACTGACTAGGCTTCACCTATGATGGGGTTCCTGGTTTCTCATTAGTCATTCAACTTACATACCCTGTCAGTTAGTGCTGACTTCCAAAGCAATAAAAATAATGCAGTTTCATGCTCAGAGATTATTTTTGGTCACGTTGTTTTACTCTTTATATTAACAAAATCAGTTTTACTTTTACCTATGGGATAATTAAAGAATCTCTGAATTTGGGCTAAGGGAAAACTACACTTTCAAGAAAAAAAGTTGCTATTTGAAATTTTGATAACTTCCTGGAAAAGACATGTGGAGACTGGTCACTCTTTGATGGAGTGAGGGGAATTCTATTATTTCTTATTCTTTAGTAAAATATTTTTGAAGGTTGCTGTTTACAATGTGATTGCCTTTCCTGGCACGTCACCAAATGGGAAAATAGGATGATGGGAAGGAAGAGGAAAGGCAGGCTTACATTCTTCAGAGCAGGGTGGGGCTTTTCTGTATTTCAAAATTCTTTATCTGCCTTAGGCACTGACATGCAGTGCAGTAAACTTAATTCACAACTTCCATAGAAGAAAAATATTGTGGATATTTATGTGATTCTTGTGTGGCCACCAAGCCCTCTTTCCTTACCTCTCCCCAACACCTTGCCCTTGCTTTCCATTTTTGCCCCACCTTCAACCAATAATCTAGTAAGTAAAATAAATGGAAAGCTATGAAAGGAGAAATTGTTGCTTTAATTCATGATTTCCACTCACATTATTTGCACTGGGTCATACTGGTGAGCTTTGTATGAAAGATAGCAGTCATAAGTATTCATAGACCTTCATTACCCTTGCTAGTTTTTAAGACACGTAATTTCTTTTAAATGGTATCCCACTGGTGAAATCTGAATAAGATTTTTGGATTGTATCAATGTCAGTGCCCTGGTTGTAATATTGTTCTATAATTTTTCGAGATGTTACCGTTGGGGGAAACTGAATTAAGTGAACACGGGATCTTTCCATATTATTTGTTACTGCCACATGTAAATTTACAATTATATTTATAAAACTTTCAATCAAATAATTGTTATCACAAAGAATTATATTCCTTATCTCATTTAGGTCTGTTTAGCAAAAGATGACTTTATGATTAATATAATATTGTACTTAAAAGTATAGACTTTGAGCCTGACATACCTGGCCTTGAATCTTGGCTCTACCACTTTTTAATTGACTAAGTTACCTAACCTCTCATGGTTTTGTCTTTGTCATTAAATAAATGAGGATAATAACAGTAGGTACCTCACAAAGTTTTGAGAATTAAATGAGATAGAGCATGTAAATCACTTCCCAGCGCTTGACATATAGGAAATACGAGAAAATATTAGTTGCTGTGATGATGATGATGATGATGATTTCTGTAATTAGAGATAAAAGAGGAACTTTTCATCATCTCTCAGCCTATATTCTAACTGGCTACTGGATATTTTGGCTTGTATTTAATAAAGGGCATTTTGAGTTTTCATATTATTATTTTACTTAAAATGAGTTAAGGGCAATTTTATCATTTGGAGCTAAATGATTATTGCTAATGAATTAACTGGAATTAATGACAATAGATTCGAGATCAAATATTCTGGGTATAAAATAAGAGAGAAGGAACAGACTAAAACTGAACAACATAATATCTATACTCCCAGTCACCTCCAGAGACACACCTCTGAAATATAAAATTATTTTCAGTTTCAGCCCCCCAGATTTTCTCTATACAAAGAGTGTACACACATGATTTCTCTCTTTTCTATCAATGAAGTCCATGTGATATAATGGAAAAAGCACTGGACAGGGTGATTAGCAGTTCTGAATTCTAGATCCAGCTCTGTCATAGGCAGTGTGACCTCCACACTGCCTATGACAGTGAGAGCCTTACCTTCTCTAAGCCACCTGGTTCCCTATGTGTAAATTGTGAGGTTTGAATTGGATTAGTGATTCTCAGAGAATGGTCCCTGGACCAACAGCACTAACTAGCTTCACCTGGGAACTTGTTAGAACAGTACACTATCAGGTTCCCACCTCAGATCTACTGATTCAGGGACTCTGAGTGTGGGGTCGAACAATTTTTGTTTTAATAAGCCTTCTGGTTGATTCTGAAGTCCATAGAAGTTTGAGAATCACTTCTCTGGATTAAATTTTAGTCTAAATTTTAGATTGTTGGACCCAACCTCCAGAGTTTCTGATTCATAGGTCTGGGGTGGAGTCTGATAATTTGCTCTTTGAAGTTAGATGCTGCCGATGCTGCTGGTCAGGTACCACACTTTGAGAACTACTAGGTTAGATAAACTCTAAGCTCCATTTCAACTCTGTGATTCCATCATTATCGTTGCTTTCACAATGCCTTCTGTCCCCCTCCTTATTTACTTTGTCCCTCAGTTTATTGAAACTGCCTCTTACCTAATAGTTAACATTGAAACTTTCTAAGATATCCTACCTTGTAGAGGGTGTTGGACAGAAAAGAGCTTCCCTAAATTCTTACAGCTTTTGTTAATATGAAACACCTACAGCTCTTTGGCATTGAAAATGACCTTAGGACCTACTATATAGCACAGGGAACTCTGTGCAATGTTATGTGGTGGCCTGGATGGGAGGGGAGTCTGGGGGAGAATGGATACATGTATCCGTATGGCTGACTTGCTTTGCTGTGCACTGAAACTATCACAACATTGTTCATCAGCTATACTCCAACATAAAATTAAAAATTAAAAAAAAAACGACCTTAGGTGGCCTACTTAGTTATCTCATGTGCGTAGCTAGTTACAAAGGAAATATCTTCAGACACTAAGTTTCAATAATTAAGGTCTGATGCCTAATTGCCATTGATCCCTTTATGTTGTCTTAAGATCTGAAGAGCTTGGGTACCAATGTAAAAATAAAATTATGTTTTCATTTGAAGATGCTGTTTAATGAATAACACTAAAGATCCCAAATTACATCTTCAAATGAGCTTTTTAATCCCACCTTCTTTTTCTTGGTTTTCTGGATATTTGGGATGGGATAATGCTCTGCGAGATATGGGTCTGCTAAGAACAAACAAGCCTCTGCCTGCCAAACTGAATTATTTATTTTGCTCATGTTTCCTTTTTTTGAAGTAGAGTTATGGGTTAAGATCCACTGTTTCTTGTTTTATCAGTAATTTGATAATTTTCTAGTACTGAATTGCAAACTATATAAGAGAAAAGCAAGGATCTAACATTTACTTAGTGCCTATTATATGCCAGTCACTGTGCCACAAGCATTACTTTTCTTGTTTATTTAATCCTCACAACAACCATGTAAGGTAGTATCATTAGCTTTGGTTTTTACATGAGGAAATAGACTCAGGAAGGCTAAGTAACTGCTCAAGATCACACAGCCAAAGAAATGGCAGTGTATAGATGTAAGCTCAGATTCGTTTGACAACAAAGCCTTTGTAGGCATAGTAGATTCTGAATAAAAATATGTGTTGAATGAATGAGTAAAGGAATGACTATATGCCATTATCTTCCTAATGTTGAGTTTTAAACAATCATAGAATTATAAAGTTGAAAAGGCACTATAGGTCATTATCTAATCAGGGTTTTAGTTATGCATATCCTTTAAAGTATCTCTAACAGATGAGTATACAGCCTTTACTTGACCACCTCTTGGAAAATGGCACACACGACCTCTTTAATCACAGTGATTATTGAATAGCTCAGAAAATTCTTTGCATTCAACTTCCCTAAAATCTCTTTCTTTTGAGCCTAGATCTGCCCTTTGTAACTGCTCAGACTTAATCTGGTTCTCCTTCCATACATAATTCTTTCAAATATTTGAACATAAGCATATATCTTCTCTCTCCCAAGCAAAATAGCCCCCATTTTTCCAGCTACTCTTCAAGATCCACACATAATAATAACTTAATAAATGTTTGTTAAATGAAAGAAGGAAAGAATAAATAAATTTGATACCTAGACTCCTCAGTTTCTTATTTCCTTTCTTTAGAATGTGAAGCATCTGTGCTGTGTTCTGGGTACATGCTAGGACCATATTTCTAGAAGTAAATGAAGTAATTTCCTTTGATATACCCTTGCACTGCACAATAGTCACCCACAAAAATATCATTTTTTAGTTTTCTGGCATAGAACAGTGCTGTCGTCTTTGACATCTCAGGTTTGCATCAGGTCACAACAAGCTGGAGTTGAACAGCAAACCTAGTGCTTTTCTTCAGGGTTAAAGGCAAGACCTGGGCGCTAGGGGATCAGCTCCAGTTTAAGCAGGCTAAGTTGGTACTGTAATGTACAAAACTTGGGCTTACCTCAGCTAAAATGGAAGAAATAGCTGCCCAAAGCTAGTTTCTTTCACGCCCCACTGGCAAGGTAGTAATTGCACAAAGACCTTTTTATTATAAGTTGATTTTCCTGAGAAATGAATTCTGAAAAATACTGTAAAGTGTTTATTTTTTGCTTGCCCTTTATTAACCCACATCTTAGGGCTTTCCCTAGAGAGAAACTGTTGGTAAATGAAACCTCTTAGACCTACACAGGAACATTTTTGCACTATGTCCCTGGCTGTGGAGGGAACAGGGACAGGACAAGGCAAGTTGGTGCTATTTAAACAGGGTCATCAGCCAGTATATGGAATTTTGCCTAAAGAGAAGATTTAGGAATTTAAACGGGGGAAGAGTTTGGGGTTGGTAGAATTACTGGGAAAGGTTTGTATCTTAAACAGGATATAATGCAGCTCTTCTATACTAGTAAGGAGGGCAAAGACCCAGTTTGAACTTAAAGATCATTTCTCTTAGTTCATCCTAGTTTTGTTCTTTAAATAACAAAAGTCCTATAGCTTAATTTTTAAAATCATGCCCTAAAAGCCAGCACAGAACCTTCCTGTGATGCTATTGGAATCAGGGCAGCATGCACAGAGTAAGGGAGGGAGCTAGGAAATTAAAATGTGATTTTCACAGACATGATTCTGTCATAGTTCTTATTTTCTTTATATGGAATACAAATACTGATATAGAGTGAAGATTTTCTGTTTTGCATTTTTGTGCTCTTTGATACATTTATTGAGGTCAAATGAAATTTGATATAGTAGGATTTATTATGAAGTGCTCTCTGAATACAACTCCGTAATTACTCAGCTACATGGTAGTGCATAAAGCTGTAAAACTGCTTAGCCAGACAAGCAATTTATATGTTACATCGAGGTGTGGATGGCAAAGAATATTAGTTTAATTGGGAGCCAAGACGTAGTAGCCTTAAATCTGAAGAGCTATATGTTTAACATAATGCAGCGAGGCTTTGAAATAAGATACCTAAACTGGGGAGCTACAGCTTTTGGAATATATAACAATTAGACATTACTTTCTGACCAAAGATATACTAAGTACTATTTTCAAAATAAAGCACAGAATGCAAAGCAGGTGAAAGGGCAAAACCTTTCAACATTGTACGGTGACAGAAGAAAACTTATTTCTTCTAGTTCTTTGTTTTAAAAAAAGAAAGAAAATAAAAGGAAAAAAAGTCAAGATAAAAGATAACCATTAACTATAATTTAGTGGAAGCAGGGAGGAGGCAAATTCACAGTGAGGTTATGTCCTTGGTGTACCAGTGGAATCTGAAAGGGATTTGGTGAATTTAGCCTGAATTTTTCTCAGGGAGCAGATTTGGAATGAGGTTAGAAGTGGGTGGCTGTTTGGGTAACCAGCACACCACCAGGGGTGAAAAACAAATACTCCTTGGCATACATTTGCTTTCTGTCTGATCATAGGCTCTCTTCTGTTTAGCAGGTTCAGGGTCACATGCCTCCGCTCATGATCCCAATTTTTCCACATGACCAGCGGACCCTGGCAGCAGCTGCTGCTGCCCAACAGGGATTCCTCTTTCCCCCTGGAATAACATACAAACCAGGTAAGTAGAAAGGGATTTAACATTCTTTTGGGAATGCTAAGATCCATATGTTTTTGCTTAGTAATCACAACAAACACAGAAGCATATGAAGGAACTATGGATAAAAAGATCATAAAAGCTATTTTAAAGTAAAATTAGAATTGTGAAGGGGGCATGTTAATAAACGAATTGGTTGCTAAAAACTTTTACTTTCTCTTCTTCCACTTGAGTTTGTTCTGAATTCACAGATAAAATGCTACTTTCCCTCAGGACTACAAATTTTTGTCAGCTCTCTCTCATACCTTTACTGTGAATAATTGTCTTTGGTTAAAGATACTTTGCTCCTCCTGAGAGCTTTCATACTCTAGGAGAGTGGTCACATACAGTATAAAATGCTATTATTGTTTGTTGTCTGATTTCTCTTGGAAGAAGAGTTAAAACTGGACTGATTTAATTAGCTTGCTACTAATAGGTAAAATTCTTTTTGATTTTAGTCTAAATAATGAAGCATTCGGTTGTATTTTCTTATTCATCTTTGAACCTCAAAAAACAGGACACATAACCTTGCAATGAAGTATGCTTTGAGATGATTTAGCAAATGTTATGATTTTTCTTTATTCCTCTGAGTTTACTGGACTCCTGGGGAATTCAATTAGGGGCATAATGGTTTGAAGCTTCTTTCAGAGCATCCTTGTAAACAGGGCTTTAAATGTTTAAAGATATGTTGCCAAAGGAATCCAATGTAAGAAGATAGTCAAGTAAATAAAAAGTCAACCTGAATTTCATTTGTGCATTCTTTGTAACTGACCTCAGCTCAGAAGTAGTGACCTTGTTCTACTCATTAATAATTTCTGTGTCAAGTTCTTTTTAACATAGTAACCTGATTATATTAACCACCCAATCTGAGTACAACAAATCTGACTGCAGCGGTTTCTTTGTGTATGGGTTTATAAAGTGAACAAAGGTATTTTAATATGCTTAAAGCAATAATGAAGTATAAATCACTCTACTAAAATTCCCTGTAAGGAATGTTACTAAATAGCATAAAAACAAACCTAGTGGGTTTTAACAACTATTTTTTGCCATCAATTACTCTTATGCTTTTGGTAGAAAACCCCCTTCCTTGTGAGGAAAGGAAAGATGTCTGTGTCAAAACCCAAATTATTCAAAGAATAGAGATCTTAAACGATTGGCTAATTTAAGGACTGACTTTAAAAATTCCTCAGATATAAAGCAGTCAAAACTAGGATTAACAACGGTTTTTGGATACCAGAGTGAAAGAAAATTGTGTTACTCAAAGTTAAAAGCTGATATTTCTAGAGCAGAATTTTTAGAGCAATTTATATTCTGTGAAATTAGTATCCATATTAAGGACAGGATAATATTTTGTTGGACAATATCTCTCTGTCAGTGCAGTGGTTCACTTCTTCTCTGATCTCTATAAGTAGTTTTGAACTTTCTTCACCTTGACTTCCTTCGGAATGTTGGTGTAAACTAAGTTTACTGGTTTAACCTGAATCTGAATTGTTATCCCTACACCAGTTTTAGAAACCTTTTAAATGAACTGTATGTGGAAACTATTTAATTTCCATGTTTTTAAATTTAAAATTCTCCACATTTCAAAACCAGGTTATGGGCCTTATTTTCTTCTAGACACAGATATCAACATAATTGACATGTTATGTAATTTTGTTAAGACAATAATACTATTCTTTTTGTTTTTTAACATCTTTATTGCAGTATAATTGCTTTACAATGGTATGTCAGTTTCTGATGTATAACAAAGTGAATCAGCTATACATATACATATATCCCCATATCTCCTCCCTCTTGCGTCTCCCTCCCACCTCCCTATCCCACCCCTCTAGGTGGTCACAAAGCCCGGAGCTGATCTCCCTGGGCTATGCGGCTGCTTTCCACTAGCTATCTGTTTTACATTTGGTGGTGTATATAATTCCATGCCACTCTCTCACTTCATCCCAGCTTACCCTTCCCCCTCCCTGTGCCCTCAAGTCCATTCTCTACGTCTACGTCTTTATTCCTGTCCTGCCCCTAGGTTCTTCAGAACCTTTTTTTTTTTTTTTTTTAGATTCCATATATATGTGTTAGCATACGGTATTTGTTTTTCTCTTTCTGACTTACTTCACTCTGTATGACTGTCTCTAGGTCCATCCACCTCACTACAAATAACTCAATTTCGTTTCTTTTAAAGGCTGAGTAATATTCCATTGTATATATGTGACACATCTTTTTTCTGCATTCATCTGTCGAGGGACACTTAGGTTGCATCCATGTCCTGGCTATTGTAAATAGAGCTGCGGTGAATATTGTGGTACATGACTCTTTTTGAATTATGGTTTTGTCAGGGTATATGTCCAGTACTGGGATTGCTGGGTCGTATGGTAGTTCTATTTTTAGTTTTTTAAGGAACTTCCATTTTGTTCTGCATAGTGTCTGTATCAATTTACATTCTCACCAACAGTGCAAGAGGGTTCCCTTTTCTCCACACCCTCTCCAGCATTTATTGTTTGTAGATTTTTTGATCATGGCCATTCTGACTGGTGTGAGGTGATACCTCGTTGTAGTTTTGATTTACATTTCTCTAATGATTAGTGATGTTGAGCATCCTTTCATGTGTTTGTTGGCAATGTGTATATCTTCTTTGGAGGAATGTCTGTTTAGGTCTTCTGCCCATTTTTGGATTGGGTTATTTGCTTTTTGATATTGAGCTGCGTGAGCTGTTTGTATATTTTGGAGATTAATCCTTTGTCAGTTGCTTCGTTTGCAAATACTTTCTCCCATTCTGAGGGTTGTCTTTTTGTCTTGTTTATGGTTTCCTTTGCTGTGCAAAAGCTTTTAAGTTTCATTAGGTCCCATTTGTTTATTTTTGTTTTTATTTCCATTACTCTAGGAGGTGGGTCAAAAAGGATCTTGCTGTGATTTATGTCATAGAGTATTCAGCCTATGTTTTCCTCTAGGAGTTTTATAGTGTCTGGTCTTACATTTAGGTCTTTAATCCATTTTGAGTTTATTTTTGTGTATAGTGTTAGGGAGTGTTCTAATTTCATTCTTTTACATGTAGCTGTCCAGTTTTCTCAGCACCACTTTTTGAAGAGGCTGTCTTTTCTCCATTGTGTACTCTTGCCTCCTTTATCAAAGGTAAGCTTACCATATGTGCATGGGTTTATCTCTGGGCTTTCTATCCTGTTCCATTGATCTATATTTCTGATTTTGTGCCAGTACCATACTGCCTTGATTATTGTAGCTTTGTAGTATAGTCTGAAGTCAGGGAGCCTGATCCCTCCAGCTCCGTTTTTCTTTCTCAAGATTGCTTTGGCTATTCGGGGTCTTTTGTGTTTCCATTCAAATTGTGAATTTTTTTGTTCTAGTTCTGTGAAAAATGCCAGTGGTAGTTTGATAGGGATTGCATAGAATCTGTAGATGGTTTTGGGTGTATAGTCATTTTCATAATGTTGATTCTTCCAATCCAAGAACATGGTATATTTCTCCATCTGTTTGTATCATCTTTAATTTCTTTCACCAGTGTCTTATAGTTTTCTGCATACAGGTCTTTTGTCTCCTTAGGTAGGTTTATTCCTAGGTATTTTATTCTTTTTGTTGTAATGGTAAATGGGAGTGTTTCCTTAATTTCTCTTAAAGGTTTTTTATCCTTAGTGTATAGGACTGCAAGAAATTTCTGAGCATTAATTTTGTATCCTGCTACTTTACCAAATTATTGCTTAGCTCTAGTAGTTTTCTGGTAGCATCTTCAGGATTCTCTATGTATAGTATCATGCCATCTGCAAACAGTGACAGTTTTACTTCTTCTTTTCTGATTTGGATTCCTTTTATTTCTTTATCTTCTCTTATTGCCTGGGCTAAAACTTCCACGACTATGTTGAATAATAGTGGTGAGAGTAGGCAACCTTGTCTTGTTCCTGATCTTAGTGGAACTGGTTTCAGTTTTTCACCATTGATAATGATGTTGGCTGTGGGTTTGTCATATACGGCCTTTATTATGTTGAGGTAAGTTCCCTCTATGCCTACTTTCTGGAGAGTTTTTATCATAAATGCATGTTGAATTTTGTCAAAAGCTTTTTCTGCATCTATTGAGATGATCGTACGGTTTTTCTCCTTCAATTTGTTAATATGGTTTATCACATTGATTGATTTGCGTATATTGAAGAATCCTTGCATTCCTGGGATAAACCCCACTTGATCATGGTGTATGATCCTTTTAATGTGCTGTTAGATTCTGTTTGCTAATATTTTGTTGAGGATTTTTCCATCCATGTTCATCAGTGATATTGGCCTGTAGTTTCCTTTTTTGTGATATCTTTGTCTGGTTTTGGTATCAGGGTGATGGTGGCCTCGTAGAATGAGTTTGGGAGTGTTCCTCCCTCTGCTATATTATGGAAGAGTTTGAGAAGGATAGGTGTTAGCTCTGCTCTAAATGTTTGATAGAATTCGCCTGTGAAGCCATCTGGTCTTGGGCTTTTGTTTGTTGGAAGATTTTTAATCACAGTCTCAATTTCAGTGCTTGTGATGGGTCTGTTTATATTTTCTATTTCTTCCTGCTTCACTCTTGGAATGTTGTGCTTTTCTAAGAATTTGTCCATTTCTTCCAGGTTGTCCATTTTATTGGCTTATAGTTGCTTGTAGTAATCTCTCATGATCCTTTGTATTTCTGCAGTGTCGGTTGTTACTTCTCCTTTTTCATTTCTAATTCTGTTGTTTTGAGTCTTCTCCCTTTCTTTCTTGATGAGTCTGGGTAATGGTTTATCAATTTTGTTTATCTTCTCAAAGAACCCGCTTTTAGTTTTATTGATCTTTGCTATTGTTTCCTTCATTTCTTTTTCATTTATTTCTGATCTGATCTTTATGATTTTTTTCCTTCTGCCAACTTCGGGGTTTTCTTGTTCTTCTTTCTCTAATTGCTTTAGGTGTAAGGTTAGGTTGTTTATTTGAGATGTTTCTCGTTTCTTGAGGTAGGATTGTATTGCTATAAACTTCCCTCTTAGAACTGGTTTTGCTGCATCCCATAGGTTTTGGGTCATCGTGTTTTTTTTTTAATAGCTACTTTATTTATTTATTTTATTTTTGGCTGTGTTGGGTCTTCGTTTCGTGCGAGGGCTTTCTCTAGTTGCGGCAAGTGGGGGCCACTCTTCATCGTGGTGCAGGGGCCACTCTTCATCGCAGTGCATGGGCCTCTCACTATCGCGGCCCCTCCCATTGCGGGGCACAGGCTCCAGACACGCAGGCTCAGCAGTTGTGGCTCACGGGCCCAGTTGCTCTGCAGCATGTGGGATCTTCCCAGACCAGGGCTCGAACCCGTGTCCCCTGCATTAGCAGGCAGATTCTCAACCACTGTGCCACAAGGGAAGCCCTGGGTCATCGTGTTTTCATTGTCATTTGTTTCTAGGTATTTTTTGATTTCATCTTTGATTTCTTCATTGATCTCTTGGTTATTAAGTAATGTATTGTTTAGCCTCCATGTGTTTGTATGTTTTACAGTTTTTTTCCTGTAATTGATATCTAGTCTCATAGTACTGTGGTTGGAAAAGATACTTAATATGATTTCAGTTTTCTTAAATTTACTGAGGCTTGATTTGTGACCCAAGATATGATCTATCCTGGAGAATGTTCCATGAGCACTTGAGAAGAAAGTGTATTCCGTTGTTTTTGGATGGAATGTCCTGTAAATATCAATTAAGTCCATCTTGTTTAATGTGTCCTTTAAAGCTTGTGTTTCCTTATTTATTTTCATTTTGGATGATCTGTCCATTGGTGAAAGTGGGGTGTTAAAATCCCCTACTATGATTGTGTTACTGTCGATTTCCCCTTTTATGGCTTTTAGCATTTTCCTTATGTACTGAGGTGCTCCTATGTTGGGTGCATAAATATTTACAACTGTTATATCTTGTTCTTGGATCGATCCCTTGATCATTATGTAGTGTCCTTCTTTGTCTCTTGTAATAGTCTTTATTTTAAAGTCTATTTTGTCTGATATGAGAATTGCTACTCCAGCTCTCTTTTGATTTCCATTTGCATGGAATATCTTTTTCCACCCCCTCACTTTCAGTCTGTATGTGTTTCTAGGTCTGAAGTGGGTCTCTTGTAGACAGCATATATACAGGTCTTGTTTTTGTATCTATTCAGCCAGTCTGTGTCCTTTGGTTGGAGCATGTAATCCATTTACATTTAAGGTAGTTATTGATGTGTATGTATGTTCCTATTACCATTTTCTTAATTGTTTTGGGTTTGTTATTGTAGGTCTTTTCCTTCTCTTGTGTTTCCTGCCTAGGGAAGTTCCTTTAGCATGTGTTGTGAAGCTGGTTTCGTGGTGCTGAATTCTCTTAGGTTTTGCTTGTCTGTAAAGGTTTTAATTTCTCTGTTGAGTTGAACCTGAATGAGATCCTTGCTGGGTAGAGTAATCTTGGTTGTAGGTTTTTCCCTTTCATCACTTTAAATATGTCCTGCCACTCCCTTCTGGTTTGCAGAGTTTCTGCTGAAAGATCAGCTGGTAACCTTATGGGGATTCCCTTGTATGTTATTTGTTGCTTTTCCCTTGCTGCTTTTAATATTTTTTCTTTGTATTTAATTTTTGATAGTTTGATTAATATGTGTCTTGGTGTGTTTCTCCTTGGATTTATCCTGTATGGGACTCTCTGCGCTTCCCTGGACTTGATTGACTATTTCGTTTCCCATATTAGGGACATTTTCAACTATGTCTTGAAATATTTTCTCAGTCCCTTTTTTTTTCTCTTCTTCAGGGACCCCTATAATTCAAATGTTGGTGCACTTAATGTTGTCCCAGAGGTCTCTGAGACTGTCCTCAATTCTTTTCATTTTTTTTTCTTTATTCTACTCTGTGGTAGTTATTTCCACTATATTATCTTCCAGGTCACTTATCCGTTCTTCTGCCTGCTATTCTGCTATTGACTCCTTCTAGAGAATTTTTAATTTCGTTTATTGTGCTGTTCATCATTGTTTGTTTTCTCTTTAGTTCTTCTAGTTCTTTGTTAAATGTTTCTTGTATTTTCTCCATTCTATTTCCAAGATTTTGGATCATCTTTACTTTCATTACTTTGAATTCTTTTTCAGGTCGACTGCCTATTTCCTCTTCATTTGTTTGGTCTGGTGGAATAATACTGTTTTTTATGGGGAAAGATATTGTTATATAGTCAATGAATTTGTACCATTTTATAAAAAGTCTTCTCACATAGTATCAATGAGATTGCAGTATGTAAGTAAGGAGAATCTAGACATTGAGGCAATATTGTGCAGTAGTGAGTTACCCCCGCTGAACAGCGTCTGTGCAGCATAGAGTAGTGTCTTGGGGGTAGCAAAGCTGGATTTGATTATGTTGGCTAAAACCTGTTGTTTAGGGCAGGACAGTGGATTTGGACATGTACGATGATTTTTAATCACAAGCAAGCCTGGTAAAAAAAGTTATTATCCGGTGACCCCTAAGTTATGTCAGAGAACTGAATTAACCAGAACTCTAAATTCTTAAATACTTTGGCTAATTCAGGTTTTATTGTATATAAAAATTATACTTTAAAAGGATTAAAATTATATGTTCATATGCTACTGGGAGAGACATTACATACTTAGGAGACTTAGTCTATGCAGTGTTCTTGTCATTCACACAAACTGGGAAAGGAGAATACTCTTTGACTGGAGTCTGGACAAGGAAAACTTTTTTGCCCCAAACTGAGCTATAGCTATAATTTCACTTGTGAGACAATGACTAAATTTTTAGGGGAGTAGCATTGTCACATATAAAAGCCTTGAAATGGTGGTGTAACTTTATAGTTTGATCCCCTAAGCAAGAAGGAGAATAAGTGCTACATTGATTTTTAATGAATTACAAAATAAATGGCTCTCTTTTTTCACCTTCCCATAACCTGAAACAATTCCATAGTGTTTGTGCCTTCAACTGATTGAGTAATTGTCTTGATTTCCAGAAAGCAAGGACCACCTTGGGCTGATGTTTACTGTTAAAGTTGACTGTTTCTGAAGCCATATTAGTATATTCTAAACAAATATATTTAGGGCTATCAACCTTCTCCTCTTCAGATAATTTGACCCATTATTCTGGACATTTCAGGGCCCCCATGGGTAGTGAACGCCAAGCAAGCTCTCCCACCCTGGTGAGTTGCTGAGGAGGCATGTTGCCGACGGGGATTGTACAGTTTCAGGGGAACATCTATCAAAATAATCTCTGCTGAAATTCTTTCATTGAGTTGTAATCCCTAATTAAACCCCACCTTTTTTTAAAAAAAACTGGTTCTCTAATTAGAGGCATCTTTCTAAAAAGGAACTTATCAGGGCCCAGAACATAAACCACAGAAGTTTGGTTGCTTTGCTCTTTCACATCATGATGCTGAGAGATATAGCAATCCAGGGTAAGATGAATACAATTGAGTACCTATGACTGAGAAAACTAAAAGATTAAACCTCTTTCATAGCTGCCAATGTGTATATCAGAGTGATTGAATTGACTGTAAAATAAAAACACTGGATAGCATCCTTTGTGTGCCAAGGATGATGCAGCTGACCCCATGGACTTCGTGTAGTTGGGATTTTTAAAATGATTGCTGCTGGAGCAGCACCCTTAAAGTTTCCCAGGAGATCTAGGAGTAGGATGTCTGCCTGCTTATGACTCCTACACTTACTTACTAGTTATAATATGATAACAGCTAAAGTTTATTGAATAATTACTTTGTGCCAAACACTGTGTTAAATATTTTACATTATTTTATTTAATTCTTACTTGAACATATCACTAACCTTGTTGAGCCTCACATTTTTGTCATCTAAAAAAATATGCCATGAGTTGTCCACTGCTCAGTATGGGTGTGAAGATTAAATTTGTTAAAATGTATGAAAGTTCTTTGAAAATTCTAAAACACTATGTTTGGGGATAAAGTCTGACCGTGAAACTAAGTAAATTTAACTACATTAAACTGCATTCTTATCCATTAGAAATGTGGTCCAAAAACTGAGCTTTTGACTGAGATATATTGTCTCTCTGCCTGATGACCAAAAGCAATTTTACTAGTATACCTGCTGTTTCTTTAAGAAAAAAATTGTGGTAAAATATACATAAAATAATATTTATTATTTTAACCATTTTTCAATGTACAACTCAGTGATATTAATACATTTGCAGTTTTTTGTAACCATTACCATTATCTATACCCCAAACTTTCGGTCATCTCCAACAAAAACTCTGTGGCCATTAAACAATAACTCTCCCATCCTCCTACCCCGAATCCCTAGTAACCTCTATTTTAGTATCTTTCTATATGAATTTGCCTACTCTAGGTACTTCATATAAATGGAATCATACAATGTTTGTCCCTCTGCATCTGGCTTATTTCATTAAGCATAATGTTTTCAAGGTCCATCCATATTGTAGTATATATCAAAAGTCCATTCTTTTTTATGGCTGAATAATATCCAGCCATAAAATTGTATATATATGTCTACGTCTATATATTTGTTTGTTTATCCATTCATCTGTTGATGGATATTTCTGTTGTTTCCACATTTTGGCTATTGTGAATAATGCTGCTGTGAACATTGGTATACAAATACCTGTTTGTGTCCCTGCTTGCAGTTCTTTTGGATATACACGTAAGAATGGAATTGTTGTATCATATGGTAGTTCTATGTTTAGCCCTTTGAGATACCATCAAACTGATTTCCATAGGGGCTGCACCTTTTACATTCCCACCAGTAATGCAAGAGTGTTCCAATTTCTTTATATCTTAACCAATACTTGTTATTTTCCATTAAAAAAAAATTATAGCCATCCTAGTAGATGCGAAGTGGTATCTCATTGTGGTTTTGTTTTTCATTTCCCTGATGATTTTGAGCATCTTTTCATGTGCCTATTGGAAATTTGTATATCTTCCTTGGAAATATCGAAGTACATTGCCTATTTTTGAATTGGGTTGTTTGTTTTATCTTTACTGAGTTTCAGGAGTTCTTATATATTCTAGATATTAATCCTGTATCAAATTTATGATTTGCAAGTTTTTTTTCTCATTTTGTAGGTCGTCTTTTCACTTACTCGATAGTATACTTTGATGCACAAAATAGTTTAATTTTGATGAAGTCTGATTTATCTATTTTTTCTTTTGTTGCCTGTGCTTTTGCTGTCATATCCATGAAATCATTGCCAAATCCAAAGATTTACTCCTATGTTTTCTTCTAAGAGTTTTATAGTTTTAGTACTTAAATTTAGGTCTTTGATCCATTCCAGTTAATTTTTATATATGGTATAAATTAGGGGTCCAACTTCATTCTTTTGCATGTGGATATCAGTTTTTCCAGCACCATTTGTTGAAAAGATGTCTTTTCCCCAATGAATGGCCTTGGTACCCTTGTAAAAAATCAATTAACTATATGTAAGGGTTTATTTCTGGGCTCTCTATTCTGTTTCATTAGTCTATATATCTGTTCTTATGCCAGTATCATACTGTTTTAATTACTCTAGCTTTGTAGTAAATTTTGAAATCAGAAAGTATGAGTCTTCCAACTTTGTCTTTTTCAAAATTGTTTGGGCTACTGGGGCCCCATGCAATTCCATATAAATTTGAGGATTGGCTTTTCCATTTCTGTAAAAAAAGATTGTTGGAATTTTGGTAGAGATTTCACTGAGTCTGTAGATTGCTTTGTTGATCTTAACAATGTTAAGTCTTCCTGTCTATGAACATGGATGCCTTTCTATTTATTTAGATCTTTAAAAATTTCTTTCAGAAATGTCTTATAGTTTTTCAGTGTACAAGTCTTTGCCTCTTAAGTTTATTGCTGAGTATTTGATTCTTTTAGATGCTATTGTAAATAGAATTGCTTTCTTAATTTCCTTTTGGATTGTTCATTGCTGGTATATAGAAACACAGTTGATTTTTGTGTGTTAATCTTATACCCTGAAACTGCTGAATTTATTTATTAGCTCTTGTAGCTTTCTTATGAATTCTTTGGAATTTTCTACATATAGGACCACTTCATATGCAAATAGATATAGTTTTACCTATTTTTACCAATTTTGTTTGCTCTTTCTTTCTCCCTTCCTCCCTTCCTTCCTTACCCCCTCCCTCCCTCCTTCCCTCCCTTCCTCCCTCTCTCTCTCTTCTTTCTTTCTTTCTTTCTTTCTTTCTTTCTTTCTTTCTTTCTTTCTTTCTTTCTTTCTTTCTTTCTTTCTTTCTTTCTTGTACTAACTAGAACTTCTAGGACAGTGTTGTATAACAACAGTGAAAGTGGGTATAATTGTCCCCGATCTTAGTAGAAAAGCTTTCAGTCTTTTACCACTGAGTATGATGTTAGCTGTGGGTTTTTCATAAATACCCTTTATCATTTTGATGAACTTTCCCTCTATTCCTAGTTTTTTCTGAGAATTTTTATCATGAAAAGATGTTGGATTTTGGCAAATGCCTTTTCTGCATCAATTGAGATGATCATGTGGGGTTTTCCACCATTGTTCTATTAATGTTATGTATTGCATTGATTTTTTATTTTTAATGTTGAACCACCCTTGCATTCCTGGGATAAATCCTACTTTGTCATGGTGAATAATCCTTTTGATATGCTGTTGGATTCAATATGCTAATATTTTGTTGAGGATTTTAATATTCATACAGAATATTGGTCTATAATTTTCTTTTCCTGTGATGTTTTTATCTGGCTTTGTTATCAAGGTTACATTGGCCTCATTACCTCAGAGTTAGGAAGTGTTTCCTCTTCAATATTTTTGAAGATTTTGTAAGGATTAGTGGTAATTTTTATTAAATGTTCAGTAGACTTTATTGGTGAAGCCAAAAATTCAGTCCAGGAATTTTCTTTATTGGGAGGTTTTTGATTACTGATTCAATCTCTTTACTTGTTATGGGTTTGTTTATATAATCTATTTCTCCTTGAGACAGTTTAGGTAATTTGTATATTTCAAGGAATTTGTCCATTTCTTCTAGATTGTCTAATTTGCTGATGTACAGTTGCTGCCTAATACTTCTTTTTAATTCCTTTGTTTCAGTTAGCATTTATTGAGCACCATTTATTTGCTGACATCTATATATATAAATATATATGTATACATGTATATGAATATACATATATATTTTCATTTAATTTTTATAACAACCCTAAGATATAAGTGGCATTATCTATATTTTGTTAAAAGAAAAAAAGAAACTAAAAGTCAAAGAAGTAAATTAACTTTCCAAACTTTCACATCTAGAAATTAGTGGAGGTAGAATTCAGACTGAAATTCTGAATATTTGACATTTTATACTCTTGCAGGCATGATCTAAGTGTGTAAGATATGAAGAAAAATCTAGCTTTTGTGAGTGTCTGTGTATAAAAAATGTGATTTATATGTATGGGATGATCCAGATGACATCTTGTGAAGCTAGCCATTTCTAGCTCTTCTTGACTATTTAAAACAGAGGCATGTACGACTATTGCTGGAATACTTTATTAATTAAATCCATCTACTTGAAATCAAAGCATTTCTGAGGTTCTTCAGGTTAGTACTCTCCTTTTTAAATAAGAGTGGTGAGGTCCAAGAAGGAACTATATATGTTCACCTGTATAAACTAACCTAGTTTTATGGTGATTGAGATTATTTTAACTGTGCCCTTCTTCATACATGGAGGCTATATCATTGGTGAGTTATTTTGTCATGAACTTTAAGTTGTTATTTTAAGTTAATTTCTTATAATGGGGATACATTTATATAATTTTGTCCATACTCACTTATTTAATTGCTATTGTGACAAATCCCATGATTTTCATATGATTAGCCAAAGAGTTTGGATGCATCTATGAAATAAGTAAAGAAATTAAGATTGATCCTTGATTCTTAGCTTCTTTAAAGGTATGAAAAACAATGCAGATGCTCTTGGAAAAAGTGTTGAGATCAAGACTCTTCTCATCATTGGTCTATTCTTTGATGAATAGAGGAGAAATTTAGCAGGAGAAATAAGAGCATGGTGATCTCAGCAATATATACTATGATCCATGGGAATTTTTTTCTCCAATTGTTCTCAGAACAAATTAAAGATTTTGTTTTCTTTTTAAGATTCTAAATGTGTCACTCATTGCCTACTAACTTTTGCTGCAGTGTGCTGTCTCACAAAGATAAATTCAGATTGATTATGGCATTCCCTCAGAATATAGAGAAGTTATAATATTTTGCTATTCTGAATACATGCATCCAGGCAAGATGCAATGTGGCATGTCCAAGTCTATATTGGTGGCTGTGATTGAAATATTTCCATATTGTAGCAAAAATGACGATAGCTCATAAAAGTGGGGTCTATCTATGTGTTATTTGGCAACTCAAATAACTTACCATCATCCTGTGATACCACCAGACAATAATCTGTGAGATGAGGGGTGTGTAATATATCTTTCTTCTGTTTTGGAGGGTGGAAAATAAGGTATGAGACTTTGAGCCAGTAACTGAAGAATCTTTGAGTCCTGTCTCCTAGTTTAACGTATTTTTCTTCTCTACTCCTCCCAAACTCTCTAAATAGGTTAATATCTGAAGTTAGTATCTCAGAAGACTGCAACCATCCCAGTCCCTTGTCTTTCTGAGGAATCAAAGTAAATGGACAGAATTTTACCCATGGGATTTTTGACTTTTTAATAAAAGTGAAGTTTATATCCAAATTACACAAACTAGGAGTCTTCTTGCATGAGGTAGCCTGAGTCTAATGGGTCCTAGGTTCATGATACAAGCTCCTCCTTTTCCTGTGTTTAAGTCTTAATAAGTTTCGGCTTCCTTTCGGTTTCCCTGAAAATTAGAAAATATACTTCCTGTCATTCAGGGACTCTTGCTGTGGAGCTGCTTTGATCCCAAAGCAATGTTGGTTATTGTGGGAAGTGAAACTAATGTCAGGCAAATGTCCTATAGGCTGTAACTCCTGTTTCATATTTGCTCTGTAAGCTTCAGATAAAAATAATCAGTTGGAAAACCTAGAAGCCTGGAAAGATGGATTTATGTAATGGGCATTATTTCCCAAATTGGCATTAGGAGGTTGTCTACTTATACTAGAGGTAGCAAGGGCCAGATTACGGTAGTGCCTAAAACCAACCTGTTTCAACAGGTTTCATCTTCTTTTGTACAGATTTAAAGAGAATGGGTCCTCACGCAAGCATTTCAAATCCAGAGACAAATTTGAAAAAAATTGCTACAACATGTTGACTGATTCCTTGCCAAGTCAGCCACTAAGAACTTTTTCTTGATCGACTCTTACACAGAGACAATTAAAGGCGAGGGGTGGGTGGGAAGCTTGTAACTTTTTAAAAGAATTAAACTTCACAGTACTCTAAATCCCTCTCCTTCTTAAATCTTCTCTTCTACTTTTAACCCCCCTCTTCTTCACCCTTACCTTCTCCCTCTCTGGCCTTTTCCTTTTTCTCTCTCTTCTGATCATTCCCTGTGATATACTCAGTTGCTCTAATGTATTCATTTTTACTTTTGGTATTGATACAATATGTTCTGGAGACATAGCTTTCCAAAGATTATATTCAGATATACAGATTCAAACCAGCAGAAAGGTTAAAAACATTTAAAAAATATGCTTGTCAGCAGTGGAAAGAAAGCTGTTTGTAGCCAGCAGGTGAGCTGGAGAGTACTACAGGGTGTGGTAGAGATGGTAATAAATTAACTGGCAAGCCAAAAACTATATTTAAAAAAATCAGCTATTTCATAGCATAGAAGCATGACAGCTATGAAAAAAGGAGTGCCCCAGGGAATTCTTTTAGAGTTTGATTTTTTTAAATATGTTTGACATGAAAAATGTTTTAGTACAAATAAAGCAACTGGTATTAAACTTACAGGGAGGGGGGTTATGGTTTAGAGTTAGTATGAATAATGCATGATATTTAAAGAAAGAACAGCTCTAAAATGTTCTGAGAGGCAGCCCATGTTGATGGTTGGAATGGTGATTTTTTTCCTCTATTTTTGAAGCATCATTAATTCAACATCATTTTGTGATTTTTTTAACCTGATAAGATGTCAACCAAAGAAATACTATTTGACTTAGATTAGGATATTCTTTCTTCAGATAATTTAGTTTAAATAGCAAGAGGATCAGTAGAATTATTTAAGCATAAAGCGGCAGTCATTTACCATAAAAAATAATTTGGCCTAGTTATCTTTTTTTTTTGCAGTGCTCATGTAGCACGGCAAACCAAAATCAACCTCATGGAAGGGAAAAAACAAGATCAGATATTTTGAACATTACTCCATAGGAGACTAGCACAATATAGTGTTAGTGAATGCATTGTAGCAGCGCTCCATATGCAATCAGAAGCCAATTGTTACTGGACTGTGTACAAGCGCACACTGTGCTCAATGGTCTGATGAGGTATTATGGATATGATGCAAAGAGACTGTGTAGATTAGAAGCTAACAATTTGTTAAAAGTGAAAGCAACTTAACATTTACATTGGGCCAGCTGAGTGGAACTTCATGTGGCAAACAGGATGAGTTCCAAGGAACCAGGGGCACCAGGAAGGCTCCAGGTATTAGTGTCCATGCAGAAAAAAAGAGGTTTTATTGCTTTCTAGTTGACTACCTTTATTACTGTGATTCTTTCTATACTTTTCATCATTATATTCAGCTTTTAGTGTGGAAAAGTTCATGCAAAACAGCATGATTATTGTAAATGTCAAAAATGTGTGGAGGAACAGCCTATTAAAATATAGCTTAGAGGTAGTACGTAACACTGACTTTAAGTAAGTAGCTGAAGTCAAAGTGATACTCCATTAAATCACTGATATTGTGTAATTTATCCATAAGTATTAATTTTGATTTCAGTTACCACTATCACAATACATTCCTCATCACTTTCTCTTGGTTCTTCAGGTTGTTCACTTCATACAGCCTATGTTCTTAGGTCACAGAAGGTACTTCAGCCCCCCTGTTTAGGCGTGGTCTGGAGCCAGAAACACATTAAGATGTAGCATTGATCTCTGCTAAACCATGCTCAATCTCGACCAGACTTTTAATGCAGATATCACATGTAAAATGTGTGTTTATTTAATCAACTCATCATCAAAGAATAAGTGATGAGTGCCTGGTGTGTGTGCATGATTCTGTACTAGGTTCCACCGGAAGTTAGTGCAGAAAAACATAGTTTCCACTCTCTTTGGGATACCAGGCATTTCATAGAATGTTGGCAGATAAGATTAGCTTCTCTCTTAACCCTATCAAATTAAAGAGGTTACATTGAATTTTTTTCCTCTATTTTTTATAAAATAAACGTTAGGGTTATGGACAGTCAATAATTCTTAATCTTTTTTGGACTGTAATACCCTGCCTTGCCTACCAAGGCAAAACGTTTTGTTGTTTTAATGTAAAAGCCTTAATGCTTTCTCAGTGAACTGAATGTCAGCCTGGCTTTAAGATATTTTTTTTACTCTTAAAAAAATGATGTATTACAAGATTTGTAATGGAGTGAACATGCTTGAATTGCACATTTAATTTTTTTAACATCACATTCATGTTTTGCCAGTTTGCCTACCAGCTATCTGTTAACAAAAAGTTCCAAGGCAGCACTGCAAGTCTGTGCCCAACTAAGCCTTTTGTTTCTGCAGATGTTTGGGCTTAGAGCAATGCTGTAAAGCTCCGGCAATCCAAGGACCATGTTTGTACTTGTCTGCTGTGATGCCCTGTGCATTGTCTAAACCTGTATGCATTGTTCTTTCCGACAGGTGATAACTACCCCGTACAGTTCATTCCATCAACAATGGCAGCTGCTGCTGCTTCTGGACTCAGCCCTTTACAGCTCCAGGTAAGTGCCAGAAGAAAAAAATGTGGGATACGAGCCAGTACTTTAGTGGAAAACTGCTAACCAGCTGTATGCTAAATAATGGCCTGGATGTTAAATAATTTTTTAAGCATAGCCTAGAAGGATTAACACCTTATGTACTTACCATATTGCAAATAGAAGAGAAGACTGTCAGTGTCAATATTTTTAAAGGAAAAAATGACATTATGACTTAGTACTGTATGTCCTCTATCAGGTAAGTTAATGGTTTTACAATTTTTTATAGCTGGTTGTTATGGTTGTTATTGGGTATGTAAGCTTTTTCCTTATCAATTCTTCATCCACGTCTCCATTCATGTCCAATTAGCTTTTACACATAAGCATCAAAACAGAAAACAACGTTGGATATTTTCCTTCTTGCAGCTCATAGAATAGGGGGTTGTTATCACCAAATTACTTTAACTATTTGGAAAATGTAAACACTTCGCTCCTGAGTATATGTATCCTCATGCTCATCCTCATGCCAGGTCAGAAGTCTGGGCATGGTGTCTGACCAAATTCTGGGTTCGTGTTCTTTACCTATGAAACTAAAATTGGAGAGAAAGTGTTTTGGAAGCTAAATTAAAATATCACTTGCACCTTCTCTTCTTCATAGTAAAATGGTGCGGGGGGTTAACAATAGGACTAAGTAATCTTTATACCCTTCTAGCACTGCCATCTTAATGGGAAGTTGACTTTAAATATGAGTGTATATTTTAACAAAAACAAAAAGTAATATCATTAAAATAATGGTTAAACCTTCAGTATTTGAGCATTTAGAAAATGTATGGTAACTTGAATTTCAGTACAGTGGATAAAGATAGTTTTTTATTCTTATAATTTACTGTGATTTTTTTTTTGAATTTTCTTAAATAGTCTAGGGAATAGCATCTAACTAGGCATTTTTGTTTCTTCTTTGCTATTACTCATATGACTTGAACATAAAAAATGTACAGATATTTTACCGTGAAAAAGTATCATTTTGAGCATCTTCAACTGGGTCTACAAATAAAGAATTTTTGCAGTACTTTGAGAAGTTTTTGTCATAAGCCTCATCCAGAAAGTCTTGAAGATGTTATCCATTATGGACTGCCTAGCAGAGCTAGATATTTTGCCTAATGAAAGCAGCAACCCTACCTCTCTTCTAAGCCCTCACCTTCTCTACTGCTGACAGGGGAACTTACTGCAGTTGGTAAAAATATAAAAAGAAACCTCACTCATAATCAGTCTAATCTATTTCTCCTTTTTCCATAGCTATGCTATTGAGTGTCTTCTTGAGTCAGAGGCAAAAATAAGAAACCAGTACCTTGTTTGATCCTATAATCAAGTTTCTGTGAAAGAGAGTATCTGGGTCCTAAACCTACTTTCTATTCTTTGGTGTGGTCAATACCCTGGGTTTAGAAATATGTGTTCTGTTTCATGAGTTCTGACAGTATGTTTTGTCTTTTTTTTTTTTTTTTCTGAATATGCTACTAAACAGAAAGGTCATGTCTCCCACCCACAAATTAACCCAAGGCTAAAGGGCCTAAGTGACCGTTTTGGCAGGAGTTTGGACACCTTTGAACATGGTGGTGGCCACTCTTACAACCACAAACAGATTGAGGTATGAATACTTCCATTGGTGCTTCATTGGGTGGGGGACTGGATTGTTCAGTCATATTCTAGGCTTTTTAAAAAAAGTGTCAAACACTCAACCTAAACACTAAAACATAATCTTTCCCTTTTTCTCATTCCTAAGGAGGCTCATTTTTGCTCTTTTTTCTTTCAGAGAAAAAGGCAAACCCCAAACAAATGCCTCTGAAATAGATTGTTTATTGCTATATATTTAGGCAAATTCTTTACATTATGAGTGCTTTCAAAACCATCTTTATTTCCCTTCCTTTTTTTTTTTTTGTATAATGCTGCATAGTAGTTAAAAAACACTTAAACATTAAGAGAAAAAAAACTCATTTGACCGTGTAACAACCCTATAGAGTTGATAAAACATAATTCTGCTTTCACAGACAAAACAATGGAGGTTCAGAGAGGTCAAGTTATTTAACCAAGGCTACGAAATACTCTTGGAGTCAGAGTTATTATCCAGGATTTCTAACTCTACCAAATCCAGGTTTTCAAATTCAGTTTTCTCTGGCTGAAGTGAGGTTGGGTGCCTGGGCCTGACTGGTTGCTTTTTGCCCCATAAACTACTATAGTAGCCCCTTCATATTTAACTTTCAATAAAGCTCTTTGTTGTTTTTGTGGGATATTCTTACTACATGGGAGAAGATGGCTCATATGGCTCTTTTGAAAACCAAACCCCTTTCTCCTATAGGGACCCAGTCCTCCTCTCTCCATTATCATGCTTAATTCCTCTCTTGTATCGTTGGAGTACCTCTTGGGGACTATCAGATGCTGGAGGGTTGCTAGCTATCTGTTGAATCACAAAAAAAGGAGACAGGTTATCTCACACTGAAATACACTTTAACTTTCTGGGTTGGATCTAATACTACATTTACGTTCTAACCTAGGATGGTAAACCCAGTTTAAAAAGAAGAAAACAATTACGTCTGGCAAAGTTGTATATTCAGCTCCTATTGGCTCTGCCAGTCTATACATATCAACTACTATGTGATCAATAAAGTGTCCCTTTGACATTATCTTCTCTGTTGCTTTTGAATCTGCATTTTTGGAAAATGATAGAGAAAGCTCACTTCTAAGAAGAAAGAAGAGGACAAGGTCAAGGGACACCTTGGAAGGAGCCTAAGGAAGAGTTCAGACCTTGTTGCTTGCCTTCTACCTTTTCCTTTCCCTTTGATTATAAGAAGTATATAGGGGGTTTCCACCCAGACATGACAAGGCATATACTGTTAGAATATCTGCTGTCTTCTATATAGCCAGAGGGATTTCTTTTCTAAGGCTTTCTTTTGGCTGTAGAGAAGGTGCCATATTTCTGGACGTTCTGAAAATCTACTGTGCTTAGGATTGCCAAGCAGCGAGATAACTGGACGTTAAGAACAAGCCTTTCTGTGTGATGACAGTTAGCAAGCTTACCTACTCAGGACAGATAGTTTGTTAAACTTTTAAGTGCTTGAAAGAATGTAAAAGCAAGTGGCCTTGGCTCAAATTCCAAACTTCCTCTCCTCTTCACTTTTATTTTCTCTTGAGATGTTGAGTTCTATCCCATCAACCTTCCCTTAGCCAGTTTTCTACCCAGTGTCTTCTTTTACTAATTTTCACTTAGGTTGACTTCTCTTCCCCCCACCATCACAGACCCCTGATGCCGTCAAATCTGGCTTCTGTTGGGTTTCTGGAAACCATGATGTCATATATGTGAGTACCAGACCTGTGTAGTGCTGTAGCAATGCTGATCTAGGAGCACAACATATGCCACATGCCTGCCACTTTAATGAGACTAAATACAGAATCTGGTAAGGCAGGGGGCCCTCATAGCTTTGCAGTTTAAGTTTGGGGTGGTTTGAGAGTTTCCTGTTTTTTTTCGTTTTTTTAATTCTTGCTCTGTTCTCTTGCTTCCACTTTTTGTACCTTTCCTTGCATGTCAGGAAACCTTTGCTTAGAAAAGATTGACCTGGTTTGAAAGGCAGGTTTCTCAAACTATCCTGGTATGAGTATAGCATGTTTATTGGGACTTCCATGAACTGCACAGTGGACACCCGTATCTAACCTGCTATAGACACTAACATTTTAAATCTTGAGCAAAAGTAGAGAGAAAATTTAATAATATCTTGCTTTATTGATTTTAAAGTCTACTTTCTTTTCTAGCTAGGGTTTTCTCCATTCCTTTGACAAGCTAAATGTCACAAGCTCTGTCAACACTCAGGATCATGATAAATTGTGGATACTAAGCATTACAATTATGTTAATGGGTTTTATTCCTAATCAGAGATTCTTAGGAAGAAAGACCACAACACGTATATACCACCACCACCTCCACACACACCCTGCTGCATTGCTCAGAAGTGGTCCTCTCTACCTGATGTACAGTTAATTTGTCCTTCAAAGGTTGTCACTTTTAACATTAATGAGCCTGGGTAATCTTAACAGTATGGTTATACTCTGGAAGCCTGAAATTTTGTTATCAGGTAGAGAAAAGGTATTTAAAATGGAAAGATCCTCCTTATGTTAGTATATTCCAGTTCTTTCTTTCTTTAAAATAAGAAAGACACAGAAAAGTTTTTTCGTTTTTCGTTTTTTTTTTGGTACTCCGTGCTGATCTAAGGCATGGTTTTCTCTGCCTCAGGAGCACAATATTAGGAGAGAGAAGGCCAAAGAATGCTATTTTTAGTTGAACAGTTCAGCAGATGGAGGCATGAATACTCATATATCTGAAGGTTGAGGGGCTTGAACCATTAATTTTGATAATGTATTTAACCCTGGGAACAATCAGAAACTGTAACTCTAAGGTTACAGTGCTTTTGACCTTTAGAGAACAGAGGGCACTTGCTACAGTAAACAATATATTATATTGCTACTTATTCCAGTTCTCTACCCGTATAAATTTCAGGGCCAGTTGCCATTTGCTTTCCTCAGGTATGTTAGCATTGGTCCTTCAAGTAAGTCAAAAGGGGGGGGGGACCAGTATAATGAGGCAGTCATGTAAATATGGCCTTTAAATAGCTAAGATGTTAGATTGTTTCTGAAGAAATATTGTCTCAGAAACTAAGCTCAGAATGACACATTTTTTTTAACAAAAGAGTGATTTTAATGTATAGATTCATTTTTTGTTGTTACTGTCAATGTGATAGATACCTAAAGTAATTTGGTTTTGTTTTTTAATTGGAAGTAATGTTGCCTCATAGTTTATATTAAACGCAATCTGGTACCATATCGTGCAAAGTAATGCACCTGTCTCATACTTTCTTATTAAATGATGCATGCTTCTCTTTAGCAAATACAACAGCTAAATATCACACAGTTTAAGAATTTCTAATTAAAATATCTCCACATGTCAGCATATTGGTAATGTATTATTTTAATCCATTTATTTTGTTTATGAAACAGTGACATATGTTTAGATTGTGAAATACATGAGCCTTAAAAATCACTTTATTGAAGAAAATTAATTCCTACAATACTGTCTCGGTAATGTGTTCACTCACCCAGTCAGTCATTGGTGGCACTGCCAGTCTTAATGTAGAGTAGACACACTTACTAGTTTTATCTGTGTAACAGTCTTGGAATGAAGCAATAACAGTTCTTTTTCTTAGTTCCAAACGATAGGGTTTTCTTCCTTTACTTTTTTTTTAACTCATTAATTCAAACCTGTCCTCCCAAAACACTTTTTGTTGCTTTTTTTTTTAATACAATGAACGATGGGACTGAGTGTATGTATAAGGGATTCTGAGAGACCAATCAAAATTAAAAACAAGCTAGTTACCTTTTCAAAGTTAGACATAGTAATTTGTTTGTCAGCAGGGAGATGTTTGGGTCAGCCCTGAAATAAAGTGACTGTCAGCAGTTATTCCTACAAGACAAGTAATTTCACTCAATGTATTACTGACAGATTGCTCACTTCTCTGAATCACCAGAGAAAACAAACTTAATATTGTTACAGGCAGAGTTTCTGTCTTCATTAGCTGCAGAGAATGATTTTTATCTAGCATTCAAAGCCTACGAAGCTTTAGTTGGAACATATTTTAACCAAGTTCTTATAATGACAGTATGGGTGGTAGCCTAAATGAAAGGAAGTAAATATGAAAATTTTAAAAATCAATATAAATATATTTTCACTTTTATTTGATGGGTATTATGTGTAGTTTTGGGAAGATTTGAGGAAAGGAGTATAATCAGAGCCTTAAAACACTAGAAAAACCTATCAACTATAAGTTATTCTTAAATGAAACTATTAAAGTCTTGCGAAGTTTGCAAAGATGGAGAACAATTGAATTTTTGCAAAAGTGAATACAAACACATATTTTATTTAAATGATATTGTCAGTTTTCATGCTACAACTGGAAAGTGAAGAAGTGCCCATCAACATTGAGAATGCTCTATTTCTATTTTAGTTCCAGCCTGAATCTTTATGATATTATATATAGATGCTCTTCTCTGGCTCAAACCCTGTCTTCTTGTTTGAAATCGTAAACATGCCTCAGTTCTGTGGAGGAATGAGAGGGTGAGTTAGCTGGGCTGAGTGGGCTTTGGAGGTTGTGATTTCTAATAGAGAGGTGAATAAAGAGTTGATTAGAGTGAAAAAGAATGCACTGATTCAAAGCTTGTTGTGAGGATGCCAACCAGGGGGTTGTGCTTTGAGGGGAAATGCTTGCTTTTCTCATAATCAGCCTTTTCTCACCCACTTTGACTTTAAGAGTGTGATGGAATTTGGGAGGACCATTACAGCTGGGATTAGATGAGCTGTGGACTAATGGAATGAGCTCCATTTTGGAATCAGAATCTTGGATTAGAGTTTCCGCTATTACTTGCTATGTTGTCCTATACTGTTCTCAAATTACCTTCTTTTTTCAGTTTGTTCATTGTAAAAAGGGGATAATATTTATTCCCAGGGTTGTTGTGAATAGTAAATGGGTTAACGAGGCATGTATTAGATTTCCACAAAAATTCATTATCAGAATAGGAAAAAACTTACCAACATCCCAATAAGCAGTCATTTCTACTCTAGCTTTGCTGCCTAAGTGCTTCTGAGGGGCAGCTCTGATCTACTCTGATCTAGCTCTTATTCAGAATGTGTCACTGAATTCAGGGATTTTTGTCTCTTTTGTTTACTGTTGAATCCTCAATGTTGCCTGGGACAGTAGTTGGTAAAATGAATGAATTAATGAATTCCCTCTTTGGTGGCAATCTGGGACTCAAGCTTCTTCGGAAATTTTTTTTTTTTTTTTTGGATATGTTCAGCCAAGTGCTCTGTCTTTAGGAGGCATTATTTCATGTAAATAACTTTTCATTTCTAGGTAGTCTTCTTAAGAAAAATGGCAGGTGTCAAGTGAATCTTGATGGAGATTAACAAAATATAGGCAGATCAGAGAAGGATGCAAAATATTAAGACATTTCCTAGTGTTTGGAAATCTGACCTATTTTATTCAAAGAAGCAGAATAAGTTTATACTACCACTTCCAACATTACTAACACTTTAAACATTGGGTAAACTCGATTTTCTCTTAGAAATTTTATCTTCAGTTGATTTTCAGGTAGTATCTAAAAGTTGAGAGAGTATGGCTCTTCTCACCGAGCTCTGTTAATCACTGTGTTTAAGTTATTTGATTGATGGGATGGTTAGCTGTACTCACAGAGATGGTTTAGTAGGAGCCCAAGACCTTGGAATTACAAAATCAGTGCCGTCCTCTATCTTTCCTAGTGTAACATCTCCACCAACATTCATTTAGCTCCAGCCTTACTAATTAATACACACAACAGGGAACTCCCAGTATGTGAATACTTGTATTTAAACAGACTGCTTGTAACATGCAGTGGTTTCTAAAATAATGACAGGTATTTCTATTCCTGTTTTTACCAAACTGGAGTTTTGAGGTATTGTTTGGTTGGTATCATGTATCATATATCTGTATGCTTATGTGTTATAATGAGCTACCTTGAAATTAAGAGAGATGATGTGATTAAGAACATAGGGGAAGGTTTGAAGGCAAAACATTCTAGTGTTTTAGAAAATGCTTCACTCCAGTTTCCAACCACAGAATAAGTCAGGATATGCAACATTCACAAAACTTAAATCAGAAAAAGATGTGGTGAAATATTTTGACATGTTGGGTAACAGAAGAGACTGAGCAGAACAAAAACATCTTTAAACCACTTTATTGAAGTATGAGTGACATACAAAAGCTGCACATACTTAATATATACAACTGGATGAGTTTGGAGATAAGTATGTACCTGTGTAACCATACCACAATCTATGCCATAAACATCCATCACCTACAAAAGTTTCCTCTCACCATTATTATTATAATTATTATTATTATTATTATTACTATTTTGTGTGATAAGAACATTTAACGTAAGAGCTATCCTCTTAGCAAGTTTTTAAGTATACAGTACAGTATTATTAACTATAGGCTTTATGTTATACAGTAGATGTCTAGGATTTACTTACTTTGCATAACTGAAACTTTGTGCCCTTTGACTAATACTTCCCGTTTCCCCTCTCCCACCCCCTGGCAACCACCATTCTACTCTCTAATTCTATGAGTTTGACTATTTTAGATTCCTCATATAAGTGGTATCACATAGTATTTGTCTTCTGTGTCTGGTTTAACTTAGCATAATGTCTTCCAAGTTCATCCATGTTGTTGCAAATGGCAGAATTTCCTCCTTCTTCTTTAAGGCTGAATAATATTCCATTTTATGTACATATTACATTTTCTTGATCCATTCATCCATCAATGGACATTTAGGTCGCTTTCATGCCTTAGTTATTGTGAATAATGCTGCAGTGAACATGGGAGTGAAGATACCTCTTTGAAATCTTGATATCAATTCCTTTGGAGATATATCCAAAAGTTTCAGGCCTTACATTTAAGTCTTTTACATTTAAGTCTTCCATTTCAAGGTAATTTTTTTTTGTATGGTTTAAGATAAAGGTCCAATATCATTATTTTGCTTGTGAATATTCAGTTTTCCCAATGCCATTTATTGAAGAGACTATCCTTTCCCCACTGGGTATTCTTGTTACCGTTGTCAAAGATCATTTGACTGTATTTGTGTAGGCTTATTTCTGGGCTCTCTATTCTGTTCCGTTGGTCTATATAGTCATTGTATGTCAGTATCATTTTTTTTATTACTATAGCTTTGTGATACATTTTGAAATCAAGAGGTGTGAGGCCTCTAGTTCTTGTTCAAGTTTGCTTTGGATATTTGGGGTCTTTTGTGGTTGCATGTGAATTTTAGGATTTTTTTTTTATTTCTGTAAAAAATTCCATTCGCACTTTGATAGGGATTGCATTGAATCTGTAGATCACTTTGAGTAGTATGGACATTTTAACAATTTTAGTTCTTCTAATCCAAAAGTATTTTTACGTGATATTTTAATTAAAAAGGATTGAGAAGCTACACACAGCTGGATAGATTCCCCTCATAGATGTGCCCCAGTAGAGGGATAAAACTTCTGACCAGTAGCGCTAGCGGATACTTACTACTATTCTGCCAATTCTTGCTTTCTGTTTTACTTGTAGAAAAGTTCATATCCTACAGGTATGCATGTTTATGCAAATCCATATAAAATGGAAATTCAGGGGCTATTTATAACAATTTAAGCTCTCCGTACTGATTTGAAACCATCTTGCTTTATTTTGACTGTTCTAGATTATTAGGATTAAGATAATAACCAGATTCCCTTATATATCTTCCAAGCCTAAATGGCACTAATAATGGATTATTTTCTCAATTAAATGTAGACAAGCACTAAACACCTACTGTGTACTAAACATCTACTGTATTGGTTGCTGTATGGATAAAAAAGTCATATGTTTCCTTCTTTCATTCCTTTCATAACTGGTGACATCAGTACAGCCATCTTGAGTCACATTGAGAGGAATTAATTTAACGTTCTTTTTTTTTCCAGCTGTATAAGTACCGATTCCAAATCTTACAGTCATTTAATGCTGGTTTAGCTAAATATTTACATTTCCTTTTAATAGACAAAAATGGAGGAAACAGAGCTAAATTTATTTCCCAAGGCTTCCACCCTCTTGGTCATTTGGTGAAGTAAAGACTCAGTGAAAATTCTTAATTTCCAGTGTACTGCACTGAGTTCATTTCTTACTGTGTGTTTCTCTTATAGTACCAGCTATAATACCTGTAAACAACCTTTGATGTCATAATATATATTAACCTAGACCATGATCCTTGGTATCAGTAATTTCCCTAATGCTATTTACTCTAGAGCAGAATGAACTAGAAAAAAAAAAAAAAGATAGATATGGATACAAATTTTATTGCTTAAAATGTATATGTGTTGGCTATCTCAAACCCTCCAAAGTGCAAACATACAGTGCTCATTTGAAGCCAGATTGGAATAGAGTTGCTTTTAATCTAGAAAATCCATTTTGGGGATATTTATCAGGTTTTCACTCTAATTCACTTAGTCATTTAAATTAAACAAATAATGAAGTATTACATCTTTTCTTTTAAAATTCCTATTACTTGAAATTATACCTGTTAGCTTTGAATGACTGTGACAATGTCATGAAATTTATTGTCTCTTGGAGTTGCATCAAAATCTTTTTTTAAAAAGGAAGCTTATAAATGATCATGCTCAGGAAATTTGAAAAAGTTTGTGTGAAAATCAAAACAACAAATTTACTTATTCAGTTATTTAACAAGTATTTATTTAGTGGCTATAACATACAGTCCTCAACCGGAGGCAATGTTGCCCCCTAGAGTTCAGTTGACAGCGTCTGGAGACAGTTTTGATTGTTATGACTTGGGGTGGGGGTGGAGGTGCTACTGGCATCTAGTGGGTAGAGGTCAGGGATGCTGTTGAATACCCTACAACGCACAGTTTAGCCCCCCACAACCAAAAAGTATCCAGTCCCAACTATCAGTAGTGCTGAGGTTCAGAAAACCTGTGTAAAACAAAGTCCTCGTCCTAGGGAGTTTACATGCTAGCTGGGGAAAGAGAAAATAGGGAAAGAAATATTTACTAAAGAGTTGGGATTGCAAATCTTACTCGTCTTAACAGAAATATCCCACCTACCTATCTACCTGTCCACCTGAACCTGTATGTGCAGGTTTAAAAAGACTGAGACCTATATGATTGTTTCTCCTGAGTGCTTTGCTTCGCTTTGATCTTCAAAACTAAGACTTTTATTCTAGTCAGTCACTTCTGGCTACAACAGTCACAGTTCTCCTCAGGCTCATTTTCTCAATTGTATTAAGCACACCGTATACTCTGGCTTTTGGTAAAGTAATATTATTTCTGACTATAATAGTGTATAAATCTATCTTTCCAAGTAAAGTAAATATGAAATTTGGTGAGGACATGGGAGATGTTTGTTAGTTTTTATAGGAGGCTGTTTGTTGAGATCCCATAGGATGAGTGGAATCACTCTTGGCAGAGAACCTGTATTTGATGTGTGACTTGAATATTACAAAGGAAGCCTGACTTTCTTTCTAAAAACAAAACTAAACAAAACAGATTTAAGAATAGTATGAATATTATATGTATGTATACGTATATATGTATACCTACATATATACGTATACATACATGTATATAATACGTATTGCATAGTATTTTAAAGTTTAATAAGCAATTTATATTTAGGCTTTATAATAAATATGCTTTAATATTATCCCCATATTTTAGAAGAAGAAAATGAGGCTCAGAGGGAAGTGACTTGGACCAGATTACTTACCTATTAAACAAAACAGGGCCATAATGCGTGGTTTAAGTGCATTTTAAAATTTACTTCTTGATCAGAATTCTTTGCTTTAAACTGTGCTGTATGTAGGTATGCAGGAAGCACAGTCATTTAGAAGCTTTCTGCACGACTTACTCTCCTCTTATTATAATATTCAAGTGAATTAAAAATAATCTAATTGAACTATAAAGGGGAAAAATTCAAAGCCAACCTCACATTCTTGGGATCTCAAAGAGTTCATGTATTTTTCCAAATTTCTAGTTAACTGTCCAGAAGAAGCTTCAAGCCTAATAGAATTAACCAATATAAGAATGATCATGAAATATGTCTTATTCTGTAGCTTCCTTTTGAGGAAGATGCTTAGAATGTTTTTGCTGAATGCTGAGCTCTATTCTTTTGAGAGTTTCTGGGCCTGTCTTAACATCTCAGTTTTGATGAGTCTCCTGGAGTAGCTGGGGAGTGTGTCCTTGCCCGTGCCTAGCCTGTGCTGCCGTCTGAGCGCGTCCGGCCGGTTGCATGCCAGCAGATGAAGCAGATGCTCGACCACACTGGAATGGAGCGCCTGCTGCATCAGGAGCTGGGGATTCCTCCTGACATCTGGACGTTGCTGGGTCGGGAAGCCTGCCTCGGGCCAGGAGGCTGCGGGAGTTGTGGGGCAGAGAGCGTAGAGTCTTTGCTGCTCTTTAAGCGATTAGGGCACCGAAGCGGCAATAATATTGAATTATCGCTTGGCTGCTTTCTTCTCCGCAATCTTGGGACAATAGAAGAGTCAGGAAGGAGCATTTACAGTAAAGCCATGTTCAGAGAGACAAGACTAATTATAGAGTATTAAAGAGCTTTATTTTAAATGATTTAATTTACAGACAGCTCTGGACAGTATATGAAACTTTTTAGAACCATAAACCCGGTAGCTTAAAGAGACTTTTCTAATTTAAAACGGCTAGTATAGAACCATTATTTCAGCAGTTTTCTAATTTTTGAAAGTTTGGTCAAGGTGTGCCACTGAAGATACAGCATCTGCTAAAAAAAAAGAGAAAATGTACAGATGCTTGTAGTTGCTGGGGAAAAGTTCTCTAGCTTGAGGGGAAGGAAGACTTTAAGAGATTGACCGAATTATGCACTGGCTTTTACAGTTTCACTTTATCACACTGAAAACTGGTCTGCATTTGCTACCCAGAGCTGAAACCATCTATTACACCAATTTCCTTTATGATATGTGTTATTTAAGCACAATAGATGTGGAAATGGGTAGTTTAAAATGTATTTTGTGATGAACAGTTGTCACATTATGTTGCTTTTCCTCTTATAATTTTTCATTAGTGAGACCTCTGGGTTCAAAGAAGCCTTCTTATAAACAGATTATGGCCTTTTGTGTTCACAGTAATATATTGGAGAAGAACGCTATGTTGCTCTCACTTAACCTTTAGTATTCTAAGGGGGTTATATTTAATTAACACTGGTGAGAGGCTGACCTGAGAGGCTGTGGAAAGCGAATGAGCTGCATTTTCCAAGCTCTGCTCTAGTCAGCTGGGAGAGAAATAAAAAAAAAAAAAAAAAAATTAGAAAGTACTATTTTCTGAAATTCCCTCTAACTAAGCTGTATTTCAACGGGCCATTTAATGCTCAAATGGACAAAGGTATTACTTCAGTCATTGAATTGTATCAAACTCCTTCTCAGAGGCCCAGTTTAAAAACTCTATAGGAAAAGTGGTTTAACATCACATTCTCAATGGATTATTGCTCGATCTGCTTAAAAATAAAAAAGCAAATAATTTTTTTTTAAAAAAAAAAAAGAAAGGAGAAACACTCACTGTCACTAAATGGAGTGGAGCATGTGCCCCAACCAGTCCTCAGTGCACTGGGATTGCCCGTCAGAATTTAGGAGCTCCTTAGACCACGTGGAGAAAGATACTCCTCTCTGAAGTGCTCACCTGCTCAGAACATCTTCCTTACCTCCCAGGAAGTGTTTGCTCCAGGGCCCAAGGGGCAGTCCCTGAATAATGAATGCATAGTTATATCACTGGCTTAGACATAGCAAAACAGAGAGAGTGAGAGCAAGAATGAGAAGCTTTGTTGAGAAAGTAGAGGCCTAGATGTGGCTGATTTGGGTGAAAGTCCTCCACTTTTCCATCCATTTATCAATGGTTTTAATAAAGAGGCACTGCTTAGTTGCAGAACAAAATAGTCATATATAACTCATTTATATCCAACCATACTATTCCTGATTTTAGATCCACCTCTGCCACGTTTACTGATTATGAACACTTAACACCAAATACAGATATACCTCACTGTGAAACAGGAAAATGACGTATATCATCAGGTGATGATTTGCCACTGTGTATTCGGACACCATGCTCACCCTTTATTTAGTAGCTAGCTTGTTCTCTGACATGCTTTCTGTCTATACAATAGCGAATGGCTTGAGGTTTCGAGAAATCGGTTCCACAAGACCTCTTCAGTTAAAAGGACTATGTGACCATGAGCTAATGTCCTCTGAGCCTCAGTCTCCGCAGCTATGAAACGGGGATAATGAAACCTCCCATGTTGTGAGGATTAAATGAAGTAACATAAACACCATTTCTCTCCACATCCTTATACTTGTATCTCTCTTATTACTTCATTAATTCAACATATTGTTAGAACACGTACAATGTACTTAAGGTACTCTGTTCGGCAAGCAAGCTAAACAAGTTCCTGCCCTCTTATCGTAATAGCCTAGGGACGAAAGCAATTAAATGAGCAATACTTCAAAGTGATAAGAACAGATAAGGTATGGCTGACCATTTGGTACGTGTGTATACAAGTATACTCATTTATTGGTTGGCCAAGCTGGTTGTGTAAAGGTTCTTTGAAATCTTTTTGTCTTAATGCCTATGCCTGATGACCTCACCTAAGTTAAAAAAGCATGAGGCCCAGTGCAGGGCTCTTTAGCAAGAAGTGATAATCAGGCAGCAATTAAGGTACTTTAAACTGGACTTGCCACCAATCAAGAAATAGTGCCACAGGACTTCCCTGGTGGCGCAGTGGTTGAGAATCCACATGCAGGGGACACGGGTTCCAGCCCTGGTCCGGGAAGATCCCACATGCCGCGGAGCAACTAAGCCCGTGCGCCACAACTACTGAACCTGCGCTCTAGAGCCCGCGAGCCACAACTACTGAGCCCGCGCACCACAGCTGCTGAAGCCCGTGCACCTAGAGCCCATGCTCTGCAACAAGAGAAGCCACTGCAATGAGAAGCCCACGCACCGCGACAAAGAGTAGCCCCCTGCTCGCTGCAAGTAGAGAAAGCCCACGCACAGCAACGAAGACCCAATGCAGCCAAAATAAATAAATAAATAAAATTAATTAATTAATTAAAAAAAAGAAAGAGTGACACAATATTGAAAGAAAAGCCTTCACAAATAGACAATGAGATTGTCAAACTGCATAGGTTTTCAGAGTTAGAAAGGTGTTTAGAGGCCTAGAGTTAGGTCAAATCCTAACTCTACCACTAGTTCCATGAGCTTGAGCAAATTAATCTTTCTATACCCAGATTCTATTAAATGGATATGGGGACACCTATCCCCATAGAGCAGTTGTGAGAAATAAATAAGAAAATGCTTGTGAAAGATGCTTCACATACTGTCAAGTATCATATGAATCTTTTGGTTTTATAGTTGAAGAGACTGAGGCCTAAGATAGATTAACTTGACCAAAGCTACACAGCTTGTAAGTGGCCTGAGTTAGGGTGTGTAGAATTGTGAGGGAACAGTGTGAAGAACTAAATTTTATGACTTCTTGTAAATAAATTTTGGATGAAAAACTGAATTTAAACATATGGCCAAGAGGATAATATATCTCATGCTTCTGCTGATTCTAAGTGGGGGTGGGAGGGGATGAGGTTCTGTAGAGATATATGTTCTACAATTGAATGTCCCAACTTAATGAAGATTCTCCTTTAAAAATACAAAATAAGGGCTTCCCTGGTGGCGCAGTGGTTGAGAATCTGCCTGCCAATGCAGGGGACACGGGTTCGAGCCCTGGTGTGGGAAGATCCCACATGCCGCGGAGCAACTGGGCCCGTGAGCCACAATTACTGAGCCTGCGCGTCTGGAGCCTGTGCTCCGCAACAAGAGAGGCCGCGATAGTGAGAGGCCCGCGCACCACGATGAAGAGTGGCCCCCGCTTGCCGCAACTAGAGAAAGCCCTTGCACAGAAACGAAGACCCAACACAGCCATAAATAAATAAATAAATAATTTAAAAAATGACTAATACCGTAAAAAAAATAAAAATACAAAATAAGGCATATTAAAGTATAAGACCCTGTAACAGTACTGGTAGTAGTGACAAGGCCAGAATGTAAATTTATATAAACATGAAAAATGATTAATTGTTTAACTAGTTCACTCATACATTAATTCCCCACATGTTTATTAAGTGCCTACTGTGTAATAAGTACTCTTCTGTATTTGGGGGATACTAAACTGGATAGAACTTGATCCCTGCCCTCAGAGGCCCCGTGGTCTGGTAAACAATGTGATAATTATTAAAGTATATATGTTTCCAAAATAAAAATGCTATGGGAGGAGAAAGTGTTAAGCTCTGCCTGGGGAAGTATTGGCAATCTTCATGGATGAGGTGATGTTAAAATGAATCTCGAAAGGAGAGTAGAAGTTCACTGGGTCTATGGGAGAAGGAATCAGAATGGCAGAGATACAGAGGAGATAAAAAGCACTCCAGACAAAGAGCACAGTCTGCCCATCGGTGTAGAAGCACTAGACAGCATGGCACACTCAGGAAACAACAAATGGTCTGGCACAGGCTGAGTGTACAGGAGCAATAGGAGGTGAGATTGGAAAGGTAAGCAAGGGGTCAGATCACAAAGTGCCTTTTACACCACACTTGGGAATTTGCAATGCATGTGGTAGACATAATTTATTCACACCATAAGTGGTAAAGTGGTATAAGGTATAGAGAACAACTTTATGATGTGATAGTCCTCTATTAATTTGATCTCTAGTTTACATCTCCCATTACACTAGATTCAATAGTTAGGAAACTACGTTTGTTAAGACTCATAGTCCCTTTAGTGCAATGGTACCCTGTGGCAAGTGAAACTGTGCAAATAGTGTAATGATACATGCAGAATAAACAAAACTGTTTAAGATTGAAGCAAAGCCAAGGTCCAACCATTTCCCTGGGATGTGGGGAAATCTTGTAATCTGCAGTTTGTACTAAACCCCATCATATTTAGCACATTGCTTCTCAGTGAATGGGCCTTGATACTGTATTTCAACCAAATGATGAAGCAAGGAGTAAAATCTATAAAGAAAAGCTACGGTTCTTCTAATTGTTAATGCCTTGCAATTATGCCCCTTTCTGGAATAATAAAATGTTCCTTGGCAGAGGTCAGGATCTCTGCCACTGACTTATTTAACAGATCTTCTTAACATCTGTCCTGCAGACTGTGCACTTTATTAGTAGACAAGAGACCCAACAGACTTAGCCTGCTGTGTCCCTTTTTCACATTCACACAGCTGTGGATTAACTCAGACTTTCCAGAAGAGGACCAACCAGAAGGGATAGTAATGTTATTGGCTGATTCTAAAAAGATGGGAAAAAAGAGCAGAAACAAATGTTGCCCTAGTACAATTCAGTGTTTTTAGGGTGACAATTACCAGTCTGTTGTAAAAAGGAATAAAAGCAGCTATTTCACTAAAAAAGGAAAGTCTATTCATATCTGTGTGGGAACCTAATCAGGCTCTTGTTTCCAATGACGATGACTCCACAGCCGCACCAGGTCTGCGACAAGAATGCTCCTTTTGTATGCCGATAATGTGGAAACGATAAAATTTCCTTTAAGAGACATATGTGTTTACATCATGAGATGTGTTATTTGACAAAATGCTTTGTTCTCCTCGTATTTTCCATGCGGAGTTTCATGCTGGGTTGTTTGGCTGGAAATCTTTGATTAACTAGAATTAGTTGCTGAAATAAAATAGACACTTTTGTTTTTTGAGTCCTCTTGCTGAGCTGTAAATTATAGTAAAACATATAAGAAGTGACAGAAAGAAGTGCTGATTTGAACCTCTGACCCACGACAGGCACAAAAACATAAGATTATTCCTTCAAAGAGCTGCAGAGAGACATAAATATTCCATGGTCCGCTTGGAATTATGCCCTCTTAACAAACTAAAGTTGTGATTTTACATCGTGTAACGAGCGTTTTCTAGAGGTGTTACGGTAGGCTTAGAGGAGATATTGAGATTTCGAAAATCCCCCCCTAAGTTAGAACTTTGAATGCTTAAGGGGTTTTCTCTGTCCAACAATGGACAATGAAACAAGAACAAAGCAAAGTTCCTGTTCCCTAAATGAATAGCCAAGGGTGGTTTCCCTTTTTCCAGAGAAGTGGTACATTTTATAAACCTTAAGCCTTTCTCAAAGCTACATTTGGCCCTTAGTGTGAACATTTTAGTTCTATGGAGCAGTCTTTGGGTACTAGCCCAAAGGAATGGGCTGGGAGGGGAGACACTACTAAAAGCAGAACAGAAATTCTAATAGCCTAAACACTCCCTGTGTTGCAGGGCTTGGTGTCCATTCTGCTCAGGATTTTTGTAGTTGTTGTTGTTAAACAATTTTACAGGATTATTTTTAAACTTTTAGCTAACATAAGATCTCTGTTTTGGGCTTTACTGTAAGTAAAACCTACCTAACTGTCCTCCGTCAAAACTCTATTTGTTATGGATGTGTTAACTAACCTTATTGTGGTAATCATTTCACAATAGATACATATATTAAATTGTCACGTGTCCGCGTTAAAGTTACACAACTCTATTTACCAATTATATCTCAATAAATCTGGGAGAAAAAAAAAAAACTAATTGTTCCCAGTGATGGTGTTTCAGTAGTAATTTGTAAATGTATCATATTGTGCCTTTCTTCCTCTCTCCTTCCTATTCTTGCTTTGAGCACCTGAAAGACAGCCTATCTTCTTCATCTTTGTATTCCTAATACATTTTTGCTAAATTGAATAAAAATGCCAAGTATTTTCTGAATAAGATCTTTGGAGTGACATCTGTTAAACAGAATATACCGATAAGGATTTAAGAGCCTACAGGTTTTGAGTCTTTATGGTGAGCCCCTGTTTTATGTATTTTATGTGCATTAACTTATTTATTTATTCCATACAGCAGATCTTTTGGAGTAGGTGCTATTATTTTCCCATTTCAAAGATGTGGAAATTTAAGGCACTGAGAGATTAAATAACTTGCCCGAGGTCACATAATTAGTAGGTTGTGACTGAAGAGTGTGCACGCTTAGTCACCGTGTTGTCCTCCCTCTCACAACAGCATATAAACCTTAGTTTTCTAAGTTTCTGCTTCAGTCCTTTATATTAACCATTACCCACTTCATCTGCTAGAATGATTTTCCAAGGTGGATTATTGAGATAGGTGTCAGTATCATATCTAGTGACATTAAAGCACATTGTATGTTTATTACAAACTATTTGAATGATTTTTACTACGGCTGCTGTGTATAAGATTATTATTCCTTTCTGCTAATTAGGGAGTTAGCCATAGGTATTACTGTAGGATACAGATGGCATATTTACATACTGCAAAATACACTGAAGTTCTCCAATTGGAAATACTAATAATTTGCAGTCTGAAAATGATAGTTCGTGGAGGTGGCTCTGAAACAGGGTAAAACATTTATTTGAATTTTAAAAATACAGAAGAAAATATAAGAGTAAGGGACGAATAGGATAGTTTGCATTATTTCTTACTAAGTTTACTGGATCACTCAAAAGTGAATTCAAAATACATCCTTATCTCTCAATATTTATTACAAATGCACATTTCATGTTATTATTATTATATATATATTTTTAAAAGATTTATTTATTTATTTTATTTATTATTTTTGGCTGCGTCAGGACTTAGTTGCGGCACATGGGCACTTCGTTTTGGTGCGCGGGCTTCTCTTTAGTTGTGGCGTGTGGGTTTTCTCTTCCCTAGTTGTGGCACGCAGGCTCCAGGGCATGTGGGCTCTGTAGTCTGCGGCCCGCAGGCTTTCTAGTTGAGGCGCGCAAGCTCAGTAGTCATGGCACGCGGGCTTAGCTGCCCAGCAGCATGTGGGATCTCAGTTCCCTGACCAGGGATCGAAGCTGCGTCCCCTGCATTGTAAGGCAGTTCTCTACCACTGGACCACCAGGGACGTCCCTCATGTTATTATTAATATGAGATTTAAAAAATAAATCTGTACATTTCATTGTAGGTATAAAATTTTGTTCATTAGCATAATTCTAGTGTTCAACCTTCCAAAGTCTCCTGAGAAATTAAAAGCCAGTTTAAAACAGTTTACAGTTTGAAAACAGTAAAAACATTTTCATATAATAAACACATTTATTTCCAACCAGCAACATTTGTTCTGTCCATTCATTAAAGGTAAAAATTAGCATTTAGAAAATATTATACTTTCATGCATTTTTTCCCAAATATATATTTATAACAATTTTAAAACTTTTTTCATTGCATACTTACCCATATTTGTCTTCATTCTGTGTTGTTTTGGAGGCTTCCTTATGGATGGAAATCGAAAGGCATAGAAGCTGGGCAGTTGTAGAATAGTTTTCAAGCAATAGCATCTGGTTTCTTGGCAATCATCATGGGCCAAGGCAAGGCAGCCCTGGCATATCTCCAGATTTTCCTGTGGGTATTGCTGAGGGATTCCCAGGTCTGCCATGTTGTTGTAATGGTGTTTCCTAGAAACCCAGAAACTCAGAATGGAATCCAAAGTCTGTCTGATAGTACACAAAGTCTGCATGATCTGGCCCCCTTGCTATCTTTTTGACACCTGACCTATTACCCTTTGCCCAGCTCACTCAGCTGTAGCCACACTGGCCTCCTTGCTGTTTCTCAAACATTCTAAGCACAAGCACATCCTTGGCCTTAGGACTTTTCACCTATCCTTTGCTTCTGCCTGCAATGCTATCCCCAGATAATGACCTGGTTTGCTCCCTCGCTTCTTTTGGGTCTGTATTCAAATGTCCTCTTCTTTTAGTTTTTCTGACCTCCTCTATATTTCTTGCATAGTACCTGGCCAGTAGTAGCCACTCAATAAATAGTTTTTGAATGAGCTTGAACTGAAATTCACCTTTCAGTTACAAAGAAACAATGCTTTTAAGTATTGGGAACATAACATATATTCATTTACTGAAAGTATTTTATTAAATTCAGCACATGCACTCAAATATATATACCCACTGAAAAATTCCTTGTGACTTAGTTTATGGGAAATAATGCTTGGATTTCAAATCCAACTTCTGGACTCATTGATGAGTATTTATATCCTATTGGTACAGTCAAGATGCATTTGTTTAAGACTTCTCTGATGAGCTATGGCTTTGCGACTAGAGAGTTAAGGGAGCATTACAAATGCAAGCTGTACCACTTGGAGCACATTCAGAGAGCTGGATCTCTTCAGCATTGCCTGCCCAGCTCTTGGAAACAGAGGAAAACAGTAAGATTCATTCCCATAATGCCGATTTCCAACTGCCCTCATTATCACCTCTTCGAATATCTTGCTTCAAGAACCAAATTACCAATTGTTTCAATGACTGCACTTTTATTTCTGTAAATAAAGCATTATGTATTTACATATTTTATTTAGCACCCTGAAAGAAAAGATACTTGGAAGAAGCAGCAAGAGATTGAGTTTTCTTGCTAAAACTATTGGGGGTGGATTTGTTTATTTTTAGTTATTTGCACTGTGCAACTGCGTTCCATAAGGAAATGCTCTTCTGAGTGCATTCCAATATAATTGGTGCAATCAGAGAATGAATTCTGATTTTTTTTTTCATGGCAGACGACAGGGTGCTCTGTTATTTGATGGATTCCCAATTTTTAAAAGTATTCTCTTTGTTCAAGGGTAGGACCTTTGACCTGAGCCTCTTTCCTATTCTTTTTTCTGTTTTTCACAGCTTCTCCTCTCCTCCACACCCAACGTATTCCCCCTATTCCCCGTCCCATTAGCACAATGAGTTATGTCAGAGGAGCAAGCTACTCAGTGCTTGGGAAAATAGGCAAGATGATCTCTAGCCAGGAAAACTCTTTTTTCAATTCATTTTTCTTTACTTGACATTCTTGAGCCGGCTGCAGGGGATAATGAAATGAATTAAACAGGTCTTGGCTCTCCAGTGGCTTACAGTCAATGCTTGTCCCATTTTTCCCTTGGTTTTTTGTGGGAAGACAAATGGCAGAAGTCTCAAAGGGGGTGAAATAGGTCTGCTCTCACCTGAGACAAATTTGTCCCTTTATTTATTTTTGCATAAACTTTAATTTTAAACATCTGTAGAAACCTTAATGTAATTATAATTAACCTAATTACTATGGTTGCATTTTAAAATGTGTACATTTTAAGACAAATATTAAAATAAAATTCTACAACATAAATCATTCTTGGGTGCCCAATGATGACTTTTTAAGTACATGTAGGATGAATTTCTCTTTAAATCTTAGGGGAATGGTGGAAAAACATCCCTTTTACGTAGTCCAAACTAAAAGCTCTGATAGAAAGTACAAACTCTATTTGCAGTTAGTTCCCCAAGAGAACAGAACACAAAGAGAAATGAGTCCTTGTGAACACCAAATGGGGAAAATAGGGAACCTTGGGTTCTAGATCTCTTTCTACCCACTGCTCACAAGTTGGTATGCTTATGCGAATCACTTCCTTTTCTAGGCTTTAGTTTTCTTCATCTGTAAAGCAAAAGGATTGGATTAGATCATGTATACAATTCTTCCTTCTGCTAACATTGTGTTATCTGGTGTTTCTTTGCAAGAAAATCAATGCATTACATGGTGAATTCACATGCTTATTGGTCCAAAAAGACAGAAATGAAGAGAACTGACCTCCATCTCTGGGGTTCTTTGTGGAGAGGGTGTGAGGAAAAGTATACTAAGAAAATGGTGTGGGCAGAAATTATAGTAATTTTAAGAAGACAGAGACAAGGTAAATGAAGGGGTTTTAATGGTTCATGTTAACAGAGCATCTATTAATTGTCAGGCATTAAGTTAGGTGCTAGGGACATAAAAGCAAATAAGACTCAGTTCTTCCCTTAAGGAGCTCATAATTTGGTGAAAGGACACAGAGGTAGAGAATGACGTATAGTGGGAACACAAAGGAGGCAGTGGTCACATAAGTCTTTAAGGAGAAGGTGATTTTTGAGTTGAGACTCAAAAGATGAGTAGAATTATGATAAACAAGAGGGGTTAATAGGAAAGGAAAATATGGCAATAGAAAAATATGCAGGAGGGGCAAGGAGATTAACTTGGAAATTAACCCAATATGTGACAAGTGGGAGTAGTAGTTCTTCCCCTATTCCTCCTCTCACCTCCTATCCTCACAGCCGATTTTCTTCGGTATCAAATATTAGGGGTATAGCTAAACAAGTACCTTCTATGCTGAAAACAAGGACTTCAGTTCTTTCCTTCCATAAAACCACAGCTATATTTCCTGGATCATTTTGTTGACATTGGAGGTTTATGAGAAGTAAAAGTATTTGTGATCGCCTTCAAATTATTTTTAAGCTCTCTCCCCCACCCCTCTTTCAGTCTGTAGTGACTTGTTACTGACACAGTTTCTTCCCTGTGCTGAACAAGCACTAAATCAAGCTGCTTAATTACCCCTGTCTCCGTTTCACCTTCTCACAGCCTCACAGCTGAACTTATCCAGCTTTATAGCATGCCTTGCTTGGTAGGCAGAGGAATGGTCATCAGTATTGTTTTGAGAGGGTAACAAAATCCAGGATATCCCTGGAGAACTGAGCCAGGCTTGGGGCCCCGTGTTAGGCAGCATCAATCAAGTAAATAATGACATTTTCTTAAGGTTGCCCCCTTACCCACCCTGCTTGTTTCTCCAACATTTCCTTACTGTGCCCCTGAGTGGTGCCAGGGAAACACAGCAACAGCATCTGAGTTAACCTGGGCTGGAGGCCTGGGGTTCTCAGATATTACTTGGAACCATAGCAAATCAGGTAAATATAAAGGTGAGAGTTGAAATCTTCAAGTTAGTGCCTATTGAATCTGTTTTTATAGAATAGCATTTTTCTCTTTTCTTCCTTTCTTCATTATCTACCAATAGGCAAGTTGTATTTGAGGGAGAATTTGTTTTTCTTTCTCTCTGGGTCAGATTCCGACAGGCCACTTTAAAATGCCCTTTCTAATTGGAATGACAAAACACAGGAGAATTTACTCCAAAGAGAATACAGCGAGTGAAGTTGTGCCTGCTTTCTTACTTTGGTTTCCATGTACTAGAGCACACTGGTGCCAATTTAAAGGCCCTGTCAATTTCTCTTTTTATCAAGTTCTCCTATTTCTACCCATAGTCTGCATTGTTCTTTTTACTTTATCAGTCTGTTAAACATATGTCACTAGGGTATTTCAGGTGTCTTCTATTATGGCTCAAAGATTGGTTGGAGAAGGGAGTTTAGCTAAAAATTGTGCCCCTTGCTCCTTCAAGGTGGCCGGTAGGACCCTTAACTCTTCTTTCTCCATTTGAGGATTGTGAAATGCCATTTTAGAAAAAGTAGCTGTGAGACATCTGGAAGATGTCAAAAGAGCTCAGAAGAGCAGCAATATCAGAGTCTCTCTTCTTGGACAATGATTCTTGTCTGGTGGTTAGGAATAGGAAATGCGTTTCATTGTGATTCACTGTATAGCTTATTTTAACATATAAAAGCAGAAAGCACATGGGCTTTAAAGTGAGACTGACTCTAAAATAGATAATAATTCCTATCATATATAACTATTTTGAAGATGAAATAAAATAATAAAGGTAAAATACCTAGCACAGTACCTGACTGAGCTGGTGCTCAATATATGTTTGTTGAATTAACACACGAATGAATGGGGGTGATGACTGGATGAGTGATTATGTGAAAATCACGTGATTATGAGAATAAAAGGCCTTTCACCTTTTTTTTATGGTGCTCTCCTTTGGAGATCTGATGTGATTTTATCACAGAAAGCAGGTATAAAAGAATATGTATTTCACATTATGGGAAATATTAGATACACTGTGACACCATCCATTATAATTTGATGTAAATTTGACTCCTTGGGGGGAAAAAGCATGCCTTTCTTCCCAAATACAATAGTGTTGTAAAATGACCCTGACACAAAACATTTCTTAGGTCTTGGCCATAGGCCATCGTGTGTACTCAAAGACACTCAAGAATTTTACCATAAGGCTGAGTTTGGTTGGTAGGACCTACTGTTTTGTGCTGAATCTAAGCAGACTTAGTTATTAAAGTGTCACTAGGATCCAAGGCTAGTCTCAGGACACAGAACTCCAGAAACACTACTAGAAGTAATATGTATTTGTGGGCTTGTGAGATCTTCATAGGACTTTCTTAATCCTATGCTTAAAAGATTGGTCAATGAGTTAATGATAAAGCATAGAAGAGAGTCTTTGTGTCTTGGTTCTAGTTCATTGCTCTTTCTAGGTACTTCTCTTTTGGGGGTAAAGTCTGAAATTATTAATGTGGCCTAGTAAGACCCTACCCCTCTTTCGCCTCTTCTCATGCCACTCTATGCTCACTCAACAGTCACGCCATGTTGGCCTTTTCTAAGTTCATCGAAAAATGTTACCTTCTTTCCTGCCTCAGAGCCATAATAATTGATGTGTCTTCTTTTTGGAGTGTTCTTTATCAACCTTTCCACATGGATAGTTGTTAAAGCATTACTTCCTTAGAGAAGCTACTCTGATTCTTGTAGTCCTTCAGACTACATTAAATACCTTTGTCAGACAGTCACTTGACATTCTATATTTTTCTTTCTCAGCACTTGTTCTAACTGTAATTCCTAGTTACTACCTAAGCATTTATTTAATACCTCCATTAAGGCAGGGACTATTTCTGAATTGCTTGTTGTTGCACTTCCATTGTTTAGCACAGTGTTTAGTTAATAATACACATTTAATAAAGATTTGCCATTGAAAATTTCATCTGTACTGGAAGTGTGCTTGAAAAGTACCAAGGTTGGTTCATATATCCATTTCTACTTTAAATGATAATGCTGGAATGAGAGCTAGAGAATTCTTATTCTAGCTCCAGTACTAACTATACGATCTTGGGCACGCTACTTCTGTTCTCTAGACCTCAGCTCATCAGTGTAATGAAGAGGTCAGACAAGACTAAATGATCTGTTAAGCCCCTTTCAATTCCAGGTACTAAGTACGTTATTGTTCAGCTTACCAAAATTTTAATGCTGGCTACTTTATTAAAACTGAACTAATAATAAAGGTAGGATATTTTTTAGCCATAAAATAGTAAAAGCATTTCTTAAAGTGCTCCTATAAAATATGAGTGATTTTATAATTTTGAAAAATATTTAACAAGGCTCATTTTTACATGTATACACTGCATGTCTTTATATATTTTGGATAAAGAGACAGTTCAATATCCCAAACAACCACTGAACATTTTTCAAAATTGAAATGGAAAAACCTATACTTACAAAAACAGTCTTCACCAAACTTTAAATGTTTTTAGAACTTTGGCTAAGCCTGTTATAAGCTTTACTACATTGTTGATTTTTTAAACCTCAGTGTTGTTTGGAAATTAATATTCATTATTATCGTCATTATGACTATGAACTGTGTTCTGAGAATCTTACATGGAATGACATTTTTGTAAACGCTTATGTAATAGTTGATCAGAGTTTAACCTTTTTCCTTCCTAAACCATTAGTTTGCAAAGGAGTTTTCTAACTTAAAGCTATTTATTTGAATAGTATTTTATGTTCTTTCAGAAAAGGATGCAGTAGCATTTAGGGAAACTTTAGATTTATAAGTAACTAGGCTGAGAAGAAAAATTAGTACTACAATTTGTGTTAGAAAAGTGTAAGATGGGTTAGTGAAGCTAGCAGTTATTGAGGAGCTATCTAGTCAACATTCTAAAAATGACTTCAAGAGAGTAATTTCTTGTGAAACAGTATAATTTAACTTGCACTGAATTTATTTTCCTTTTATTTCTTAAAACTCAACACCATAAAATTATTCATTACATTTACAATAAATATAATTGTATACCACTGCTGTTGCCTCATTTATAGAGAGAATATCTCTCCTCCCTAACATCCAGGGATTTTATATATAGCACATTAATTCAGAAAATATTGATTGGTTATCTCTTATTTGCAAATCACTATTGTTGATGCTAAGCATTCAAAAATAATTAGGTTGATCATGACTTCAGTAAGCTTACAGTCTATCAAGCATGGTAAGACGTGTGCATAACTAAACACAAAGTTAAAAAAAGTGATAAGCATTGCAGGAAAGGTGCAAATCAAGTGTTAAGGATCTTTATCTTACATCTCCTCCAGAGCTATATGCTTGTTCCAAGACTTTGAATCCTCCTCAGCTCCTAATACAGAGCCTGGCATATGGAACATATTCAATTAATGTTCACTTAGAAGATGAACTATTTGTGAAATTGTTCTGTAAACCTATGCCTATTCAATGAATGGCATTCTTTTCTCCAAGTCAGATCTAAAGTCTTCAATCTGAAAAGCTCTATACTTCTATCTAAACTAATATATTTTGTTAGAATGTGAAAATTTTATTTTCATGAGCACTTTCTATCTTTACATTGGACTCTAATTTCTGATTTCTATTTCAAGGCTCATTCTACTAAATCTTATCTGATATTCTACTGTCCAGTTTACCCAGGTCTGTGAGTTTTACAGGCTGTGGCTATGCTTCTTCCTGCCTCTAACATATCAGTAACCAGAAGGCACAAGGAATTCCAAGGAATCAACAATTCTAAGGCACCTTGCCTTTCTTAGGTACAAGCCTTTAGAACGGGATGTAAAATAGATGATTGTCGAAACTTTAGCGGAAGCAATGAACGCTACTCTGTTTCTCCAAGGCAACTGTATTGTTCAATTATTTTGAAGGATTTCTGAATTTAGTCAGCCTTTTAAAAAATAGATTTGTGTCCAAAGATTTGTTTTTCTGCCTTTCTTCACTAGTTGAAGTTCCTTGAAGGACTCAAGAATGAGTAAAATTGACTTTCTTCTGGTCTTGTGAATCATGAGCTAAAATGAAGGCATAAATGATGTCTAAGGACTCTTGCCTCTCGAAGATTTCCTGACTCTTTAATACTCAATAGTAAGGCATATTGGTCATGATACCAGCCACCGTATAGCCAGTACTTTTCCCCTCCATTCAGTGTAGAACTTTTCTTCACCGGCTCAGCATCCACCCCCCACCCCCGCACCCCGCCCCCTTTGAAGACACCTGGCTGAATTTTAAAGGGAAAAGATATAAAAGGAAACAAGGAAAAAGGAAACACGATAGTCCTTTCTTTCCCCCGAAGTTCTAGCGGTTTGACTGACTCTTACTTGTGAATTTTTCTTGCCACTGAGTCATTGCACATACAGAATTATGAAACTTTAATTTCTTTAGAGGCTTGTTATATTAGAAAAATTGTTCCAAAGAAAGCAACAATCATGACATAGGCACATCTGGCTCTTGCAAATTATTCTTTATTAAGCTTTCATTTAATTATATGTGCTGAAAGGTCTGTTTTTGATTACTGTAATTTTTTTTATTTGTCCATCTGAATGATAGTAATGCTGGAAATTACATACAAACCACCTGTTTTTTCTCCCCTACTAATATGGCAAAGTTTGAGCTATTTTCTCTGTGGTTAATGAACTAGGAAGCTTTCTATTTATTATGATAGAAATATGACTATCAAGGTAGTCATAATCTTGATGGCTTAATTCTTGATGATAAGAAGAAAAGAAGATATTTGAATGGTATTTTCAAGCATGAAATTGTGTTAAAATTGAGGTATCTGAATTCTGGTTAGCCATAGCAGATTAACACATTCATTTATCACCAATTTCACCCCAAAGCTGATAAATCTACAGTTAAGGATTTCACATCCTGTGCTAGGAAAAAGAAGCTTGATTTTTTTCCCCCCGCAAATCTGGCTATATTCTCTTTCGGATTATGTTATATGCTGCATAGAAATAAGACCCTGAGGAAGGAGGGACTGCCTTTGGGCCTCAGGGGTCTTGAGGGCAGCACTCTTCTCATCCAGAAGGGTCAGCATCCCCAGAGAAGTTTAGTCAGTATTGGATTAGAATGATGTTCTTCCAGAAATCCCTAGGAAAGTTTAGATCAGTTGCTTAGTTTATGAATATTAAAATTACATGAATGGACATACCGACTTTTAAAGCACTTTTATGAAGATTTTAGGTACTAGGAAGAATATTTGAGACCATTTAGTCAAATTCCTTTTTGTATGATTGAAGACATTGAGTTCTAGAGCAATTCAATCCTTTGTTTAGGGTCATAAACATATTTCTAGAAGGACCAGGAACAGAATAATGACTCCCATATCATTGCTCTTTCTTTCTGTTATACTGTTTATTCTCTTTTATTTTCCTCTTTAAAAATAGTGAAAGAGAAATTGCAAGGCTGTCAGAGAAACAATTATCTAACAATACGGTAAGTTTTTTTTGAAACTCCATTTCAGCTGCATTTAAAGAGATGATGTTTGTCTTCCCTCTTTTGCAGCAGCTCTATGCCGCTCAGCTGGCCAGCATGCAGGTGTCACCTGGAGCAAAGATGCCATCAACTCCACAGCCACCAAACACAGCAGGGGCAGTCTCACCTACTGGGATAAAAAATGAAAAGAGAGGGACCAGCCCTGTAACTCAAGTTAAGGTATTTGCTTTGCAGGATTATGGAAACAGTTTGGAAAATAGCTTCGCAAGAAAGGTAGTGAACCAGGCTGTGTTGGGAATAAACGGCAGGGAGCAAAACAGCCTAAAGGAACCCCAAAATGCTCCTCTTTATTGTAAATTTCATGATTGAGCACTGAGAAACAGGTGTTTCCCTTTTGATAACAATAGTGCCATATTGTGAGAGCTTCACCTATATCTGCACACTTACTTCTCAAGAGTTTTTCCCCTTTGGATTCTGGTGTTTATTTTTTAATGTTCATTGGCATGAATGGCCATGGTTTTATTACCAGTCTTTGTCATAGTCTTGTGACACTTCTCTCTAACTTCCTTAAACACGTGGGGAGCCAACTTACAGTGCTAGAGGAGGAGGATCTCAAAACTTTAGATTGACAAAATAGAACCCAGTGCTGAACTTTATATGGTTTGTTGATAAAGGTCTCTCTCCTTCAAAAATAGTTATAAATGTGGGCTCTGAGGAATGAGTTGTGTCATAACCTAATCATGCTTTGATGCCATATATAGTTGTGATAGGATAAACAGAATTGCCCCAGTTATGACTGAAACATTAACAGATCCTTTCCTCATTGATTTTCAGTGTCTTAAAATGGGGTAGCCAGGAGGTGCTTGGTGACAGAGGGGAATTGATGATCCAGTCTAACTTTGTGCTGCAGCTGGTACTTATAGGTTTTTGTGATTGCCTTTGCTTGCTGTATTGAATTCACAAATTCAGACAGCTCAAAGAAACAATTGTTTTGTATCACTGACTTACCTACTTTGCGGGATATGTTAAGCACAGATGTATTATTGTCATGTGCCCAAAGTACTGCACTTGGAGAAATTTTGCAATTATTTTTAACTCATTACATGAGAAACATCTAAGGCCAACAAAACAGCATTGAAGGCCACAAAATTACTGAAATTGTTTTATTTTCTAAAACTTGCAGATAGGGACTTTGAGATTTCAGAAAAGCCCTTAAAATATATGGATCCCAAATACCAAAGATAAAAAAAGTAAACATAATTAGGACGGATAGTTCTGCCAGTGCCCACCCAAAGGAATTAATTTAATGCCCCCATGCCTTTAGATTCTCCAAAGAAGTAGATGAACATTTATGCTTTGTTGTTAGAAATATTGAGATATGACAGTAGGCGGTTTACATTTAATAAGATAGTATTAACTTATGGAAACAGACTATTTATTTTGTGTTCCAAGAGTTTCTTTTTGTGAATAAGAGAACACTGCCACTCAAACCAAGGCACTTTGTTTAATTATAGTTGTTGGAGTATAAGCATATCAAACATCAGTGACTTGAGGTATTGAGTATTAGATATTTTAACATGAAACAGTCATTTTATAAGTGGGTTGGCCAAATGGAACTACACCAAACCAAGCCTTTACTGGATGAGTAAAATGTTCCCTGGTTAGATTCAAGTTTATATTTGCTTTTACCATTCCAGCTTTGTGGGCCAACTGAATTTTATTACTCACTTGACCACATGCAAATTCTTAGGGAGTTCTCTATATAATTTGACTTGACTGTACTTTATGTTAATAACAAAGGAGGCATTTATTATACTTATTAGATTGTTTATTGTATGTGTGAGTAAAAATATATAGACCAAGACATAAAGCAAATGTTTTAAATTTTTAAAATAGCTCCTACCTATTATTACAGAAGTTCTGAAAATAATCTTATATTTTGCAATTGAAAGAATTATGGTCACTAAAATATTTCATGTTTCTCTCTGTAGTCATTCTTTCCCTCTGTATATAACACGACTACGTGACATAGGGCATTGTTAGCTGAAGGTAACAAAAATAAATAGACAGTCTTCCTTTCCTTTTTTCCCCCAGAATTTTTATTTGCTATAGTTGTCAACATCAGCAGTCAGGATGTTTCTGTTCAAATGTCAGTTCTGTTTCTTTTACTAGATGTGTCACCTTGGGCAAGTTACTTCTTTCAACCTTAGTTTTTGCCTCTGTAAAATGGAAGTTAATATTTTTACGGGTCTTAAATGAGATAATACATCTTCTAGAATATAGTGACTATTCCATAAATGTTAGTATAGCGATGACGTTGATGATAATCTGATGCTAATAAAGAAGATGGTGGTGGGTGGTAGTAGTGGTTGTAACTGAAATATCTGGTTGTATACCGAGAGAGATCCTGAAAGAAACCTAGAAGATTTCCATTTTAAACCATTATGGAGGAACAGGGATTTACTTACTCTCCAAACTTAAACAAGTAAAACTCAAGACACAATATATAAAACAGTAGTTTCAGACATTTCCAATAGGAGTACAGGACAGTGACCCCTGATAGAAGAGAAACAAGTGAGGCAAGCACCACAGTTGTTCCAGCTTACTGTCTAGAGAGAATTTCCAGGCAATGGTGCGGGGGCGGGGGGGTTGTGGGGGGGGGGGCGACATGTAGCCACATGCAGCTTGGAAGGCTTCCCGAGTAGAAAGACAAGAGTTCAGAGTTTAAGGATGCCAAGTAGATGGAACTTGTGAGGTAGAGTACCAGAGTAGGGAGCTGTATAGAGAGAGAGAGCACTGGAAATCTGCAGAAGTTCCCCTGTATTTAGCTGAGTACTGATCAGCATATGCATGTGAGGAAACTATCTGAGGCCAGGGAAAAAGACCAGATGTAGCAGACAAAACCATTGCAAGGTTCATAAAGAACTGAGAATGATTTGTGTTCCCACTGGCCAGATTGGAAAGATCACTTGACACATGGGCACCAAGTAGAGTCTCTAGCAGGGTATTACCTCACTAGTGGGCCCAGATTATCCCTAGATTAATGACTGCTCTGGACCTGCCTAACAAAGCTTAAAAGTAAGCCTAGTAAGGCTTTCTGTGTCTCAGAACAAAGTCCACAAATATTTAAAGGAATATACAAACTATGAAACCCAACACTGTAAAATTCACAATGTGGAGCATGTATTCAATAATTACTAGGCTTCCATAGAAGCAAGAAAATATGAACAATGATGAAAAGAATAATCAATCATTAGAAACAAACCCCAAAATAACACAGATGATAGAATTAGTAGATAAGACAGTAAAAACAGCTCTTAAAAGGGACTTCCAACTATAGCCAAGTGAAGAGGTAAGCATATCTGCTCCTGTTCACCCACAAAGTTTCTCTTGGGCCAGGACAGGCTGTGAGGACCAACAACAGGCCTGCCATCGACTGACTTGACTGGGAGTTAATAGGTGCTTCCCACGCTCAGTGGCATTGTTGGTGGAAATGGCAATTATTGAATTATAAGAATAAATAATAAATTAGAATATACAGTCATACCTTTTCTATTTATTTATTTTTTATAAATTTATTTATTTTTATTTTTGGCTGTGTTGGGTCTTTGTTGCTGTGCGCGGGCTTTCTCTAGTTGTGGAGAGTGGGGGCTACTCTTCGTTGCGGTGCGCGGGCTTCTCATTGCGGTGGCTTCTCTTGTTGCAGAGCACAGGCTCTAGGCACGTGGGCTTCAGTAGTTGTGGCGCACGGGCTCAGTAGTCATGGCTCGTGGGCTGTAGAGCACAGGCTCAGTAGTTGTGGCACACAGGCTTAGTTGCTCCGCGGCATGTGGGATCTTCCTGGACCAGGGCTCGAACCCGTGTCCCCTGCATTGGCAGGCAGATTCTTAACCACTGTGCCACCAGGGAAGTCCCATAACCTTTTTTATTGAGCTTCATTTTATTGTGCTTCACAGCTATTGCACTTTTTACAAATTGAAGGTTTGTGGCAACCCTGCATAGTCAGATGATGATTAGCATTTTTTTAGCAATAAAGTATTTTTTAATTAAGGTATATACGTTGTTTTTTTAGACATAATGCTATTGCACACTTAATAGACTACAGTAGTGCATAAACATAACTTTTATATGCACTGGGAAACCAAAAATTCATGTGACTAGCTTTATTGTGATATTTGATTTACTGCAGTGGTCTGGAACCAAACCCATAATATATCTGAAGTTTGCCTATATTCAAAACTGAGTAAAACCAGGTGTTATAAACTCCATATATTCAAGAATGTAGAGGAAAACATGAACATTATAGGACAAGACATGGAAAACTTATATTGAATGTCTGGAGATGAAAAATACAGTGTTTGAGATGAAAAGTACTCTGGATTAGTACTGATTTGGAATAGCAACAGATTAGATATTATAGAAGAAAAGACTAGTGAACTTGATGACATAACCATGAAACTGTCCAAAATGAAATACATAGAAAAAAGACTATCAGTGCTGTGGAACATCAAATGGCCTCATATATGCAAGTGGAGCCCCAGGAGGAGAAGGAAGGGACAGAAAAATATATTTGAAGAAGTAATGGCTGAAAATTTTCCAAATTTGAGAAAAACTCTGAACTCAGGTATCTTAGGAAGCTTGGTAAACCCCAAGTAAAAGAAATGTGGAGAAAACTAACTAAATACCTAGCTTATAAATCACTATTATTTAGATAGGAGTAAAGGAACTAACTAGTCTAATATCCTTTGAGTTCAGAGCAAAGGCAAGTAAATTGTAATGAAGCACATCAGATAATTTCGACATTTGTAATGGATACAACTATGTTTCCTGAGAACCTATCCTATATCTGGATAGAGATAAAAGTGCATTGCACCATAGATGTGCCAGATTACTTATTTCCTACCAAGACAAACAAACAAACAAAACAGCAGAATAAAGCTAGGGTATCCCTACATTATCAAATGACTTATTTTAGCTGATAGTTCAGTAGAAAAAGAGCCTGGGATTTGGAGCCCAATAAACTATAATTCAAATTTTGTCCCTCCATGTATGACTTTGGACAGTCATTTTATCACTCTGACTGCTTCTTTCTTTGTAAATTTAGAATACTACTGCCCAGCCTCATAGAGTTATTGGTAGTTAAATGAGCTAATATTTGTGAAAATGTCTAGCACGGTGTTAGTACATAAAGCCTCCTCTGTGCATGTTATTTTCGTTTTCTCTTTCTAATCCTCCTTCCTGAGTACTGTTTTCTGGCATTCCTTTTTGTTCCCTCTTAAACAGTGACCATTAGTACTGGAAGAGACCTTAGAGATCAGCTAGAATCAGACCCTTTTTTCTATAGATGAAGAAATTGAGCCCAGAGAGGTCACATGTTTGCCACAGGGGAGAAAGTTCAGTTTCCAAGCTCAACTGTGTGTTTTAAACAATAACTAAAAGCAAGTTCTCTGTGTCTTCTCAGAAGCAAAACAGGAGTTCACATTTGCTGACAATTTTATTTTAAACACAATAATGCAGATCTTAAAACTGAACATTTAAATGAATATGCTCATATTACAATTAAATTTCTAGAATGATGGAAGTGTTGTTAAGGGTGTTCTATGGCAGGATAAATGAAACAAAATAAAGTTGAGGAGCTTAGCTTTCAAGCTCCTGCTAAAACCAGAGTTACAAGCCAGGTATTTGAATACTGTGCTCAGTATAGAAAAACAGGCATCTTAAAATAGACATTCTGTAAATATATGTAGCAAAGAATATAAAGAGACATCACTTTAGACATGAAAAATAAATTGTATATAGCATGGTATGTAAAACATAATTATAATGTGTGCTTGCTCTTTGCAAAAATTAATTTTAAACATAAATAGAGACCAGAATATAGACCATGAAGAGTGCCCACACCCAGAAAGCCACATAGAAGCCATGCTGTGGCATGCGGCTCCCTGGGCAAAGGCCCAGAAGAGCAGAGGAAGGCTTTGTGTTTCCATTTTTAAAGTACTTGCTATTGTTTGATTTAAAATATATATTAAAAAATTAGTGGCAGAGCCTATTTATAGTTCCAGGAACTTTTCAGAGAGAATAACACAAAAGCACTACAGAGCTGCTGAAATTTTAAATAATTCTTTGTAAATGCCCTAGGCTAATTTAGATCCCTGAAAACACATTAGGAAATTAAGCTGTAATGTGAGCTAATTCAGATTTTAATTTGGCAAAAAGAATGATCCAACTACACAGTTAATGTAAATAGAAACATAACACAGGGAAATTAATGAGGTTTCCTTCTGATGAATCTTCAAGGAGGTAGATCATTAGCTTCTTTTGTTATTATTGTAGGAGAATGTGGCATTGTCTCTGAGGTATAAAATAACTGTGGCTAACTACGTGATAATGTGCTTCATTTTTTAAAACATAATTATTTATGGTAAACTCTTGTAGGACGAAGCAGCAGCACAGCCGCTGAATCTCTCATCCCGACCCAAGACAGCTGAGCCTGTAAAGTCCCCAACATCTCCCACCCAAAGCCTCTTTCCAGCCAGCAAAACCAGCCCTGTCAACCTGCCTAACAAAAGCAGCATCCCCAGCCCCATTGGAGGAAGCTTGGGAAGAGGATCCTCTTTAGGTAAATGGAAAGGTCAACACCAGGAAGAGACTTACGAATTAGGTAAAAGAAAGCAAAACATGTTCACTGATGACTGATTCTTGTTTCCAAAGTGTTCCTTAGTCCAAGAAAAAAAAAAGTGAAAGTAAATAAAGTAAAAGTAAAATCTTTTCTACTGAAACATAACCCAGTTATGGTGTCTTGGGTGACTAGATCTTTTAGAAAAGGTTATAATATAAATCCTGCTGGGATGGGTTCTTCAGATGATGATGAGTTAGATCCAACACTCAGAGACTTAGAAATTTCTGTGTTTGGTCAGTGCTTTGCCGCTGAAGCAACTCTAGGCAGATTAAGAGTGAACGTGAACCCTCCAAGGGCCTAAAGGAACCTGGCCTAAAAGCTACCTGCCAAAAGTCCAAAATTTGACATTTTATATTTTCTTTGTAAAATGTTTGTGAATTTTACATCTTATCCCATATCAGTTTTGCACTGAAACAAATATGAATGACACACTTTATTGACATCATATGAAATAAAGTTGATGTCTAGTAAGATATGTCATAGTGATCCTCTGCCTCCTTACATTCTCTGGTGTATTGCCAGGTATCTCTAGGGATATTCGCACCCAGGTATGAGAAGTATAGAGAAAAAAATGGGATTTGGCATCAGGCAGACTTGGACTGAGAGAGAGCCTTTACTTACTAGCTATGTGACCCTGTAAAAATTATTTAATATTTTTGAACTCAGTTTCCTAATCTCTGGAAGGGAAATATTATTACCTAGCTCATAGGTTGTTATGAGAATTAAAAGAGAAAAAAATATATAAAGTGCCTAACATGGTATCTGGCACCCAGAAGGCATGCAATTTAAAAAGGCTGGACAATCGAATAGCAGCACATTTACATATACATGTGGAGTGAAACAGTAATCACGAAAGCACGTAGTAGCAGAGAGCCAAATAAATATGAACATTATTGTTACTATGCTCTATAAGTCTCTTAATTTTCAAATAAAGACACAAAATTTCCAAGGGATTAGGGACTAGAACTAGCATTTCTCCACCATATTACCTTCCTTGTGTTGTTGAATCCTATAGCCCGAATTGCTTCCTGTAATAAATAAGATAATGTGTAAGTGTAGCCATTTATAATTAAAAAAAACATTTTGTCTATCTTATCGCATTTGATTTTTCACAATAATCCAATGAGTTAGGTAGTATATTGTTATTATTCTCATTGTATAATAAATTGTGGTCTTACAGTTAAAATGACTTGCCCACAGCCATGTAGGTATTAATTAGCAGAGTCAAAACTAGAATCCAGGTCCTCTGACATATAACTCAGTGCTCTTTTTATAAACTCACAGTTGGAATATATGCTGAGCTATGCTGAATCTAAGTGAATCTTCTGATGATGAGATGTAAATCTTCCTCATTGAAATTGGGGACATTAGGATCCATACAGCAGCCTATTCTCTTTCTGAGTTAGGATGCCTCTTTCAGGGGCCCAGAGGTCTTCACTCCAAGTCAGTGGGATTGCTGTGGGAAAGAGAAATGAATCATTTCCAGCATGTGAATATGATTGCTGAATTGTTGGAAGTCGTGAGATGAGGGGGAAAAAAAGCCAACATGAGGATAAATAATAGGCTTGATCTTGAAATGGCCCTCCTATAATCCACTTCTGAATTTTGTTTGGAAAGCATTTGGTTTCTGTACTGAGCATTGTGAGGGACAAAGACGACTGTTTCACAGGCCCTGCTCTTATGGAGTTTATACCTCAGCAGAGCGTATTCTTTAGATCGTGAGCTAGAAATGAGCTGAAGTAATAGCACTCTTATCCAGACAATACTGGATAGAATTTTTTTTTTAATCAGAAAAGCTTCAGAGCAAAAGATATGGGTTTTCTATATCCTAAAAAGTGGCTGTTTAACTTTCTAAAACTTTTCCATAGATAGTGTTGGTGATATTTTCTAAACTCAAGTACATGCACACATGCACTGCACGCACATAGATGTGTGATGTGAGCTTGACTGTAGTCTGATTTCCTCTGTCCCTTCTGTCTCTGTGAGGTGTGTGCACACACACACAGATATACACACATACACACACACACATGCATGTGCTATGAAATGCTCATACCAGGATACATGCAAGCTGATCACATTAAACTTTATCACCGCAGCTGAAATCTATCAGCAAGCAATTGCCTTCTTTTTGCCTAAAATTAGAAAGCCTCATCTAAAGTATTAATTTTAACCTACAGTAAAATGCAAGATATGGAGGAAAATTAGTTTAATTTTGAATTTTGTCCTTCTGTGTTGCATGGAATATAATGAAAGTAAATGTTTTCACTTTATTTGAGGCTGTATACTTATGTGAAATCCATTCCCACACATACAGCCTCACTATCACGAAGACAGGGAACTGAGAGCAGTGGGTGTTCGGGTTGGGGGTAGGAAATGGGTTGTCATTCTCTTGGTAAGTAACTGAGGCAGCATGATGAGTAGAATGCTTCATTAACCAGCCAGCGATTGGGGAACAGAGAGTGCGGTATGTTCCTTCCCACCCCTTCTCTCCTGCAGTGGACATCTGAACACACAGATACAGATATCTGCTAAAGGACACATGTAGCCGCACAGATTTTTTTTGGCTGGGCCAGAAACAAGTTTGCTGCATTAGCACACCAGATATAATGGTCAGCCTGCACAGATGTCTCTGCACCTGTCCCCAGCCCTTTCTTCACCACCACTGTCCCACTAATTGTTAGATATAGCCAGAATAGACATATATATATGTATATATGTATGTATGTATATGAATCTAGGAACCTTCATCTGTGAGGAGTTGTGTTGACAGAACCCAGATAAACTGAAACGCTGGTCCTCCGAGGGCTAAAAAAACCCCAGCACAGCTCGGTTACCCTGGATTTCTGTGCTGTATTGCAGTTTTCTTAACAGCAAATGTGTCTCTTCCTTCTTCAGAGAATGTGGTATTATACAGGGGAGTGGGTAGTAGCAGTATTTTTTAAGAGTCTAACCTTACAAGCCTCTAATAATGCATCCTGTATATGCAGATATCCTGTCCAGTCTCAACTCCCCTGCCCTGTTTGGGGATCAGGATACAGTGATGAAAGCTATTCAGGAGGCTCGGAAGATGCGAGAACAGATCCAGCGGGAGCAACAGCAGCAACAGCCGCATGGTGTTGATGGGAAACTGTCCGCCATGAATAACATGGGGCTGAACAACTGCAGGAATGAAAAGGTAAAGCTTGCTTCCCTCCTTCTCTGGCTCTGCTAGACCCATTGACTCATTTTTATCTGGCTCTTTCCAGGCTCCCAAGCACCAACCTGCAGCCAAAGATTTGGGGTCCTAGCTTGAGGGCTTTCTTGCATCACATTTAATCATTAGTGCCGATTAACAAATACACCCTTTCCCACTTAGTGTGGGTTGCCTCCCAGGTACCCAGCCAGGCACCCAACCTACCTGCCTATTGGTGTTTATCTGTCCCATTCCAAAAGATTTAGAAATATCTTATAATAAAGGGGATGTATGAGGTTACAAGACTATCAGAATATTAAAAAAGGAAGAAGCATATATGCTCACAATGAAGGCTAATACATTACCATGACTCATCATTGAATTTATTACTAAGCTTCCTATCTGCCTGAGCAAAATAGAAAACAAAGCAACTTACAAAATGTATTCATTTATTTTTTGATTCAACAAATTGTTTATCGAGTGCTTATTCTGTAATAGACACTGTTCTAGGCACCGGAGATACAACAGTGAACAAATCAGACAAAAATCTATGTTCTCATAGAGTTTACTCTAATAGGGGAACACAGATGAGGAAAAAATAAACAATTAAATACATAATGAGTAATGTCAGTAACATCAGGAGGTGACTCAATGCCATGAGAAAAATGGAAGCAAGTTAAGGGAATAGGGAGTTATAGGATTGTTCTTTTAGATAGGCTGGTAGGGACTCTGCGGAAGTGTTACGGAGTAGAGAGATCTGAAGGAACCCCTGTGCAGGCCACATGAAGAGCGTCCAGGCAGTGGGAACAATAAGCTTAGAAGCTCTTAGAGTGTAGGACCAGCAACAAGGAGGCCAGCATGGCAAGAGCAGCTTGAGGGAAGGGAGAGCAGTGGGACGTGAAGTAAAGTGATAGCCTGGGGTAGAGTGTGTTAGACCTGTAGGCCTTGGAAAGGCTTTGTGTTTCACTCTGAGACCGATGGGAATTCCTAGACTGGTTTTGTCCAAGGCATTGACATGATCTGATTTACATATAAAAGGATCATTCTGCCTAGTGTGCAAGAACAGACTGCAGGAGGTTAAGAATGGAAATAGGCAGACCAGTTGAGAGGCTATTGTCATACACTGGGTGAAAAATTCTGATTATTTGATGAATGAATGATCCTTGCCATTCCTTGGCTTGTCTCTGCATCACTCCAGTTTCTGCCTCCCTCTTCACATGGCTATCTTCCCTCTGTGTATGTCCCCCTTTCTCCAAATCTCCCTCTTCTTATAAGGACATAAGTCATTGGATTTAGGGTCCACCCTAATCCAGTGTGACCTTATTTTAACTTGATTATATCTGCAAAGCCCCCATTTCCTATAGATAAATAGATAGATTATATAAATATATAATATGTTAAATTAATCATTATTTGCCTCCTCCCTCCCCCACCTTGATTGATCTCTTGGCGGGAGGTTCACATCAGGTAAGAGAGAAACTGTCTGGGGGAATGGTGGGTCTTTTGGTGGTGGTTAAGCCATAAACTTTTATATATTGGGGACCTGCTATGCACATGCCAGTCACCGGATCTGCTCAGTTAGGTGCCCCACTCCCCATTAAGTGCTCCATCCTTGGCAGTGGGCTCACAAAGCAGAGGCCCTCTTAAAGAACTGCCTTAGTAGATGGTTACATATACAGCAAGGTTTCAGGACCACAAGAAAAGAAAAGCCTTGCCCCCAAACCTTTTCTACCACTCTGAAACTAGAGATAAACACAGTCAATCTTTTGACCTAAGACACTACACTGTGCTCAGTGAGCACCATGAAATAGTAACATATTTAATCTTAATGTGAATAACTGTAAGATATTTTTGGGGGACCTAGATAGGTAAACACATTTTGGCATAGGGATACTGGGTGGGAAATTGGGTAAAAAACAAGCGAATGGGTACATGCACCAGAGACCATCTCCTCCTACCTTACAGTTTTGTCAATGGTTAATCCTAAAATTAATATGAGAAGGATGTTAGTGATTTGTTTAACTGAGTCTTTTAAAATGTATTAGTTTTCAAATGACAGTAGTATATGCTTACTGAAAATTCTAATAATACAGACAGATACATGGTCAAAAGCTAATTACCCTCCTCACCCCATTAACTATCATTAATGATTCAGAAGTTTTCTTTGCATATGCAAGAAAGTATTAATGAGTTTAAAACTATATATTCTCACTTGGAATGGTAGGCACCGAGTTGTCACTTACCAGCTGTGTGATATTTGGTAAGTTGAATAACTTCTCTGAATCTTAAGTTCTTCATCTGTAATGTGAGGGTAGTAATCTGGGTTACAATGAAGTAAGATGTATATGAATATACCTAGCAAAGCTCCTGGTACAGAGTAAGCACTTTCTTATGTTTCCCATAACTTGTAGACTAAACTATGGGTGATCTTTGAAGATATAGAACAAATGTACTATTTTGTCACAGATATGAACTCCTCACATAATAATGGAAGGGTCAGCGGAAGGAAACAGAGTTAGATTTTTCAGAAGTTGACATATTGACCAACTCACATAGTTAAACTCCTTTCTAACTGAGTTGATGCACAAAACTATGGAAACTTCAGATTTATTAGGTTAGGTCACGGTTTCTCAGCCTCAGCATTATTGGCATTTTTGGCTGGAGAATTCTTTGTCATGGGTGGCTAATCTGGCCTCTACTCATTAGATGCCAGTAGTAGCACCACTCCTTTTGTGACAACCGAAAATGTCTCCAGACATTGCTAAATGTCCCCTATTGGGGGAGGGAGGACAAAATTACCCCTAGTTGAAAAATCACTGGGCTAAAGAAATATATTTAGAATTAATACATTTCAGAAACTTTATTCCACAAAAAAACAAGTTATTTTATTTAAATAATCATACTTGTTTTTAAATTATGAAGAATCATTTGCCTTTGATTAATGTTATGAATGAGATATTTCTTTGAAAAATGCATCTAGAAGTTTTTGTTTGGAATATTAACATAGAGAATATTTAAAACAGAATGTGTATATACCATTTAGCTTGGGGGGAAAATAAGAAATAAATTCCATATTGTTGCAGCAACTGTGCCTTTCAGTGAAGAACCCCCCCCCCCGTCACATTAAGCAGGCTTAGACTAGCGGCATCCTGATACGTTTGCGCTAAACCTAGGAGTAAATTGACACTGGACATCCCTTGCTTCCTGCAGTGACTCGCTCTGTTTGTCAGACACAGTGACCCTATATGGTTGAATTTATATCATTGGTTGAAGTTCAAGCTTAAGACTATTAACTTCAAATACTACAGGTTAATTTTAAGTATTTCTTACTGACTTTTTGAAATTCACATGGAGGGAAGAAGTCTGAGGCTGCAGAATAATAACACCTGATTTTGTGTTGGAAGCCATGAGAGGGAGATGAGAGATTAGGTTGAGGTTGAAGAATAATAATAATGAATCTTAACTTGTCCTAAAACACATCACACTGAAAGTAATTGAGCTCCTGAAGATAAGTGGCAAAGTGGCTTCTACAGAATCAGAAAACCCTGGTTTCCCAGTTGAAGGGAGTTGTTGTCTCAGTAGATGACTTTATTGGGGTTGAATTTGGGGCACCGGAAAAGTCCATTATATTCAGGGATGTTGTGCTCACAAGCTCTCCTTTACATGATCTCCCTCCCAAATAATGTCGCTCTTTTGAATGTATATTTGTGGTTGTGTAGGCTTTGTTTAGTTTCTAGACCCAGTATGTATCTATCCTTGTTTGTTAGGTTTGTTGCAGCCAGAAGAGTAAATTAAGAACAATGTTAAAGGGCTCCTGTGATAGTCGATTTGGCTCTCTTATAATCAAAATATCCATCTTAATTTTATGAGGTTTCAGAAGACACTACTTTTTCTTCTGAGAATCATATTTTCTTCTGAGATCAAAGAGGGTAAATATATAATGCGCAGTAAGATTGGTAAAATGGATTGTGGCAAATTCAGTTTAACTGTCTTCAAAATTGTCTTCTTTGGAATTACCTCAGTTTCCTTAAATGTAAAGATCCATAAATTAGATTTCTGAATTTGTTCTTGTAAACCATAATACAGTTTTAGAGAATTTTTCTCAGTGTTTCTGTCATAACACCTTGTAATTTATAAAGCATATCTCATCACGCTCATATTTGGACATATTTTTACAAATGAGCATGTCACAGATTTGAGTTCCCTGAGAAGCAGACTGTGAGATGGAGATTAGTGAGCAGGTTTATTGGGGGATGCTCTTTCTGATCGCCACCTGTAGAAGGGAAAGGATGAAAGCAGAATAGGACTGTGATGCAGTCTTAACCAAAGCCTTAGCCAACCTCATGTGAAGCTTTGAGATGGCCATGGCCATGCAGAATTGTCCCAAGTTGGATGGAGGGGGTGAGCTTTTATACACTTGTATCAACCAGTCATTGGATGAGGGTTACCCTGGGAAGGGGACATAACCTTAGGTGATGTGACTCTCTTTAGTTGAGGCAGTGCCGAAGAGGGCCTCGAGCTGAGGGTGAGCAGCAACGTTCCCTGCAGCTGAGGAAATAAATCGGTCCTGAAGGGGGATCTGGGCAATGCATCACAATGTCCACTGTAGAGTTGTTTTTGTGACATTTACCAACATTAGATGTGTATAAAACATGCTTTGTATGTTTCATAACTGAGGGGAAACATTTACCACACAGGCATAGGGGTGCTTGTGTCTTTATGACACATACAGAATCACATATATGTCCATATGAATACATGTTTACCCGTGGCGTATTTCACTTTATTGGGTAAACCCCTATTTTGACACTTTAAAATGAAACATTGTTGACTTGATCAGCCAGAACGGCACCAATGGAGTTGTTCTGGTTGGCTGTGTCACAGGATATTTAGGGTCTGTTAAATATATAGATTGTAGGGACAATAGACTGTGACGGCGCCTTAGGAACTGTTAGGCTCCGTCATTTCAGCATAGCTGCGGTGCGAGGATCATGAGTGTCTTGCCCGCCGAAGTCGAAGTTACTTCCCTGGGTTTTAGCTTTCCACAGCAAGAACACCAGCCACCTCCCGTAGTGCCAGGGCAATTAGATCATATTATAGGCTAACTGCTTACCAAATTTTGTTGTTTGACATCTCTAAGACAGAATTTCAGTCAGAACAATACACTGCAGAATTTTAGATAGGCAGCTTCTAAACGTCCTTAGAGCTAAGCTAAGCGCATCTGGCTAGAAGAGAGGCAAGGCAGGGTGGGCCTTCTTAGTGTTAAAGTGCGTTTTGTAACTTTTTTGACTTCCTTGATGTTTGAATGCTGACTCGGTGATTGGTTAGAGCACTTTCCTGCATAGGTATTTTGTAACTTAGGTATCTGGTTATTTTGGTCATCTTAATAACCTTGAGGAGCCAGAAGACTGATTACCTACTGATCAGAGTTGCTCATAAATAGGCCGATTACACATTATACATGTGGCCTGAACTGCTGTTCCCTTCATCTTCTGCGAATCTCTTAAGAAAAATTCTTGACCTTATCGGATGTCAAAATGAGCTACCATGAACACTATTATTACACTCTCTCTGCCTCTGAAGTATATTTGTGGGATTAAAACTGTAGAGTGAAAGAACTGGAGGGGACATAACATCTGATCTGGTCCAATAGCTTCAATTCACAGACAGGAAAACTGAGACCTAAAGAAAGAAAATGACTTACCCATGGTCACATAGTGGATTCATGTCAGAGCAGGAATTAAATCTCAGCTTTCCTAATTCTTAATCAATGATATTTCTATTTATAGAACAGTATTAAATTCATTTACTAATTTTCTGTGAGCTCTTTTAAGCTTATTACATACAAAAGTACTTTTTACATTTGCAATCCAAAACCTTTGATGGAATAAGACAGGGTAAAAATAAACAGAAACAGTGAAGCAGAAAAGCACTGAGACCCCCGCTTCCTGTAGACTTTTCACCTTCTGTCTGGGTAGGACATTCTTCCCTACCATGATGTCCATTGGTTCTGGCTCTGGAAAGATATCAGTCAGAAAACAGAAGATCAAATGATGCTAGTACAGACAAAGAGACAGAAGAGGTGGCTAGACCAGGAGCAGTAATAGAATTAGAGGCCACACGGTGTATTGGAAAGAGTATGGGTTTTGGAGTTGGTTAATCCTGTGTCTCAGTTTCTAGGATTAATCTTGGAAGCAGCCTGTACTGTTTTCTAACAGTGTTATTTAAGTAAGTTACTTAACCTCTGTGAGTCTCAATGAACATACCTATAAAATGGAGATAATTATCCTTTCCTTGAAGGATCGTTTTGAGGGAAAACATATGTAGAGCACATATCTGGCACAGGAGGTGCTCCGTTAATATTAGGTCCTTTTCCACTTTAGAACCTCAGACAGGTGGTCAAACCTGTTGTTAACTTTATTAAATTTTCACTCTTTGACACTCTCCAAAGGTGAATGGATTAACCTACTGCTCCTTGGAGCCAAAATGTCTTAAGATAGAGTAGAAGGTTAGTTAGAAGCTAGCAGGCACCTTCTTACAAACTCAAGATATGCATTTTTCTTTTTCACTCTTAAAGTAACTTGTATACCCTAGTTACTTGCTAGGATCTGCTCATAGCCAACATGATAATGTTCAGATTTTATAATATTAGTGTGCTAGGGAGCTTTTGTTCCTACTAATTTAATATATACTTTAATATAGTTCCAGAAAAATCAGAATTTCAATCTATGATTTTTGAGAATACTTAACCTGATTCTTGATAACTATATGCATTTCTCATGCCAAAATTATATTTTTTCAATCAAGTAAATAGGAAAATAATAATCCAGTCACTAAGGCACATTGTAAACTTGTTCCTGTATGTTCAAGAAAGCAGTTGTTCATTTTTGACAAGTGTAGATTCTTGCTTCTCACCCATACTTTGCAAAAACATCAGAATAGTACATCAGTATTACACTGATGTAATACTGCCCCCTTTTATTGGAATTGAAAAACATACTAGACGTCTTCTGCTTCACATTGTCAGTTGCCACAGCTCCTTGTTACTTATACAATTGATTCAGATATTCATTGTTGCATGACAGGATAAGTTCAGACAGAAGCTCAATATAGTTGTACAACAATAAGTGAAAGGGGATTGTGAGCAAATTATTTAGCAAAGTGTGTTTGGAATAAATGAGTTTCTTATATAGCACAAAAACTAGTGAGGTTACTCCAAAGGAGTACATAGTATTGATTAAACAGGATGGTAATTTCTGTGAGCAGTTGACTAACATGTTCAGTTGTGCTTTTGTGTATGTCAACTTATTCCCAAGATATTGACAACTTGTACTATGAGCGGTTTGGGCATATTAGAGATTTTACAGTAAGGGGACAAATTCTAATTATAGCATCCTCTTTTGCAAAGCAGAGCAATAGTTGGGTTTCTTTAAAAATTTATTCAGTTAATTTATTTATTTTTGGCCGCATAGGGTCTTCGTTGCTGCGCGCGGGCTTTCTCTAGTTGCGGCGAGCGGGGGCTGCTCTTTGTTGTGGTGCGTGGGCTTCTCACTGCGGTGGCTTCTCTTGTTGTGGAGCATGGGCTCTAGGCGCGCGGGCTTCAGTAGTTGTGGTGCATGGGCTTAGTTGCTCTGTGGCATGTGGGATCCTCCCGGACCAGGGCTCGAACCTGTGTCCCCTGCATTGGCAGGCAGATTCTTAACCACTGTGCCACCAGGGAAGTCCCAATAGTTGGTTTTAAAAAAAAGTTTATGTAGTACTTTTCACATCCTGACAAGAAACATTTTTATAGTGCTTCTATGTTTCAAAAATATTATCACATATGTTATCTCTCTTGAACCTTTCCAAATTCAGGGATATAGATAATACTGTCCTTGTTTTGCAGATTAGGGACCTAACACCAGCTCTAGATCACTTTGCTCCATCATTACCTCTCTATCGTCTCATTTGTTCCCTACATCTCTGTGAGATTGACAGGGCAATTTTAGCTAAAATCTAAAACAAGACATACATCTGAGTTTCAAACATCAATTTTAACGAAGTGAGTGCTAAAATCATGAGATAAAGCAGTCTACCTAGATATCATGCATATTTCTTGTAAAGGAGTAACTAACTATATGTATACTTGTGATAGTGTTTTTCTAAAACAGCATACAAAGGTCAAAAATGCCATAAATTATTTTTGAAATGTAAGTTTTATTAGTGTTAGGCTTTACATTTGAACCAATAACATTGAACAACTAAACAGTGCTGCATATAGACTCCTGGCTATCGTTAAGTTCAATGTTATCGTTAAGTTCCTTTTATTTTTGTTGTCAGGGTTATTTGATTGGTTGCCTAGCTACTAGTTTAAGACCCAATTCATAAAAAACAACAACAAACTTGTTTGGCTCTTCTCTTCTCCGCAGGTTAAATGGAATGAATGGTGAGAATTTATCTCAGTTTAAAAGGTTCAAGATACTTCCTAGGGTTGGGGTAGGGGGGAGGAGTAAATATAAGACTTTTAGTTTTGTTTACAACAAATTTTTTAAATCAAAAGGCCATGTCCAATAAAGATGCAGACATAGAGAATGGACTTGAGGACACGGGGAGGGGGAAGGGTAAGCTGGGACGAAGTGAGAGAGTGGCATGGACATATATACACTACCAAATGTAAAATAGATAGCTAGTGGGAAGCAGCCGCATAGCACAGGGAGATCAGCTCGGTGCTTTGTGACCACCTAGAGGGGTGGGATAGGGAGGGTGGGAGGGAGCCGCAAGAGGGAGGGGATTTGGGGATATATGTATACATATAGCTGATTCACTTTGTGATACAGCAGAAAGTAACACACCATTGTAAAGCAAGATTTAAAAAAAAAAAGGCCATGTCCAGTTAAAGGACCTCCCAGTGAAAGGGTTAAAATTTGACACATCACAGTTAATAATTTTGCATAAAGAGTTGTTGGTTTGGGCATGTATGGAGCAAATTTATTAATAATAAGAATGTTATATAGCCCTAACCTCCCACTATGGCAAGTACTTTCTAATCCTTAATCCTTCTAGATCTAATCTCTTAGTCCTTCTAGATCAGCTGTTCTCAACTTTTTTGGTCCCAGAGCCCCTTTACACACACACACACACACACACACACATATATATTTATATATATATAAATGTTTATAATATATAATATTAAAACTTAAAAATTATTTATTCATTTAAAAATCATAATAAAACCATTAGATGTTAATGTAAATAACATTTTTTAGTATTAAGTATATTTTTCAAAATAAAAAATAGTAAGAAGAATGGCTTTGTTTTAGCTTTTTGCAAATCTCTCTAATGTCTGGCTTAGTAGTAGACAAGCTTGATTCTTATTTCTGCTTCTGCATTCAGTCTGTTGCTTTATCTCAAAGCCATGTAACTTTCTTTCTTTCTTCCTTCCTTCCTTCCTTTCTTTCTTTCTTTCAACATCTTTATTGGAGTATAATTGCTTTACAATGGTGTGTTAGTTTCTGCTTTACAACAAAGTGAATCAGCTATACCTATACAGACATCCCCATATCTCCTCCCTCTTGTGTCTCCCTCCCACCCTCCCTATCCCACCCCTCTAGGTGGTCACAAACCACCGAGCTGATCTCCCTGGGCTATGCAGCTGCTTCCCACTAGCTATCTATTTTACATTTGGTAGTATATATAAGTCCATGCCACACTCTCACTTCGTCCCAGCTTACCCTTCCCCCTCCCCGTGTCCTCAAGTCTCTTCTCTACATCTGTGTCTTTATTCCTGTCCTGCCCCTAGGTTCTTCAGAACCATTTTTTTTTTAGATTCCATATGTATGTATTAGCATACAGTATTTGTTTTTCTCTTTCTGACTTACTTCACTCTGTATGACAGTCTCTAGGTCCATCCACCTCACTACAAATAACTCAATTTCGTTTCTTTTAAAGGCTGAGTAATATTCCATTGTATATATGTGACACATCTTTTTTCTGCATTCATCTGTCGAGGGACACTTAGGTTGCATCCATGTCCTGGCTATTGTAAATAGAGCTGCAGTGAATATTGTGGTACATGACTCTTTTTGAATTATGGTTTTGTCAGGGTATATGTCCATGGGTCGTATGGTAGTTCTATTTTTAGTTTTTTAAGGAACTTCCATTTTGTTCTGCATAGTGTCTATATCAATTTACATTCCCACCAACAGTGCAAGAGGGTTCCCTTTTCTCCACACCCTCTCCAGCATCTATTGTTTGTAGATTTTTTGATCATGGCCATTCTTACTGGTGTGAGGTGATACCTCGTTGTAGTTTTGATTTACATTTCTCTAATGATTAGTGATGTTGAGCATCCTTTCATGTGTTTGTTGGCAATGTGTATATCTTCTTTGGAGGAATGTCTATTTAGGTCTTCTGCCCATTTTTGGATTGGGTTATTTGTTTTTTGATATTGAGCTGCATGAGGTGTTTGTATATTTTGGAGATTAATCCTTTGTCAGTTGCTTCGTTTGCAAATACTTTCTCCCATTTTGAGGGTTGTCTTTTTGTCTTGTTTATGGTTTCCTTTGCTGTGCAAAAGCTTTGAAGTTTCATTAGGTCCCATTTGTTTATTTTTGTTTTTATTTCCATTACTCTAGGAGGTGGGTCAAAAAGGATCTTGCTGTGATTTATGTCATAGAGTATTCAACCTATGTTTTCCTCTAGGAGTTTTATAGTGTCTGGTCTTACATTTAGGACTTTAATCCATTTTGAGTTTATTTTTGTGTATAGTGTTAGGGAGTGTTCTAATTTCATTCTTTTACATGTAGCTGTCCAGTTTTCTCAGCACCACTTATTGAAGAGGCTGTCTTTTCTCCATTGTGTACTCTTGCCTCCTTTATCAAAGGTAAGCTTACCATATGTGCATGCGTTTATCTCTAGGCTTTCTATCCTGTCCCATTGATCTATATTTCTGTTTTTGTGCCAGTACCATACTGCCTTGATTATTGTAGCTTTGTAGTATAGTCTGAAGTCAGGGAGCCTGATCCCTCCAGCTCCGTTTTTCTTTCTCAAGATTGCTTTGGCTATTCGGGGTCTTTTGTGTTTCCATTCAAATTGTGAATTTTTTTGTTCTAGTTCTGTGAAAAATGCCAGTGGTAGTTTGATAGGGACTGCATAGAATCTGTAGATGGTTTTGGGTAGTATAGTCATTTTCACAATGTTGATTCTTCCAATCCAGAAACATGGTATATCTCTTCATCTGTTTGTATCATCTTTAATTTCTTTCATCAGTGTCTTACAGTTTTCTGCATACAGGTCTTTTGTCTCCTTAGGTATAGGTTTATTCCTAGGTATTTTATTCTTTTTGTTGCAATGGTAAATGGGAGTGTTTCCTTAATTTCTCTTTCAGATTTTCATCATTAGTGTATAGGAGTGCAAGAGATTTCTGAGCATTAGTTTTGTATCCTGCTACTTTACCAAATTCATTGATTAGCTCTAGTAGTTTTCTGGTAGAGTCTTTAAGATTCTCTATGTATAGTATCATGTCATCTGCAAACAGTGACAGCTTTACTTCTTCTTTTCCGATTTGGATTCCTTTTATTTCTTTTTCTTCTCTGATTGCTGTGGCTAAAACTTCCAAAACTATGTTGAATAATAGTGGTGAGAGTGGACAACCTTGTCTTGTTCCTGATCTTAGAGGAAATGGTTTCAGTTTTTCACCATTGAGAACGATGCTGACTGTGGGTTTGTCATATATGGCCTTTATTATGTTGAGGTAAGTTCCCTCTATGCCTACTTTCTGGAGGGCTTTTATCATAAATGCATGTTGAATTTTGTCAAAAGCTTTTTCTGCATCTATTGAGATGATCGTATGGTTTTTCTCCTTCAGTTTGTTAATATGGTGTATCACATTGATTGATTTTGTGTATATTGAAGAATCCTTGCATTCCTGGGATAAACCCCACTTGATCAGGGTGTATGATCCTTTTAATGTGCTGTTGGATTCTGTTTGCTAGTATTTTGTTGAGGATTTTTGCATCTGTGTTCATCAGTGATATTGGCCTGTAGTTTTGTTTCTTTGTGACATCTTTGTCCGGTTTTGGTCTCAGGGTGATGGTGGCCTCGTAGAATGAGTTTGGGAGTGTTCCTCCCTCTGCTATATTTTGGAAGAGTTTGAGAAAGATAGGTGTTAGCTCTTCTCTAAATGTTTGATAGAATTCGCCTGTGAAGCCATCTGGTCCTGGGCTTTTGTTTGTTGGAAGATTTTTAATCACAGTCTCAATTTCAGTGCTTGTGATGGGTCTGTTTATATTTTCTATTTCTTCCAGCTTCAATCTCAGAATGTTGTGTTTTTCTAAGAATTTGTCCATTTCTTCCAGGTTGTCCATTTTATTGGCATATAGTTGCTTGTAGTAATCTCTCATGATCCTTTGTATTTCTGCAGTGTCAGTTGTTACTTCTCCTTTTTCATTTCTAATTCTGTTGATTTGAGTCTTCTCCCTTTCTTTCTTGATGAGTCTGGGTAATGGTTTATCAATTTTGTTTATCTTCTCAAAGAACCAGCTTTTAGTTTTATTGATCTTTGCTATTGTTTCCTTCATTTCCTTTTCATTTATTTCTGATCTGATCTTTATGATTTCTTTCCTTCTGCCAACTTTGGGGTTTTCTTGTTCTTCTTTCTCTAATTGCTTTAGGTATCAGGTTAGGTTGTTTATTTGAGATGTTTCTTGTTTCTTGAGGTAGGATTGTATTGCTATAAACTTCCCCCTTAGAACTGGTTTTGCTGCATCCCATAGGTTTTGGTTGTCGTGTTTTCATTGCCATTTGTTTCTAGGTATTTTTTGATTTCCTCTTTGATTTCTTCAGCGATCTCTTGGTTATTAAGTAGTGTATTGTTTAGCCCCCATGTGTTTGTATTTTTTACAGATTTTTTCCTGTAATTGATATCTAGTCTCATAGCATTGTGGTTGGAAAAGATACTTCATACGATTTCAATTTTCTGAAATTTACCAAGGCTTGATTTGTGACCCAGGATATGATCTATCCTGGAGAATGTTCCATGAGCACTTGAGAAGAAAGTGTATTCTGTTGTTTTTGGATGGAATGTCCTATAAATATCAATTAAGTCCATCTTGTTTAATGTGTCAGTTAAAACTTGTGTTTCCTTATTTTCATTTTGGATGATCTGTCCATTGGTGAAAGTGGGGTGTTAAAGTCCCCTACTATGATTGTGTTACTGTCTATTTCCCCTTTTATGGCTTTTAGCATTTGGCTTATGTATTGAGGTGCTCCTATGTTGGGTGCATAAATATTTACAATTGTTATATCTTCTTCTTGGATTGATCCCTTGATCATTATGTAGTGTCCTTCTTTGTCTCTTGTAATAGTCTTTATTTTAAAGTCTATTTTGTCTGATATGAGAATTGCTACTCCAGCTTTCTTTTGATTTCCATTTGCATGGAATACCTTTTTCCATCCCCTCACTTTCAGTCTGTATGTGTCCCTAGGTCTGAAGTGGGTCTCTTGTAGACAGAATATATACGGGTCTTGTTTTTGTAGCCATTCAACCAGTCTATGTCTTTTGGTTGAAGCATTTAATCCATTTACATTTAAGGTAATTATCGATATGTATGTTCCTATGACCATGTTCTTAACTGTTTTGGGTTTGTTATTGTAGGTCTTTTCCTTCTCTTGTGTTTCCTGCCTAGAGAAGTTCCTTTAGCATTTGTTGTAAAGCTGGTTTTGTGGTGCTGAATTCTCTTAGCTTTTGCTTGTCTGTAAAGATTTTAATTTCTCCATTGAATCTGACTGAGATCCTTGCTGGGTAGAGTAATCTTGGTTGTATGTTTTTCCCTTTCATCACTTTAAATATGTCTTGCCACTCCCTTCTAGCTTGCAGAGTTTCTGCTGAAAGATCAGCTGGTAACCTATGGGGATTCCCTTATATGTTATTTGTTGTTTTTCCCTTGCTGCTTTTAATATTTCTTTGTGTTTAATTTTTGATAGTTTGATTAATATGTGTCTTGGTGTGTTTCTCCTTGGATTTATCCTGTATGGGACTCTCTGTGCTTCCTGGACTTGATTGACTATTTCCTTTCCTATATTAGGGAAGTTTTCAACTATAATCTCTTCAAATATTTTCTCAGTCTGTTTTTTTTTTCTCTTTTTCTTCTGGGACCCCTATAATTTGAATGTTGGTGCATTTAATGTTGTCCCAGAAGTCTCTGAGACTCTCCTCAATTCTTTTCATTGTTTTTCCTTTATTCTGCTCTACGGTAGTTATTTCCACTATTTTATCTTGCAGGGCACTTATCCGTTCTTCTGCCTCAGTAATTCTGCTATTGATTCCTTCTAGAGAATTTTTAATTTCATTTATTGTGTTGTTCATCATTGTTTGCTTGCTCTTTAGTTCTTCTAGGTCCTTGTTAAACGTTCCTTGTATTTTGTCCGTTCTGTTTACAAGATTTTGGATCATCTTTACTGTCATTACTCTGAATTCTTTTTCCGGTAGATTGCCTATTTCCTCTTCATTTGTTTGGTCTGATGGGTTTTTACCTTGCTCCTTCATCTGCTGTGTTTCTCTGTCTTCTCATTTTTCTTAACTTGTGTTTGGGGCCTCCTTTTTGCAGGCTGCAGGTTCGTAGTTCCCATTGTTTTTGTGTCTGCCCCCAGTAGCTAAGGTTGGTTCAATGGGTTGTGTAGGCTTCCTGGTGGAGGGAACTGGTGCCTGTGTTCTGGTGGATGAGGCTGGATTTTGTCTTTCTGGTGGGCAGGACCGTGTCTGGTGGTGTGTTTTGGGGTGCCTGTGACCTTATTATGATTTTAGGCAGCCTCTCTGCTAATGGGTGGGGTTGTGTTCCTGTCTTGCTAGTTGTTTGGCATAGGGTGTCCAGTACTGTAGCTTGCTGATTGTTGAGTGGAGCTGGGTCTTAGCATTGAGATGGAGACCTCTGGGAGAGCTTTTGCTCTTTGATATTATGTGGAGCTGGGAGGTCTCTGGTGGACCAATGTCCTAAACTTGGCTCTCCCACCTCAGAGACACAGGCCTGACACCGGCCGGAGCACCAAGACCCTGTCAGCCACATGGTTCTTTATTCCAACCAATCCTCCCTCTTCTGCTACTTGGCAGAGTGGCCATTAGGCACCTCATGCAGATGGCTCACTGAGGGCATTCTGTCCTTATCACCTGACGATTAACATGTCCTCAATTCAGTTGATTGAGCAGAGTCTATTCACAGTACTGAGCAGTGGCAAGATTCAGTAATGTCAGCCATGTAACTTCTGAGAAATTCCATTGTACACTCATGAAAGAATAGGAATGAAAAAGGCAAATAATGTCTTAGTATTATTATGAGACTAGTTTTGGTCTAGTGGATCCTCTAAAAGGGTCTTCGAGATTTCCAGAGGCATACTTTGAATACATGTTATTCTAGATCATGGAATATATGTACATACAGTGTGTGTTTTAAGTGTATTCCCCTTAACTTTAAGAACAGCCTTCACTGATCAAACATTGTAAACAGATATGATTATTGGTTTTATTCTACTTGAATTAAGGAGTCAAAAGTTAATAAAATTCTATTACTTATATTTATACCTTACCTTTATGTAAAAACAATTTTGGGTGGTTTGCAGTGATACATGTAATAAAAACAAGATAAAAACTAAATAGAAAAAGAGTCAGTGGTATAGACTGTAGCCTATTCTTAAGTGACTTCCTCCTGAAATGAAAAAAAAAAAAAAACTAAATAGAGAGGAGATAGTAGGAAAGAAAAATTAAGGATAGGAAAATAAGGTAAATAAGATAAAGCTGGGGTAAGGTAAGTGAACAAAAAGTCTTGTCATGCATATTTTTTTTAAATTGGAGTATAGTTGCTTTTGTCATACATATTTACATAATTGCTAGAGATGGGCCACAGACTTGACCGTGAGCTTCTTGGTAACCAAGCAAAAAGAAAATGTGTTACAAGATCCACAGTATTTCTACTATATAGATACAACAGTTTCTCAGAAGAAACATGGGTGTTCTCCTACGGGTCTTCATAAAAGCTTGAGACATACTCAAGAATGTTCCTATAATATTCAGTTTAAGAACTACAATAATTTTGCAGGCTGTTTCTTAACAGACCTTGTCATTTATCTATTAGATCCATTCATTTTTAACTAGCTTCATTTGCCTTAGTTTGAGTATTGTGACTGACACTGCATTCTTCTTTATCTCATGAACACTTTTTTTCAATTCCATTTCATTTTAATTAGGTACTTACTATATACAAAGCACAGTATTTGACTTGTGTAGTGGAAAGGTAACCAAGGTTCAATCCAGGCTTACTAAATTAATATATCTCAGAACCTCACTTTCCTCAACAGTGAAAACGTTAGGATTTGAGAATTAAGTCACAATATTCAACCTCCTAGTAAATATCTTATATACGTATTAGGCATTTAATAAATATTTCCTCCCTTCCTCCCTCTTTCCCTGTTTCCCTCCCTTCTCTCTCTCTCTCTCTCTCTCCTTCCCCTCATCTCTTCCAACCATCCTCCCTTCCTTCCTAGCTTCCCCATCCACTTGAATAAGGTTGTGGACAAGAGCAAAGGATTTGAAGTTAGACTGCCCCAGTTTCTCCATGTAAGAGATGGGAATATTCATAGTTTCTAAGCACAAGGGGTTGTTGTGAAGATTCAATAAAATAATCCATGTACCAGCCCTCTTCAAGTGCCTGACGTATAATTGACAGAAAGGCAGGCTGCAACAGATCATTGCCGTGGCTAGTTTAGGTTTATCTTTATAGATGATTGTGAGCCATTAAAAGTGTTTGTGAATGGGGCACATTTAATCTGAGTTACATTTTAAGAAGAATAACATGGTAGTTTAAAGAAAGGATAGGAGAGACCTTTAGAGAAATGTGGAAAAGTGAAAAGAATGTGTGCTTTGGAGTCAGACTGAGCTGGACTTCAGGCTCTGATTCTACTGCTCACTAGCTCTGTAGCCTCTCTGAGCCTCAGTGTCTTCAAACCTGATTAATAGTAGTTTCATTGGTTGGAGAATTAACCAAAAGCCTACAAGGTGAGTGCCTTGGACCATGCCTTTAAAAAATCCATTCCCTTCTCTTTTGTAGGATTTTTGAGAACATTTCTGTAGGTGGAGCTCCATTTGAAATTTATTTAAATCTGCCTTAGATTCTTTTGTATTCCTATCCTTCCTGAGCTTAGAGCCTGTCCTAGTGTCATGGAAGCAGGACTTTTCCAGTGGAAAGACAACCAATATTCAGAAGAAGGATGTGTTACAAATTTAGCATCAAGTGTATCACCCCACATCAGAAAATTCATAAAATATTCCTGAAGAACTCTCAGGCTCCAAAGTAGATCAGTTCCACCTAGATAGCCTTTAGGATCCATTCAATGTACTAAACAATTTAAAAGTATCTGAGTTGCAGAAAATTCAAAACACATGTTGTCAGAAATTTTTCAGTTATTTTTAAAAATGCACATTAAAGAAAAATATATATAGCTATGATTCTCAATTGGAACAAAATATTGGGTTTCAAGTCAGTTGATTGCAGAGAAATTTTTAAAGGTAAGACTCAGACCATTTAAATGACAAATTATATTTTTAAAAACCTAGGAAAACTTGAACATTTGAAGTTGGGTTCAGTTTTAAAACACAGACTTAGGAAGGCTGAGCAGGTTCTAAACTATTTTCCTAAGTTTTCACAAAGCTCCTTGAGACAATACGAACTGCCTCCTAAGTCTAACAAAGAATCTGTCTAGATTCTCAGTTTTAGACTCCGCAGAGAGACATAAGCTACCACCTGAAAACACACTGTATTATTTTATTATCTGCTTGCCTTTGGGGAACTGGATCCACCTGCATTTCCCTGAGCTGGGAGGAGGGTGCTTTGCTTAAACCACGTGAACTTTCTCCAGACTTGGGCTTCCCACTTCATAGATGTTGGCTTTGTACATCCTGAAGGTTTTCCTCAGGGACCTTTGCCTTGGGAATTAGGGATCTAATGTCTGCTCTGTCCTTGGATTTCTGGGGACCTTAGAAAGATCTCTTAGTCTATTTCCACTCTTATGTAATACTTATCATCACAATAAGTTGATCATATTTTCTTTCTCTGGTCCAACGATGATAAATCTTTTCCCCTCAGAGATATGAAGTTATGAATTTTTTCACTTTTATAGAAGTGTAGTAAAAACTAGTATATTCAGCATTCTCTCAACAGAAACACTATTAGCCAGCAGTTCTTCAGTCTATCACACTATTAGATAATTGAATCGGAGCCAAAAGAGCCCTTAGAGATCATTTAGTATAGCCCTGCATTTTATAGATGAGGAAACTGCAGCGGAAAGAAGTGAAGTGATTTGCCCAATCCAGTAACAAGGCATGAGTGAGACCGTGACCAGACCCCATGTCCCTGGCACTCAGTCCTTTGTGCTTTCCAGTTTCTGGGGTGAGGTTTAGGTGCTCCTAAGATGTTTATGGCGGTGACTCTGAAGCATCATAAAAAGTGCTAAATTCAGTCTTAGTGCTGCTTATATTATTACATTATAATTCTTGCCAATAGTGGTGTCAAGTGTGACATTAAGTTATGTGTGATAACTTGATTAATCAGAATATTTGGTTAAATGGGACATTTCATTTTTCAGCCATGTGTGGCATACAGTAGGCACTCATAATATTAGCTGATTTAGGTTGATGCCAGTAACAGAATTTTCTGTGCTTATATTTGATGTGGAAGTTTAGTTCCTTACAGCTCAAAATTTTTTAAAGACTCACTTAAGCCTCTGTAGCAGTAGATACAGTGGATGAGGTGGATGACACTTTTTCTTTTCCTAAGAGCTTTCTTTGCTGGTTGCAGTTTTAGGAACGTGATAATAATAACAACCACTAAAATGTCAGTCTTTTTAATCGTTTGAAAAACATTTTTTCCACACTCATGATCACACTTAATCCCAACATCCATCCTCAGAGGTAGAATTTTTATCATTCCTCTCACAGATGAAGATGAGGTTCAGCGCTCAAATCATCTGCTTACGTTTATGCAGGTAGTATCAAAGTTGAGGCTCTTCAAAGTCCCTGATTTCAAATTTCACATTCTTCCACAATAGCAGACAAACTTCACCTTCCTCTCCAATACCAATCTCTGCCCATGTGTTCTGGTGAGTCTTGAATACAAGCTCAGAGACCACATGTTAGCTGTGGTTGTACGTGAGTGTGTGTGTGTATGTGTGTGAGTGTGCTGCATCTCTGTGAGTGCCTGTGTGTGTCTTTTTCATTGTGAGTATAAATCTGTGTGTGGGTCTGCTTATCTATCTGTGTGAGTCTCTGATCCCTGTGCATAACTTTCTATCTCTGAGTCTGACTGTGTGTGTGCCTGCTACCTGTGTGTGTGCACGTGTGTGTGTACATGTGTGTCTGTCCTTGAGTCTGTCTCTGTCTGTGGAAGTAGCTATCTGCTGTGTGTCTGTCTGTCTGACTGTGTGCGTCTCTGAGTGCCTGTGTATTTGTCAGTGTCTCTGTGTTTGTGGGTCTGTCTGAATGTGTGTCTGTCTGTCTGGGTTTGTGTGTCTGCAAGTATATCTGTGTGTCTATGTCTGTGTCTTTCTCTGAATCTATGTTTGTATGTCTGTGTCTGTTGACCTTGGTGTGTACATGTCTGTGTATCAGTGTATGTGTGTCTGCTTGTGTAAGTCTCTGCATATGTGTTCTAGTCTTTTTTCTTTATGGAGTTGGGTATTGATATACTTGATTATTCTCATTGTCAGCCTGTAGGTATAGGGCTGGGTATGGAGAATATATATGAAAACTCTGCACATAGATGTACTTTATGCATTCTTTCCATCACTGTTTCCCTCTCAGCATTGTCTTAAATCTGGTTGTCAAAATGTGCCATTGGGAGCACTCTGGCAGAAGTTCACTTTTAGCTCAGATCCAGTTTGCCATCTTTGACATTTGCAACTAAGATTAGAATTTCCCAAAGTGCTGTCTTCCCACTATGGATGGAAATGCTTGCTTTATTTTTGGTGCAACCCTGATTTACACTTTATATCTTTTTAGAAATAACGTCAACAGTATTGGTTCTGAAATAACATGAAGGGTGTCTTGTACAATGCATTGCCCAGTAGCTTTAGTTCCCTATACTCTCTAGGCTGCAGGAGTCCCCTGTAGTTTTCAATGAAGAAGATCACTCTACCATTGTCTTCTTCCAATGCTGAGGATCAATGTAAATTTAATGAAAAGAGAAACCATAAATTTGGGATCTTTTTGTTTATGTTGATATTAAAATACTAATATTAAAATTAATGTCAATTTTTCCATCTGTAAAATGGGGACAAGAAGGCAAGCATCTTCTCTAAAGAATTATTTTAGTGAACTCATATGAAAAATCACATCAGCTTATCAAGGACTTTCTATTCCTTTAAGAAGATGAATTCTCCAATTTTAACAACATTCATAAAAGGGAGGTTGGCAACAAGTTTAATTTTTCTTATTCTAGTCCATTAGTTTGATTGTTGTAAAATGATTTCCCCAGGTCTAGGCAGAACACTGGTAATGGAAGAAGGAACAGGGCTCTTTGAAATCAGTCATATCCAGGTCCAAAACTCAGCTTCACAGACTAATTGGTGATCTTCTCACTTCAAAACCCGTGTATAACTAGCTGGGTCATCTGGGGCCTGTTACTTTTCTGTGCCTTTGTGTACTCCCTTGGAAGGTGGAAATGATGAATATACCATATAAGACTGTGGAAAAAATTAAATAGGAGACTGTACCTGAAGTAAGGTCTATGCAGACAGATATTATTCTGGCTCCCCTATTGTTGTTTGCAACCATGTGAGAGAACAGGACATTAGGTCGAAGTGCTCAGCATCAGATGTGTGTGGCTTATGGTAGATGCTTGGGATTCAGAGAAATATTGACTAGTCCCTTTCTGTCTTGAAAGAAAAATATAATCTGATTTGGGATATAGGACAGATACATAAAAGGAAACCTGACAAAGTGGGGTCCAAAGTGACAAATGAGTGAAAGGAGCTGCAAGGGTAATTAAGCTCATGAAAATCAAAGAGACCCTGCCAGTCAATGACTGAGGTGGAAGAGAGGTTCTGTGGAACAGGAGAGACTTGAAATGCCTAAAGAAAGGACAGGAAGGGTAGAGTGTGCAGAGAGGAGTGAGCAGCACATGGGGTCCTAGCATGAGTCTGGATGGGGCATGGGCCTCCTCATAAGGAGAACAATGGCTGGTGGACAGTTCATTCAGGAGAGGAGTGGGCTCTGGGTTAGAGAGGGGGCAGGGTTCAGATGCTAGAAGCCTTGAATGCCTGGCTAAGAAATGTAGCCCAGAGTGTGTGTGTGTGTGTGTGAGTGTGTGTGTGTCTGCGTATGAGAGACAGGGTGGATAGAGGATGAATACTAATGATGGTAGTGGTGGCTGAGGTAAATTGAGTGTATTTCTCTGTATAAATAAGCTTTCAGATAGTTGACCTGTTTGTTACATAAGAACCGTAGAAGCAAATGCTACGTGGTTCTCTTCTCAGTGGGAGAAACTTCAGGGTGGTATAGGATTGTAAATCCAAATTAAAACTTGAAATAATTATCATTAACTTATAGGCATTTATAGATGATAAATATTTTTATATAAAAAATTCTCATCTATGAGATAAGAGATTATTGTCATCCTCCATTGCAGATTAAAAAACAAAAATCAAAACCACTGAGAATCATGAAGGTAACTTCAGGTTCAAATACCAGCTCTTCTCTATATAAATTCTATACTTCCCACCATACCTCACTGTGAGGTCACTATAATCGGTAACTTGAAGGAAGAGTCCATGCCTTACTCTTCGTTGTCTCCCTAACACTGAGCCTAAAATGCTCAATCATTATTCATTGATTGCTTGCTTGTGGCTAGAGACCAGACTTTGGAAGAAATAGTTACTCTTATGGGGATAAAAATTTGTTTTCATCTGAGTTTGTCTACGCTTTTGTGTATCTGGTCTTCCTCAGACAGAGGAAGTTCACACTGTAGGAGAGTTGCTTCTTACTAGACTGTAGTTAGAAAAATTTTGAAGTCTTTTTTTTCTGTTCCAATTACTCTACCTCATTGCTGCTTCTCTTCTGTCTTTTATTTTGGAGGTTGTTGATCAGTTTCCCACAATCTGTACTTCTCTGTCTCTTCCTCCTTATATGTATGAGAGTGTATTTCTGTCCTTTCCTTTCTCTTTCCCTAACCTCCTTCTTTCCCTGTCTCCCCATCTCTCTCCACTGCTGATTCCCTCCCTCTTCTTCCTCCTTTTCCTTCCCTCCTTCCCTTCCTTCTTCCCTCTTTCACATCTCATCTTCCACTCTTACCGCAGTCTTGCAGCCTACTGCAGTTAAGGTGCAGTCTCTGATGACCGATGAAGATTTTTCTCCAAGCTCTTACAGTTACAGGGCAGCTGCTATCTCTGCATTCTTATGTGGCAGGGCTCTGGTGTGTAATACCTGTATCTCCCTAGGCTACTCTTGTGTAACAAGAGTTCCTGAGTGTGCATCTTCAATGATAGGGCCTCTAAGACTCTGCCTAAGATACATGAAGAAGGTATCATAGCCTAGGGGGACTGAGAGATAACCAGTACAAATTTATTCAGAATCTAATGCTGATTTTATGTATTAAAATGGCAATGCAGTAAAGTCTTAGACCTAAACAGCTCCAGAAAGTTAAATTTATAAAATAATTACTGACTTCCAAGGCTTTAGAAGGCAGCGTGGATCCTGATCTTCTTGATTTCGTGACCTGTACCTAAAACTGGGTCAGCTCATAAGTTAAGCTGTTCAAAAGAGTAGAAGATATTCAGGTTGGGTTTTAAATCTGAAGACCTGTCTTTTAGGCCTACCTCTGACTCTCATTATCTGTGCGATCTCCAGAAGGTCTCTAATGTTACTGAGCCTCAGTATATTCTGTAAAATTAGGATGATCATGCCTTACAAATGAGATAAGTGTGTAAAAAGACTCTACAATTTATAAGATCCTGGTGGTCACCAAGGCTGAATATGGGCCATATTTATTGCGTGAAGAGCAGGGTAACTGAGTCAGTGATTTCCACTTTGAACGGAAGTTTTAAGCTGTTTGCCTTCTGCCTCCTGTTTTGTTGGAATGGCTTGGACTCAAAGCTGCCTTAGGCTGATAGCATAAATAAGTAGCATGTCATCACTGTTATTCCATAAATAAAACAATTTTTTGTTTATCATCTTTGTGGGTGGTGGTGGGAAGGAGAGGATGTAGAAAGGAAATGAAGTCTATTTGAAGTAAATCAGGTCTGTTGTACCAAAGATCTCTGGAGTTTATAGGAAGCATTTATTTTTTCTGAAAGAATTAGCTGAGAAATAAGAAGTAGCTAAATGTAGACGAGTTTACTGACCAGCACAATACAGCAAGATCACGATGCTGTAGCACAGGGAGATCAGCTCGGTGCTTTGTGACCACCTAGAGGGGTGGGATAGGGAGGGTGGGAGGGAGGGAGATGCAAGAGGGAAGAGATACGGGAGCATATGTATATGTATAACTGATTCACTTTGTTATAAAGCAGAAACTAACACACCATTGTAAAGCAATTATACTCCAAAAAAGATGTTAAAAAAAAAATCACGATGCTGCATTAATCAATGAATTTCACCTATCTTTGTACAAACTGGTTTTCCAGAATCATTTCTATAAACATATAATTTTAAAAGGTAACTTAATGAGATAAAAATTATCTAGAGGTGATGTTTGAGGGAATATTTAATATTTATTTATCTTCATGTGGAAACTATACTAAAGAATGAAGTTTGCAGTCAAATCGATTTATCAAAAGGAAAAGTATATGCTTGTTTAAAACAATGGATAATGAATTTTAAAACAACTTAAAGTACAGAGGATGAGTGCTGGAAACATATTAGCTGATCTTCAAGGGAAAACTAATATTTCAAACCAAACAATACCTAAATAGATAATATTTATGTTAAGACTTGTTTGTGTTGTCTGAGAAACCTAATAATCTGGCTCTTCATGTCATATTACCAAAAAGAGAATACAATCCACAACTTGAGCCATTATATAAATTATAAATTTTAATATGTAGTCCTGATGTAGGCAAGAAGGCTGGCCAGCCCTATCAGCAATTTTTTCTTTTTTTTTTTTTGCTATTCTTTTGGTCACTTTAGCTATGGAAAACTAAAATTTTAATCATAAATGTGAATATATTTTACTTAATCAGTTAAAAGAAGATTTAGTCTTTTTTTAGGTTGTGCTCTCCTTTGTGTCAATATATGCAGTAGAGTTTTAAATAAGAGCTATAATCTTAGAACTTTGTACCTTGTATACTTGTTAAACTCATGATCTTCTTTTCTTATTATTAATTGGTCTGAAAGTGCCATTTAAAATTCTACAGAGATTTAAAAACTCTGCTAAATATAACGTTCACATGGGAAGTTATTTGTTCTACAAATAACTGTTTTTTTTTTTTCCTTGAGACTGTGCAAATCCATTGTAGTTAACTCTCATTAGACAATCTTTGGGATTGAGTGAACAATCTCTCTGCCTTGTATCCTGCTCTGGTTGATTTTCTAGGTTTGTCCTTGTCTAAGCAGGTGATGGAAAGGAACAGGGAGAGCAGCTACCGTAGCATTAGGAATAAATGTGTGTTTGTTTATTGATGGTTCAGTAAGAGAGCCCTGGGAGGTGTCACTTTCATTTCATTTAAAAAAAATTTAACTGTGGTCTAAGCACCATCCCTCGTTCTACCAGAAAGACTGTTTACTTAATATTGAAGCTCTTGCTTTTAGACCAGGAAATCAGTAAATATCTTACTATTAAATCCCCAAACTTGAATTATAAGACTGAATTCTAATTTATTCACTAAATCATAAATTCAGCTCCAATGCTATTATTATCTTGATATTTAATTGTTGAAACAAAAAGCCAAAGATCGATTTCTGAGTTTTTGAGAAATAAAGTTGGTGCAGTCTTTACCCTCACTATTATGATCTATAATACATTGTATTTCAATATCTAATTTCTGAATGTGGAGATGGCAGTCCTTTTTTTTCTTTCTAACATAATAACAACAAATGAAAAGTGCTACCCAAAATATACTTTAAATGTAAAATATTTTAAGTTTGTGACAATTAAGGTCAGCTGTGAAGAGCAGCTTTTTTGTTTTTTCTTTTTTGCTGTTTGTGGACATAGTGGAAGGAATAATAAGCCCCTGCCCCCGTCCTCCCTGTTTGCCGGCTTTCTGATGACAAAGGGCGGATATGTGGCGAGTAGATACCTCATTTACATCACATGCATAATGTACTTTATCTGGGATATTAGCTTCTCGGACTTGGCAGTGTTACCTAACACACACCGCGATCAGCACAATTTTTGAGGCTGCAATAATCAGAGGAATGCAGCAGTGATGTGGGAACAAGAGGAAATAACATGGCATTATGATGTACCCATCATTGTTCTGTCGTCATCCTTCCTAACCAGTTTGCTGTCCTTCGGAGCCTCACAAAAGGGTCATGAATTTAATAGAGTAAAACATGGAACTGGGTGCAAGAGTAATACATCTATTTCCAAGCTCCACATTCAGAGAAAAAGGGAAAATATTGACTACACAGAGGACAAACTGCCCTGAAAGCTTTGTGGGTCTATGCATATGCTTATGTAATCTTCAAACAAGATGTGCAGTTTTTTACAAATGTGTCTGGCCTCACTTCATCTCAAGTAAGCATTTAGATACAAAAAAGTCAGATATAGGAAATTAACTAAATTTTCAAAAATCTGCAAAACATGTTTCTAATAAAATATCGTCTGTTATATTAATAGCTTGCTGTTTACAGAATTTATTCTTAGCATATTAACCTCTTCATGGTTTTCACACATTTAATAAAAGATAATAATCTCCTAGCAGTTTTCACTCATTTGTTCAAGACTTTAGCAGGAGTTCCATCCTGCAAGTATTTTACAAAGCAGTTTGCGTGTTCCTGTTCTATAACCGTTTGCAGTATTCCCAAATAACTCTTACACATGAGTTCAATAAATAATTGGAAGCCCAGATGTTTGAAACGGATATAGCAGATACACTGTAGCTGTATTGAAAATACAACTACTTTCCCTTTGTCCTCTCATCAACTTCACAGCATTGCACCCTGCCATTTTCAGTTCTCTTCTAGTTAAACCTAGAGGAGCATTTGGCATGTACGCGTTCTCACACGTGCCCTTCTCAAACGCAGCGTGTGGAGGCATCCTGTGTTTTTGTTTCTGACTTGAGACATTCCAAGGAGGAATTTTACTTCTTCAGACTGAACTGTAGCATTCTTTGTCCCTTCAGTCCTCCTCCTGATAAGAGACTTGAATTACCCCTGCCCATAGCAAATAACTAGAAATCTGTGTACGCTCCCTTCTTAGACTGAGCCTCACTCATTTCTGTGTCCCTCTCTAGCAGCGCTAAGCTAAAGCAGGCTCCTGTCCTGTGTTTGCTAGATAACTAAAAAATATTAGGTATCAGTAAAAACTAAGTGTGTTCTTGAACTTGGTTTTAAAATATAGCTCTCTAATATTCAGGAACTGAAAAAAACATGAGGAAAATTCTAATTTCATTTACAACAGCTTTAGGTTATTAAATTTTTGCTGCTACCTCTCTCTCCGTATGCAGCTTTTCATTGTATAGTTAAAAATGATTCTTTCTAACTTACATGTCTTGGTTTCTTCCTCTTTGAAATATTTACACCAATTCCTGAAAAATGCTGTGACATTATCAGAGAAAAGTTGTTTTATTTCTTTTTAAGCGATAGAAGAGTGTTATGGCTACATTCGGGAATTTTTAATTTGTATCTTATTTAGTCTGGTGTGCAGTGTGACACCAGTTAATTGTATGTTATTTTGTGGTAACTACATGTTAACTCTGTTGGAAGTAATGGTAATTATACTGTAATTGATATCAGTTCTCCCACATCTTTGGAAAACCATACAATTAACACATATCGCCACAGTTGGACACTATCTTTCGTCCTTTGTAATGTTGCCATGTTGGAGTACTATTTTGAATAGGGTCCTAAATATTTTCTTCTTCTTTTAAACTCATTTGAAAAATTCCAATTTTAAGATATTTTAATTTTCATGAAATGAAACATAGTTTCTAAATTTTAATTTTACATAATCATGAAGAAAGCTTCTTTCCCAAATAATCAGACATAGTCTTGGGTTATTTTTATTTTTATTCTTTATTTGAAACGTCATTTGTGACTTAACATGACTTTATTAGTACTTTCTATTTCCTAGAGGAGGGTAACAATAGAATATGCAAAATCCTGACATCAAGGAGTTAGTTTTTTCTGAAGAGAGGCCCTCTTCTTACTAGCAATCTTTATGTTACTTTGCATTCAGACAAAAATGGGTGTATTCTGTGCTAGTGCCACCATAATGAATATCAGACTAGGAACATATTTGCACCAAATTTAGATAAAACGTTTTCCCTTGATTTTACTTGCCTCTTTCCTTTGCCTTTCCCTTGCTTTGGGTCCCTTTCTTTCTATCACTTTTGCCTAAGTTGGAGATGGAATTTCAGAAGTAGCAAATAAAGGCTTTCTGGCTAAGTGTGAGCATGGTTTGGTAGGCTTGTTTGACAAATGGATTATCTTTGAGTGATTTTGTTGAGAATATGAATAATTGCTCACAATTTTTTATGACATGGCAAAGTGACTTTACTAATGTGTGCTGCAGTGTGGGTCTCAGGAGTAAAAAAGTTGAGTATCGTAGAATTGTAAGATTTCAGAGCTGGAAGAAACCATAGAGATAAGTTGGTTCAGCTCCCTCGTTTTACAGGTGGAGTAATCAGGAACTAGCATTGTTTGTAAAGAGCACATGTGTGCAGAATAGTTCAGCGGAAGGAGCAGGAGACTGGGAGTCTGCAGGCTAAGTGCTGTGAGGCTAAGTGATGTGTCCTGGATCTGTTACCAGTCAGCTGAGGGATTTGGGGTAGGCATCCTAACCTCCTTGGTCTCTGTACTCTCTGAGTGAAGAGGCCTTTACGTTTCCTTCCAGCACTAAAGCCTTCTCATGCCCCCTATTTTTCTTTTTAAGATATGTGTTATTTTTGTAGAACACATATTTAATTATAGGAAAATCTCTTAGGAGATGTGATCTATTTATATATCTCACAAGTTAAAACAAATACATGGTGGTAATACCTTACATTTTTTCCATTTTTTGTGTTTATGTTTCTGAGGAAAAACTCTTCAGATTTATCAGTTTGCCAGCTAAAATTGAAATAGAAGGTATATTTTTGAAGAAAATATTCATTCTTGGTTTAGATAGCTTTGAATAACCTGAATAAACTGCACCTGTGTCTCCACAAACAATATTAAAAGTATAGATTGTAAATTAAGTAGGTATCTGAAATCAAGTACCTAGATTTGAACAAACAGAATTCCCAAGAATTTTTTGGACAAACACATTTGCTTAGCTGGTCATTAATTTTATTGTGATACTCTTTGTTCATGTGATAAACGTTAGAATAATAAAGTCTTGCTGGTGGTTTAAGTGGAGATAAAATTCTCCAGTTTTTAAATCATGTATTCAATTTTAATAGGAGTTTGTATAATTTTACAATGGAGCTTTTTGTGACCTTGTTACTGAAACAAATAGTTAATCAGAGAATATTCAGGAACAAATATGTATCATGCCTCTGTATAGGAATAAAAAGTTGGAAACCACATATAAGTAGGAGTTGGGCTGCCACACAACTGGATTTGCTTAAATCTGAACACTTTATAACTCTACTTGGGAGTTGCAAACTTATAAATAACCTTACAATTGGTTAAAACTGTATTAGAACCATATGAATGAGACAGAAAGCATTTGCACTATAATCCTGATGAAACTAATTTAACTCAGTGGCTCCCAAGCCTAAAAGGGTCTCATATCTTCAGAGTTAATGCTACTTTATCATTTATCATCTGATGATAAGACAAGAGTCTAAGTGTATGTTACAGGAGATATACAGGATACCGTCCTTGCCAGGGGTGCGGAGAGAGAACTTGCTTAGCTTGGTGTACTCTTCAAATCCTGAGGGGCACTTGTCATACATCATTTGTGAATGTTTTTGAAAGCTCCATAAAACATATCCACAAGAAGTTCTGCAGACACTAGTCCATTTCAGCAGGCTTGTGCTGCATGCTTCTTCTGTGCTTATAGGATACAGTCCTAGCTGGAGGTAGAGAGCATCAAGAGCCACTTTCCCTCCCCCGAGGAACTTGTGGTCCAGTGGCATGTATCAGCCTCCTGAGAGGTGATCTGAACAGCTGTGTCAGTCTCTATATCTTGCCTCCAGTATGCGTTTCTGGAATTTTGAAAACTTTTGCCTAGCCCTTACAAGTCTTTCCTCCCTTTAAGGGAGAACTTTCTGTTTTGAAGAATCCTACCTTGCTAGCTAGCTGGCTATAGTTGTTAATAGATAGAATCACTACTAGATACTAACGGCAAAAGCTTCTAGAGTATTGTTTCGGAGGCTAGTAGGACCTCATGTCTAAAATTTGTTTCCTTATTACTTGATATTTTTTGGCCAGTGACAAGAGCCTTTTATAACACAAGAGGCAGAAGTTGCCACTGTATTAGTTTGCTAGGGCTGCCATAACAAAATACCACAGACTGTGTGGCTTAAACCACAGATATTTTTTTTCTCACAATTCTGGAGTTTAAGAGTCCAAGATCAAGGTGTTGGAAGAATTGGTTTCTCCTGAGGTCTCTCTCCTTTGCTTGCAGATGGTCGCCTTCTCACTGTGTCCTCACGTGGTCTTCCCTCTGTGAGCACACAGCTCTGATGTCTTTCTGTATGTCCTAATCTACACCTTTTATAAAGACACTAGTCAGATTGGATTAGGGCTCACCCTAATGGCCTCATTTTATTTTATTTTTGTTTAATACAGGTTTATTCATTTTTCCTGTGGGTTTGAATTCAGAATTGAAAATGTTGAACTATATTGTAGACAATTTTTAAAGGTCACTTTCAAAAGTACCACTGTGAGGGTTATAATGGAAAGATCACAAATATATACCTATGGGATGAGTTAAAAAAAAAAAAAAAAAGCTCTCCTAATCCAAAGTTTTTCAGCCTTAGCTCTATTGACAGTTTATTTTTTAAATTTTTATTGGCTTATAGTTGCTTTACAATGTTGTGTTAGTTTCTGCTGTACAGCAAAGTAAATCAGTTATACGTACACATATATCCACTCTTTTTTAGATTTCCTTCCCATTTAGGTCACCACAGAGCATTGAGTAGAGTTCCCTGTTCTATACAGTAGGTTCTCATTAGTTATCTATTTTATACATAGCAGTGTATATATGTCAATCCCAATCTCCCCATTCATCCCAATCCCCCCTTCCCCCCTTGGTAACCATAAGTTTGTTCTCTACATCTGTGACTCTATTTCTGCTTTGCAAATAAGTTCATCTGTACCATTTTTCTAGATTCCACATATAAGCAATATTATGCAATATTTGTTTTTCTCTTTCTGACTTACTTCACTCTGTATGACAATCTCTAGGTCTACCCACATCTCTGCAAATGGCACTGTTTCATTCCTTTTTATAGCTGAATAATATTCCATTGTATATATGTACCATATCTTCTTTATCCATTCCTCTGTTGATGGACATTTAGGTTGCTATACATAGAAAATCCTAAAGATGCTACCAGAAAACTACTAGAGTTCATCAATGAATTTGGTAAAGTTGCAGGATACAAAATTAATACACAAATCTCTTGCATTCCTATACACTAACAACGAAAGATCAGAGAGATTAAGGAAACAATCCCATTTACCAACGCATCAAAAAGAATAAAATACCTAGGAATAAACCTACGTAAGGAGGCAAAAGACCTGTACTCAGAAAACTATAAGATACTGATGAAAGAAATCAAAGATGATACAAACAGATGGAGAGATATACTATGTTCTTGGATTGGAAGAATCAATATTGAGAAAATGACTATGCTACCCAAAGCAATCTACAGATTCAGTGCAATCCCTATCAAATTACCAAGGGCATTTTTTCACAGAATTAGAACAAAAAATTTTACATTTTGTGTGGAAACACAAAAGACCCTGAATAGCGAAAGAAATCTTGAGAAAGAAGAACGGAGCTGGAGGAATCAGGCTCCCTGACTTCAGACTATACTACAAAGCTACAGTAACCTCCTTTGAATTTAACTACCTCTTTAAAGACCCTATCTTCAAACACAATCACATTCTGAGGTATGAGGGGTTAGGGCTTCAACACATGAATTTTAAGAGGACACAGTTCAGTGCTTAACAGCTATCTTTGCTTAGCTTGGTTATTCCCAGACTCTTGTGAAATTATTTTCTTTGGGATTACAGTACCTAAAGAACCCCCTTGATCAAATTCTTTATGTCTCTGTTCATGTAGTTTCATCTGGATTATCTTCCCTAGAGATATTCTTGTTTCTCTAGAGGAATTAAACTGAAATTAATATGATTTTGTTTAACAGTTTATTCTATTGTATTCTCATAAAGTATTGACATTATGAATTAATTCCAAGAATAAATTGCTAATGATGGATTGCTCAGCAATGTAAGAGTGTGTAAGAAGAATATTTGGAAATGGTTGTGGTTGACATTTTAGGGAGTAGTTTTGCAGAGCCCTTTTGAATAGTAATAGCTAGGCGGACTTCCTATATTTCAGCACTAAGCCAACCCTGACCAAGAGATCACTCTATTGTTCAGCCAATTTACGTATCTTCCTTTGTATTTATCTACCTTTTAATCATCTGTATCTCAGTGTTTTCAAAAAAGATCTGAAAATTAATTTAATTTTAAAGTAAAATTAAAATGAAAAAAGAGAAGGAAATATTGTTAACAGCATTATCAGGATTTAGCAACCAAAGTGCCTAGTACGTGCCAACATCATGAGAAGCACTGACGATACGGTTGTTAAGACATGGACACCACACCTTAGAGAGTAAGTTGGGGAGACATGTAAATAGATACATAAACCAATAATTTTAATGCATTTTTCTATAAACATGGTGTGGTAATGGAACAAAACAGGGGAGCTGGTGGAGGGCAGTCAACAAAGGACTTTGTCCAGAAGAAATGCTTTAATTAGGCCTAGAACGGGCTAATTATAATGTCATAAGTAAAGGAAGCGCATTCTAGAAGAGGGAATGGTGTATGCAAATATACAAGGGCATAAAATATCGTAGCTTGTTCAGGAAACTCCAAGAAACTCTTATCTTCTTGGAATAGAGATAATAAACCAGAATGAGCAAGATGTAAAGCTGATGAGGAGAGAAGGAGCCAGATCCTATAAGGTTATACAAGCTGCACAGAGAAGTTTGGTTCTCCTCATGTGGATGATGGGGAGCATTTGAAGGCTTATAAGTAGAGGAAAACAAGATCCAGGTACTACATAATTACTAAGGCTAAGATTTAAATTTAGTTCTAAGATGCTTTGAAGCCAAGACAAAAAGGGAAGCATATTTGGTTATATAGTTGTATTGTTGACACAGGAGAATGGATATTGGCCTTTAGATCAGGACACCATCTTCATTAGTGTTTAGCTTTGAAATATTTAGCAAGTGCTAAATAATATCTTTAACAGAAGTGGATATTTTATGAGCTGCTTTATTTTTGCACAGCACTCACATATATAATCTCTTATTTAATCTTCTCAACCCTGCGGCATGAGCATTTTCTATTCCATTTTACAAATGAGGAAACAGGCTCAGAGAGATCACATAGTAATTAAGTTGTAGAGTTATTATTCTAAATTCACCTCAGCCAAAATATCTATCTAAATTTTGATTAAGTGACTTAAAATATAAAAAATCCTTTTTGAGCCTCACCTATTCTCTTGTAAAACTGACAGCAATAGTAATATTTTTCCTTGTAGTATTGGTGTGAAAATTAAAGGGAAATACTCATTGGAAAGAGCCTTGCACCTAGTATATGATCAGTAAATGACACCCTTTCCTACTTCTACTCCAATACATGTATTTGTGCTACAGAAGCAAACACAGTTGGAAAACTTAGGACTTAGGAATGATTCATGAGTCCTAACACAGTTTTGGTGTTAAGTGCATATTAAAAGGTAGACAAATTAATAGCTTTAGCTGACAAAATGGTATTTAACAATGAGGTTCATTACCTCATTTCTCACAGCCAGAGTCTTTTTTATAGTGATGACTGACTCTGGGACCATCAAAATATCATTATGAAAGTAAATCCCAGTGCCTCCAAAGTAACTCCTTCCATAAAAAGAATCACCTTTTTAAAAGTATTTGTGGTTACTTTCCAGTGTAAAGCTTACATTTTCGATCCTTCATTAAATTACTAAATTTATAATAAAGGATGTAAAATAAAGACTAATAAAGTGATAGCTTGTTAAGTCAATAGAAAGTAAATAACGTGTGCTTAAGTACTATTTCTTGAGAATCACATCATGGCAAGATATGTCCAGAGCCAGGAATTAGAGCAAGTCTTTCAGAGTAAGGTACAGACTCTCTCTCAACATTATACTTAGCATTGTCCTGTTTAAAAATAAACAAACAGGGGTCTTCCCTGGTGGTGCAGTGGTTGAGAATCTGCCTGCCAATTCAGGTGACACGGGTTCGAGCCCTGGTGTGGGAAGATCCCACATGCCGCGGAGCAACTAGGCCCGTGAGCCACAATTACTGAGCCTGCGCGTCTGGAGCCCGTGCTCCGCAACAAGAGAGCCCACGATGGTGAGAGGCCCGCGCACCACAATGAAGAGTGGCCCCCGCTTGCCACAACTAGAGAAAGCCCTCGCACAGAAACGAAGACCCAACACAGCCAAAAATAAATAAATAAATAAAAATTAAAAAAAAACCAAAAACATCTCTGTAAGTCTGATTATAAAAAAAACAAACAGACAAACAAAAAACTTTTTATTTTTAAATGTGTACTGCTTTTTAAGCCAAGCATTTGTGGTGGGTATTGTCTTCTTTTGCCTGTGTTTTGCAAAGACTTTGCAAAGATGCAGGTGTTAAGCTGCAGAAATTCCAAGTCAGACTCAAAAAGCTCTTTTTCATATTGTTATATAATTAAATTGTATTATTCTATTGTGTTCTTCTAAAATGGCTCACTTCCCTCTTTTGCAAAATATATATGGTATTTTTCCAGATTTCCTTGTTTTGATGATTATTGCCCAAAGAGACATCATCAATACAGTGTGGAGTGTTGAGTCTAAAATCTTTTTCACAAACTTGAAATATTATAAAATTGGTAGTTCTTGTTCCTTTTGGACACACTTGTACAGGGTGTTTTGATTTATGTAGATTAATCAATTATGTGGGCTTGTAAAAACCTGAAAGTATTTATGGACGCTAACAGTAAATGCTACGTAAGATATATAGAAAAGGTGCAAGACACAATCCCTGGCTTGAAAAATCTTTTGATGTTGTTAGGGGAGAGTTGGAGGTGCACATGAAGCAAAGCTCAATTCTTTAATAATAGTATGTAACTAGGGACTAATTATATACGGAAGGTTAGGAATTTTTGCATATCAGAAAGTAGATCAGAGAGGTTATAGAGGTAATGGACAACTTGGACTTTTCAATATGAATAGAACTTGGCAAGGAAGAAGAGAGAAGGAAGCATCATTCTAGTGGGCATGGGGAAGAGGAAGCAGGCCTTATCGTGGTATTATTATACCTGAGCAGAAGACGTATGATGGGAGAGTTGTAGGAAATTGAGTTTCAAAAGACGTGTGGGGAATAGTGTATAAAGGACCTTGAAACTCCTCCAAGTAGAGGAGTTTGGATAAAATGCAATAGAAAATAGGAAACCATAGAAGGTTTTAAACCAGAGCCATGAAGTGGAACCCTGTGACGAGTGAGAGCAGGTGGGGGGGTCAGCGTCAAGGTTCAGACAGACCAGAGAGGAGGTGCGGCAGTAATGTAGGAGTGCAGGTGTGAGGGCCTGCGCTGGGGTCGGTGATGAGGGAGGGCATGGAGGGGAAGGACCAGTGCAAGAGGCTCTGCAGAAGAAAAATCAGCAAGCCTGGAAGATTAAGTGGGCACAGAGGGGCAAGGAAAGCACTGAGACGAATAGTACCGACCAGTTGGTATTGATGTAAACAGAGGATGGGAAGGGGAGTTGTGTAAGGCGAAAGCTGCTTTTTCAGGGAAGTCTTTACTTTTGAGAAAGAGTTTTCCAGAATTGGAAAGACACTAAAGCTTGGAGCCGGGATGAAAGGGCAAACCTTCTTTTGGGTAGTATTCAACAACTCAGACATAGCGGAAACTTTAAGGGTAGGTAGTATCTCAGAATATTGTGGTGGCCTTAGAGAATTTCTATTCATAATGCATATATTTGTTATTTCTCTTAGAAAACTGCTTCACGAATACACAGAAACATGATTGGTAGCACTGTAGTATTAATTTTCCCTGCAGAATTCCTTATTATTACAAATTTGAATGGTTTTAAAGATTCTTTAGTATTTAAATAAGTATTTTAGGACATAACAGCAAAATTCTTATTTACTCAAAAAATATTCATACCAAAATCCCCATGTAGGAGATAGATAGGTGGTTCTAAATTTGGGATTAAATGAGCATAGAATTTTCTATTTTCTATCTTCTGTATAGCAAATAGAAGTATGATATATACAATATGTATGTATTTGTAGAAAATATTATAAAATATTTGTATAAAATATATATACTAATATTCTATGAACAGAATATTTGAGAGCTAGTGTAGAGTATACTAATTATAATGGAACTTACATGTGAAAGTAACATGAGATTTTTTTTTACCCATTTTAACTGAAATATAAGTAATGGCCTCTTAGGTGTGTGTTCTGTGGTTGCTATGGATGACCTCATATTCAGACATTCTTTGGAAAAGACCTTTGAATACAGATTGGTAAAGTACCTCTCATTTAGACCACTGGAATAAACTGCATCACATCACTGTCCAGCCATGTCTGCCTGTCAAATGAAATACATTTGTTTGTAAGGCAACAAACAAAAAGCCTCTCTCAGCATGTACAATTTTCCACTTCAGTTTGTGGAAAAGAGGACCATGTTGAAATCATTTGAGGTGTGGTATAGGTTGGTCAGTCTTGGAAATCCAGAGGGAGCGTGCCCACTGCATCGTTACCTTTCACGTGTTGTTTTTCAGGAGATGGCTGTAATCAGTCATCTCACATGTGGTTTGAAAAAAGGCTTGTCTCACTGGCAAGCAAACTGTTATTTAAGTACACAATCCACTCTACTACTGAAACAGTTTTGCCAAACTTATCCAAGTATTCTCACATGCTTAAAGATGGTATAAATATCATTTATTGCTAGCAGTTTTCTTCAGACTATATGGAATGTCTTCCTGCTGCCTGCTCTAAGTGTCCCAGTTTACATTATGGCCTTTACTGCCTCTGTTTGATGGAGTGATCAGTAAAAATTTAATGACACTATAAAATAATAAAAATGTCATTAATTTACCACGGATCTTGGATGCAGTGGTTGTAAAGCTACATTAATAAACAGAATATTTTTTTACAACAAAAAGCATTGTTACGTGGGAACATATAAATAACACACATAAATTTAAGGGCAATTTTACTGTTAGCACACACATTATTATGGAATAGCCAGTAAGTGTATAAAACAGTATATAAAATTTTATTAAAATATACTGTGCACATCAAAAATTCAGCTTTTATCTAAGTGCAAAGAAAAGCCATTATTATGTGCTTACTGTTTCATTGCTGTTCTTTCCCCATATCACAATTTTACATTTGTTGCCAGCAAGAGGGAGTTGATTTTTTTTTCCTAGATGAAAATAAACCTCTGTTTTTTTAGTTATCCCAAATTCATTCTCTCTCTCCACCGATGCAAATACAGAAATGATCAATCTTGCCATGGTAGGGAGGGAAAAGTTGCTAATTTAATGCAAAGTTAAAAATAATGCCTGAGGAGTTGAATGGTTTGTTCAGTGACACTGGAAATAAGGGATAATAATGCAGCAGTCTATCTGTCACCAGTGAGGCTGCCCCGTCATTGACTCTGATAATATGTGAAGATGATGAATGCTACCGTCTTGTGGCTTGTAACATTTAACATTCATCAGCTCTCACTAAAGGGGGCTTTATCATTTAAATATCTTTATTTAATATGCAACATCTACCTCATACATCATAATTTCAAAGCACTTAGAGAGCCAACAGTCCTACAACACAGCAGAGCTGACTTTAATTTTTTTCAATAACTTTTATGTTGCCTGCATGTTTGTGACTGACAGTGCATAAGTAAGTGTCTGATCACATCACTGCATGTAAAACGCACATTTCACTGTCATCATGAAGACTGGGAAGTTTTCCTGCCTGGAGGGGTTGAGATTAAAATTAGCATTGAGGTGTTTTGTTTATATCTCCAAAATATCTACTTGCGAGCTATGTAATTTGCGAGAGCTAGTTCAAGTGCATGGAAAACTTGTAGTTAAGAGCTTGCCACCCACTGTCTATGTTTTCCATATCGGGGCATACCCATTGGCACTTAATGGCCAGAAGTTGAGGGCCTCTTGGAACTAAAGTATCTTTGAACGTCTCTCTGTGCCTCTGTCCACATTCTGTATTTACTAGGCTCATATTCAACCTCACTGGTAAAATCTTTGCTTAGCTCAGCTGCCCAGAGCTAACTTGTAGACATCAGACCCTCTTATCTTATGGTTATGTGGCTGGCAAATAAATATTCTGAGCTATTCTTTGAAGAAAAGAAGGAAATCTTCTGGGAGACTAGGTAGAAATTTATATGAAAGGGCATGGCTTTGCAGGGTCCTTCTTTAATCTCAAACACAAGTGCTTAATATTACCAAATATAAAATGCAGCCCACTGCCCAAAACAATTTTTATCATTGATTTATTTTCTGCCTATTTAACAAGTGTTTCATGGGATATTCTTCCTCGACTTCTACTCTGTCAAAATATTGATATTTTATAAGGAAAGTATCTCTGCAGAATAATTTTTTTTCAATGAAGTCAGAAAAATGTATGACTTCAAAGACACTGTGAATGTGTTGTTGAATGTTCTGAATGTTTTTTGTTATGATTAAAAACAAGCTGATACTACTGAATTGTGAGTGCACTTCACTTTTTATAAAAGAAAAGATATTATCATCATGTAAGCTTTGTTGTCTTAGGATTTTACAAACCATGGCATGTAATTTTCCCTCTTCTCCTTCCTTGTCAAAATATTGATATTCTTTCAGGAACTTTATTTATTTTTTTTACTGAGAATATTTTCCGGTAAAATCAAAGAGAATGAATGACTAGAAAGATACTTGAAATATGCATATTGATAGGTAGCACAGTCTGTTGATTTTCAGAGAAAGTTGTTTTTCCCCCCATGAAAATACAGATAAAGGTTGTTCTTCCAAGAAGATTGCAGGTGTCACATCAAAACTCCTTCTGCATTTAACATAGGGAAAGCATTCACATGCAAATATTTGAAATGCGAAACAATGTGATAAGACAAAGGTTGAATATTTTGCTTTCCCTGGTACTGCTTATTTTCACTTTAATTCTTTTTCTTTACATCATGACAACCAAAAGTGCTACTCAAAAATCGAAATTGGCTGATTAAAAACAGCTGTCCTCCCCCCACAATGTGTGAAACTCTCGTCCGGCTTGTGGTTGCTCTTTGTTGTGGCCTGCATCTGGGTTAATTTGTTCTTGTGCAGCGGCAGTGTCACATAAGAAGATATTGGGGAACCATACCTAATTTGCTTTTTATTTTCACTCTGTTTTTTATAAGTGTGGTGTTTCAGAGGTTTCCCCGCATACCGCTATTGTAACTAGTTAGTATTACCCAGTTGGGGAAATTCATGCTTATAATTTTGTTGCAGTCTTTCATAGAAATGTTGCTAGATTAAAGCAAGGTTTATACTGTGTTTTCTTCCAACACAGATTTCAACATATTCCATGAGGAAGGGGAACTGGAAGACTTCCTGCACAATTTGACTGATGGGAATTAATTATAGAAATATAATGATATTCAAAAATAATCATATTAGAAAGCACGAATGTAGTGAGACTGTACAAATGAGACACAGCCTCTATCAAGTAATTGTATGTTTGCTCTTTAAGAATATTTCCAAGTTTCTAAACATCTTACAGAAGAGAACACTCAGAGTGTTTCCGTCTAATGCCGAACATGCCTAGTACAGAACTAGGTCATTGAACAATAGACTGAACAGCAATCAGCACTCTACTGCTGCATAATGCATTAAGTATAACATGCAGAAACCATTCCCGGAGCTGGAAGCCGCTATTGCATGTCTGTAAATTCAAGCTGACATGACATTTAATATTGTTTCATAGTAATGAACAACAAGGTTTCATTCATTCATAAGCACAACACAAAGCCAAGTTTGAGTCTGGAGAGTAGCAAGGAGGAGAGAAGGGGACACGTGCTGTGTTTCTGCAGACAGGAGCACCATGTTAATTATGATCAATGAGCCCTCTGCTACTGATCCAGAGAGCTACAGGAGGAGAGTTCACTGTGATGTTTCAGACTCCTGATCCTAGAAGAACAGGTTAACAATTAAAACATCTTCGTGTTTCCCTACTATAATGGCAAGAGTGTTTAACTTTCCTGACTCAGGGCCTGGCTAGGAGTAATGTTCTCCTTTTCACTTACCAGGAAGTTACAGTTCGAACTCCTCAGCAAAATAATAGTATCAATGCCATCATCTAGTCCGCCTGCTTTGAAATATTTGTTTTTGAAATCTTCTTGTCTAAAATTCTGATTCGTATTTTTCCAGGAGTACCAATGCAAACTATGATCTCTAAAAAAGAAAATTCCTCTCCCATTGAATAACAGTATATTTTAATGGAAACTGATCTTTCAAATTTTGCAGTTTTGACTCACACCTTTCATTTGCATTCCTTTTAGAATACTGGAGCAAATCCAACAGAGAGATGTGCAGTACAGCCCTGGCAGGTTACCTGCCACAGATTTCCTTTCCTTATAGGTACTATGGTTTAGGTGCTGTCAACACTGTCAGTGCCATAAACAGGCTTTAGTGGAATCTTCCTGAAAAGTTTTCTGAGCTCAAGTTGGTCAGAAATGATGTTTGTAAATCCAAGTTTTGTCCATTAAGAAAGATAGAAACTGGAAGGAAAAAGTGGCTGCTTTGGAAGCTAGTGTAAGTCTCTGATTATTCTTTCCTCTAGGAAAGAACACGCTTTGAAAATTTGGGGCCCCAGTTAACAGGAAAGTCAAGTGAAGATGGAAAGCTGGGCCCAGGTGTCATCGATCTTACCCGGCCAGAAGATGCAGAGGGTGAGTGGCTTTTCTGTTCTGCTGCTCTGTGTGTTTCTAGAGGTATGCCTGAGGTAGATGTAGGATCTTCATGGTCTGTCTTGGGAGTCACCAGATCAATTTTCTTGGCAAATCAGAAGAAATATTAGGCTTCATTATATGTTATAGTTGAGGACTTTGAAATTCAGCTAGATTGTATGTTACTGAACACATAGCAATCCAGATACTTCAAGGTGCCATTTTAAAGTTTTAAAATAAAAGAACCCTCTACATTTCAATGAACAACAGAATTCTGTGTTTCATCCACCTCACGACATTCTTATAAAAAAAAAAAAAAAAGGACAAACATACAAAGGAGGATTTTTTACCCCCAAATCAAGTGATTCCCAGGTGTAATCAAACCATTTTGGAAACTAAATTATAGTTTGAAGCAGATCTAGCATAAAATTAATAATTGCTTGGGCAAGGCCCAGCCTGTGTCTGGGTACTAACCGTTATAAAGTCTTTTGAAAGTCTGGATGGAAAAGACTAGCTTTACTCTCAACGTGTTTACCCACAGCACTATCAATGCCTGTCCGCTCCTCTTCCTTTTCTGTTTGTTTTAAATGCACAAGCAGCAAAACAGCAGAGATTGCTCCCCAGAGGCTGGGTACAATCTATGAGTTAGATCAGCACTTTAGTAGTAGCGTCGCCTGGTTATTTACTGTGTCATCCCAGAGTAGGGACTGGTTTTCCCGTTAGCTGTTGCTGTGTCAGAATCCCTCCCACCAGTCAGGGAAGATTAATTTGTTCTCTTTAGAGTAACACAATACTTCATCCATCTCGGGTCCCAGCTAAAGTCCTTTAGCTTGAGGGGAAAAATCTTACTATTATCCCTTTTACTGGCAGGATTCCTTCCAGGACCCTAATCCCTTGAAAACACATGAAGACATTTAATAGCAGCATCTGAACTGAGCATGGCTTCTAGTGATAGCTTGGGGCCATCCGAGGCAGTTCAGAAATCCCTGGCATGAGCACTAATAGATGGGTAGCATCAGCCCTTAGGAAGTACTTCAGAGAGTTTTCAGAAGGCGGGTTTTTCATGCCAGTGGGAGAGACTAATGCTTAATGATAGTCCTGGGGACAAGGTGTTAAAATAAACTCTGATGGCTATGTGCATGTGTGAGGGGAGTGGGGAAGGAAGGGAAGCGAAGGGAAGAGGAAAAGGAAGAGGAAGAGGAAGAGGAACAGGAGCAGGAAAGGAGGAATAAAGAGGACTCTGAACCAGAAGTATACTCACTGTCTTCCATGAAGAAGGTGTACTGAGAGCACGGTGACACTGACCTTTTTATAGGCACTTAGAAGTACATGATTTTCCCCTGGTGAGGATTGAGGTTCTGTGGTCTAGGGAACTAGTTATTCAGGTGTGGCACATCTCAATTTTGTTGCAAGATGGTACTACAGAGTACCTAAACCTTTGACCAGACACAGTGAAATAATACTTTTCATCACTTTGGAGTATTCAGTCTGTTAATTTTTCCGTAGACTAGGAGTTACAGAGTTCCATTGCCTTATCCTTGTTCTAACAGAGTTTTCTTAATCTGTCATTCAGCTTTCTTCACTTACTTCTTAACTGTACAATAGGTATAAAGTCATTTGCCTCTCAGTAATACTAATAATCTAGTTGATATCATGTGCTTGGTAAGTTAAAAATCATGGTCAGAGTTATTAAGCATTATAGAAAGAAAAAGTGAAAAGCTTAACTGTAGAGAAACATACTGTATAGAAAAATCTGTGGAACTTCCATTCAGTATCCAGATTGTCTGGATTCAAACCAATTTCCTAGTTACTTTGCTTTTTTTAGGCAAACATTTATCAAGCATTTATATGCCAGAGAATATGCTAAGCTTTTAACACATGTTTTCTCATTTAAATCATATACAACTCTGTAAAGAAGGTATTTTTTTTTTCCATTTTACGGATGAGAAAATTAAGGCTGAGAATAGTTAAGTAACTTGCCTCAGGTCACATAGCTAGTAAGGGTAGAGCTGAGAGTTGATCCCAGGCAGCCTGGCTCCGGAACCCAAGCCATTAAGTACTGTGCTATCCTGCACCCTCTGTATATACAGATACAGAAGCGGTGCCTTCATTTTTCTGAACAAACTCCTTGTGACCTTCCTCAGTATGGCCCATTTCCTCTCCCCTAAATATAGCAAGTCATGCCATGCCCCAGCTCTCGTGTTACTCTGTCACACATAGCAGCAATGCCTGATGAGTGTAATAGTAGAAGGGCTGTAGTGGCCCAGGAGCTTAAGGAGCGTGTGAAAACCTCCCTTCAGAAGCTTGCCCAGAGTTGCCATTGAGACCTCGTGTGCTTTTGGGGGACTGTGAGTTCATGAATGGAGTCAAGTTACCTGCTCTAAAATCGACAGAAGTGCAGTGGCTTTGTGAGGACTGCTGGGATGCGTAGCAGCCTCTGCTGACTTCAGGATATTTCCTGGCATCTGTTCAAGCGTAAGCTGATTGCAAAGCCTGCTGGAGTTGCAGTTCATATTAAAGTCAGAGTAGATAACAGGTACACATAATACTTTCTCCACTTTGCTCCTCCATATTTCCCTTAAGAGGAAGAGTAAGAAGGAAATGAAGTGAAAGAATACCTAAAAAATTTATTCACTCCTTCAGTCAGTCTTGGTCTAAAAACAAACAAACAAACAAACAGACAAACATTTCTTGAGTGCCTGTTCTGTGTGCCGGTCCCTGAACTAGACACCGGATAAACCAAAGGAAGCAAAACAAATATGTCTCTGACCTCTTGGCACTTAAAGTCTAGTGAAGAAAGACAGAAGATTAAAAGGGGTAATGCATACATAGATACATGAGAGATATAATTATCACTGAGAAAAGTACTAAGAAGATCAAGACTTCTTTGTTCCCCACAGAGGTTCAGAGCGAAAACTACTTAGGTAAGCTCCATTGGCAGGTAAGTTTTGTAGCTCTCACCCAGGATGTCATCCCTTCTTAGTCCACACATGATCATCTCCATGTTTCCTCTGGCTTTGGACCAGTTAAAATATTTTTCCAGCTTTATTGACATATAATTGACAAATAACATTGGTGCAGATTTAAGGTGTACAATGTGATGATTTGATACACGTATATATTGGGAAATATTACCACAATAAGGTTAGTTAACACCTCTGCACCTCACAGATTACCTTTTTCTGGTGAGAAAATTTAAAAACTACTCTGTTAACAACTTTCAAGTATATAAGACAATATTTTTAGCTATAGTCACCCTGCTGTATATTAGACCCCCAGAGCTTATTCATCTTTATAACTGGAAGTTTGTTCTCTTTGACTGACATCTCCCCATTTCCCCCACCGTCTGGTCCCTGGAAACCACCATCGTACTCTCTGTTTCTATGACTTCAGGCTTTTTAGATTCCGCATATGTGTGAGATCATATAGTATTTGTCTTTCTCTGTCTGACTTCACTTAGCGTAATGCCTTCAAGGTCATCCATGTTGTTGCAAATGGCAGGGTTTCCTTCTTCCTTTTTATGGATGAATAATATTTTTATCACATTCAAAATATGTATATATAGCTATATAACATATTATGTAATATATGTAATACATAATATCATTTATCACATGAATTTATATATATGTATATATAAAACAGTCTCTTTATCCATTCTTCTGCTGATGTATACTTAGGTTGTTTTCTGTGTCTTGGCTATTGTGAATAATGCATAATGTCAGCTTTAAGGGGCTATGCCCTTCTTCTCCTTGCACCCCATTCTCCTGTGTGGCTTCTGAAGTGACTAAAGTAAGCCTGGCTTTCCAGGAAAATGTCTGCTGCCAGTTGCGAAAATGCCAATATCACTTAGTAAGCAACTTGTAGACCTGCTTCATAGCTTTGAACATGGAATCAGCAAGGGAAAGGTCACCAAAAGAGGCAGCTGTGCGTGTGTATTAACCACTCATCAAAATCAAATGACAAAACCGTAAGCCAGGAAAACAGAAATTAAAAATATAAAAGGCAAATGTCTTCAAAATTTTATTTTTAAAGTCCAGCTGTTATTTGGCTTGAATATGACAAGACAGCATTTCTTGTTCACCATGATATTTATAAAACTACAAATTCATCGGTGCTGGGGGCTTAGGAAACATGTTTAAGGTCTTGTTATACTTTGGAGCATTTGTTGGCTTTATATGTATTGAGCGCACAAAAGTTGTTAGCTCCTATGTAGGGCATGTAAGGAAGAGAGGACTCAATTAATTGAGTCTGTCACCATGTATTAAGAATGACGAACAGATGTTTAACTTTTTATGGACTTTTCATATGGCGTTTCCCCTCTCCTTGTTCTCCTTAGGCAAGAGTGCAATTCTTATCCCAACCCTCCTAATTTCAGGGTTGCAAAGTATAGTAGAAAGGACTCTGGTCTGGTTATTGGGAAATTTGGATTAAAGTTCCTTTGCTAAACGAAGGCAAATAAGTGATGAGTGCCCCTGGGCTTAACTTTATCTTTTAAAATAGGTATGTTGGATTCCATTATCTCTAGGGTTCCCTCCAAATGCAAGATTGTTATTACGGTCTTCATGAAACATAGAGTGTGTTTCTTACAAGAAAGGTGATCTGTCCACAATAGCTTTCACTTGGTTTTTTCTTCAGAGAAATAAAAGAGGAGACCAATACCATTGAGAGTATATTTGTACCATTTGCTGAATCGAATTTTCAAGTCTTTGATCTTTTCTTTTTATTAATGAGAATGATTTTTTCTTTTTATTAATGAGAAGATCTCTCCAGTAGCATTTCCCAATTACCTTTCACAGATGGACCCCCCCCCCCCGCTTCTTCTTCTCTTCCCCCTAGCAACGATAGTTGTAGCCTGCCTTATTTTTTATATTCTCTCCATCCTGTTTCTTCTCTCTCACACACCTGGGGCCTCTAAAGGGACACTTTCTTTTTTTCTGTTTTTCAGAATAGTTTGGGTAAGAAGACATTCTTCTAACACCTCTTTTAATTCTCAAATTCAATTATTGTGTCCCAGCGTCAGAGGGAGGCAACACCTCATTTTTTTTTGTTTTGTTTTTTCACACCTCATTTTGACGTGGAGCATAGTGGAATATGAGCTCTAAAAGGGATGAGCTCTGAAAGTGATTACCATTAGGCAGGCTTTTGGACCCTGGGTTGGAACTGTAATGATGTGCTGTCCTCCATGTATTAAAAACTTGCATTGCTTTGAATGGAAATGGATATGTGCACCAAGAATAACCCCTTTTAGAACTGTTGCTCTCAGGTTCTCAGATTTGCTTAGAAAGGTTTTATAGATTTGTACTGAATTTGTGAATTGGATCCCAGCCAAGATGGCCTTAACCCTTCTGAAAGCTTCATTTTTTTTGTGAACTTCTGATTGCTTCTAAGTTTTAAATCTTAGGATAGCTTTATTATTGTCAACTTAAGCTCTCTGTTTATAGACAAATAACAGGGACTGCAACTTTTCCTCTTTTTCCTTAAAAAATGCACCACTTAATATGAATGTCTTCTCCTAAAAATCCTGCTTACCCTTTGATCCATACTCTGGGAAATCTTTGAAGCTTTTCACATTTCCTTTCCCCTCCCTGGATCCTTACTCCTGGTAGAAAAGGAAGATTGACTTGATGATACACGGCTCATTCAAGGCAGCAGAGGCAAGCTGTAGTATAATCTGGGGAGGGATTTAAAGGCTACATCTGCTTACAGTTTGGAATGTAAAGGTCATTATTTGTTCAAGCCCACCAGAATACAGTGCTTCACATCACAACATTTAGATTCGCAGAATTGGAATAAAGGAGAGACATGTAATCAAATTTACAATTCCATCCAAGAAGTCCCTTTTTATATCCCTGACAAGTAGTCATCTCATTTCTGTTCGAATGCCTCTAATAGTCTCATGACAGAAAACTGACTACTTCCTGAGAAGCTCATTCCGGTTCTAATTTTTAATTCTTTGTTATTTGTCTTTGCTTCCTTATAACTTCTACTCATTGGTTCTAGTCTGACTTTTGGATTCCAACAAGATAAAGCTTACCATTTCTCCACGTGACACCCCTTCAGATATTTCCTCAAGGGTTAGGAAACTTAAATTCTAGTTGTTCTACCCTAAGCAAGTCAATTTCTTTCCCTGAATTTTCTCAGCTGTAGGTGAGGAAGTTGATGTAGATGATTTCTGGTTTTTAAACTCTTATCTTACTGCTGTACAATTGAAATCATTCACCTTTCAGTCAACTAGAAAGTAACAAGTGTAAATTAGGGACCATACCATCTTTAAAATAAGTGAAATTATTATTGAAATATATCAGAGATGAGATGTCTTTGTCCAAGAAGGTATCCAAGTACTAGATTGTATACCAAGAATAAAAGATGGGGAATTACACATATTAAAATAAAAGACCCAGGGAAATCCAGAGGGAGCACCAACCAGAGCTTTGCTGTGGGCTTATGGGTCTGGCCTTCCATAGCTGCCTAAAATAGCATTTCCAGGCATCTCAGAAAAATGAATAGGCAAAGTAGTCTGTATGGAACCAGCAGGCTGAGGTCTGAGGCCAGGATGGGTGGCCAGGGAGACCCCAGACATGGTGAAAACTGAGTAACAGCCACACAGGCTGGGAGATAAGCAGAGTTCAAAAAGCCCTTGGCTCTAGACTAACTCTGTGGTATCACAAAAATGTATTTTACTGTGGATATAAACAGTTTTAAAGGATCCTGTGCACCAGTTTATATCAGCGCTATATATAAAGTGCAGCTCTCTTAAACAAGCAAATAAACTTCTCTTAAAGAAATATATTTGCTGTGTCTTAAAAGCTCCCAAATAACTTTTAATGTTGGTAGAAAACAATTTCCATTGAACTTTCCAAGTGATGGATAGTCCTGATGGGATAAGAGAGTGAAATGTCAAGATTCTTGTATAACTCCATCCCCTAATACTCCATAAAGGGAATTCAACCTGCTTCTTAGAGTTGCTTAAGCTAGAAAGCCCAATCAAAGCCCCGGCCTCCCTTTACTGAGGAGCCTAGCCCTGTCCAAGAGCTGGTTTCTCATTGGGCTGCCTTCTCTAAAGAGGTATCATTGACAGTGTCACCACACACACAAAATTATCTGGTTTTCTGACTGAATACCCTCTGTTCTGGGGAAGAAATGCTTGTCTATGCCATTACTGAATCACACACAGCAAGTGCTCCCCCATCTTGCTGTAGCAACTGGGTGACAAAAGATTTAACGCTATCTACCATGAAAATTAGACCCAAGACAAGAACAGCCGGCACATGTTCCCAATGGGACTGCAAAATCAGTCTGTGGTTCCTCAGCAGTATATATGTCTGCTTCACATAAACCAACATATTAGAATAAACGCTGGCTGACAGAGGTCTATCTGCCATGTCTGGACTAACTGTGTAGTGACTGTTGAGGTGTGGACCTTGTCTAGTTCCCTGTCCCTAGAATCCTCTTCTCTTGGCAGCAAGAGCCCCTTGACTTCCCATCTGCGGGCTGTAGAATTCAGCCCAACCTTAGGCTGGTGGAATTTAAAGAGTCTCAGGCCAATTTGGTGGGCTCTTTAAATTCTCTCTGCTTAAGGTCAAGACCAAACTTGAGAACAACCTTTTTTTTCCTTCTTTTCAAGTTCTGATAACTGTGCTTCTAACTTAGTCACAAAATTCAATAACCGACCAGCTCTCCCCTATTTTCTGTTACTGACTTCCCTATCTTTGTTTTTTCTTTAACTAAGAAATTCTTATCTTTGACTAGCTCCTTCTTTTAGATACACTGTCTCATTTTACTCGATCACTGTTTGTTCACACACACTAGCTGTCATTTCATCCTCTTTAGAGGTGGTTGTCTGTAGACTGAGCCACCAGTTCTGATAGCCAGGTCTTTCCAAACAGGATCTATCCCTACTCAGAGTCCCCCAGTCTTTAGTTTTACCCACATGTTCAAGTTATAATTTACCAATTATCTCTTATGTACATAGCACTGTTACGAGCACAGAGAGAAGGATTTTTTAAAAGATGGACTATACTGTATTCTTCAAGAGCTAGTAATGTAGTTGGGATAATAATATTAGCATACACAGAAAGCAGAACAACCTAAGGTGTTATATGTTATAGTACATCATTAGAGAAACAGAAAAGAGTGCTATTTAGAAGAGGAACCTACAGTGCTTTGTTGACAGCCATGATTCTGGAAGGTCTGATAGAAATATAGCTGGAGATAAGCCTAGGTTTGGAAAAACAAAGAGAAGGAGAAGAACTTTCAGTTGAGGGAATAATCCAAGCAGACACAGAAATGGTAAAGTACACGGACATTCACAAGGAGGTTCCAGAAAGGAAGAGTCACTTCTCATCTCTGTGTTCTCCACCAAGCCCAATACAAAGCTTTCCACATATTTATACTCAGTGATTATTTGTTGAATTGAATATGTTATAAAAATAGCTGGGTTCCATATTGTGGAGGGCCTTGAGAGTCAGGCTGAGGAATTTGGACTTTGCTACCAACTAAAAAGGCATTAAACTTTAGTTGTTCAAGATTGACTTAGATTATGTATAGAGGTTAAAATTAATGGAAAAGCAGGAATTAGGTTGGTCTTGGTGGTCTGTTAGTCTCTTTATTCCTCTGTTCTCTTTAATGTCCTTTCAGAGGGGCTATTCAATGGCTGTCTTTTCATATTACATCATGGGAGAGCTGAGTAGGTGTTAGGAGGGTTTTTAATTCAAGTCATTTTAAAAATACCTCTTTTCCTCCTGGGTATAATACTCATTTACATATGATTTCACTTTGTCTGCTGTGACTGTTCGATGCCTTACAGATCAGTCTTGTACTTTTGCCTATCACTAGAGGAGAGTGATCTTTTTTAAATTATTTTGTTCAGTGGATATTTACCCTTAGATGTGATGTCCCAAATTAGGTCATGGTACCAGAGGGAAGAGATTGTGTAAGAACCCATCGATATTTGCGTTATACTGTAAACTGTTACATTTAGGAGTAGGCTGTAAAAGGTAACTCTGAACTAAAACTTAATATCCCAAGTCACAGCCCTGGAGAGAAGAATTTCATAAGCAGTATATTCAACCGTTTAAAATTTTTACTAAAAATGAAAATTGCACCTTACTGGCTTATGTATATTTACTTTCATGGCAGAGAAATCACTTCATGCTTCTTCAATATACGCTGACTTTTCACTGGGAAGGTTGATCCTGCATGAGGACAGAATGAGAAATGATAACAGCACCTATTCCATGCTGCAGAGTCACAGAACTGCTGGTAGAGGAGAAAGGAAAAACAATTGTCAAATGTCCCTGAAACTTCCCTGCCCTTTATTTATTATACAGTCAGTAATCCTAATTCTTTGTTATTCCAGTGAGTCCTTTATAAAAACCTGATCTATAAGTTCTCAAGATAATGGTTTCTTCTTTTCTTTTCTTTTTTTCTGGCTTGAACTGAGCAGCATAGTCTGGTGTTTACAGGCCCCACAGGTGGGAACTGGGGAGGTGTGAGATGGTCTTTTTGATTGTGTCTTAATGCATATTCGATACATTTTAGTTCTATATCATAGGGACACTCTTGAAATATATTTTTAGCTTTGGGTCAGAAAAGAGGCTCCATTAAGTAGTAAATTGCACTCTCCAGCTAAGGGCTCATTTTATAACTACACTGAAGGACAGGACTGTGCAGTATAGGAAGTATCACCCAGGTATGGGGAAAGACTAGAAAGGGAACAAATATGAGTTAAGCACCGGCTATGTTCCTGGTACTAGAATAGACATTCTACTACCTCTACTGCCATTACTACTGCTATTTCTAAAGGCAGCTACTGTTTAATGAGTGGGTACTGGGTTCCAGTCACTGCTAGGAAATTTATGTTCCCACTTAATCCTCACAAGGATCCAGACAAGCAGAAATTATTAGCTCTCTTTTATAAGGAGATGAAACTGTAGTTTAGAGAAGGGAAATAAATTACCCAAGGTTACCTAGGAAAGATCAAATCAAAATTCAAACCCACATCTGTCTAACTACATAGCATCTGAGCCACACTGACTCCCATTTTTCTCCAAGATGAGCTGATTCAGTTGGTTGCTTTTGTTGAAGTAGTTTTTTCCTCTTGGTTTTCATTAAAAAGCAGAAAAATTTAATGAGAAATAGAAACCTGTGAAAGTTGTTTTTTTTTTTTTTTTTTTCCCAATCTTTCAAACCACACAAATATTAACTACCTTTCAAATACTTTCACCAGATTCTCAGGGCAGCTAAGTTTTGATAGACTACAAAATTGAGTTGACTACCCCAAATCCTCGTGCCCTCTCCTTCTAATACTGTCTATTTCCATATCCCTAACCTTAAAAAAATTAGTTTCTACTGCACCTGTGATCTGCATCTCTCATTCTAGTAAAAGGCAGATTCCCTGGGACAAATTAATTTTAAATTTAATTAATTAATTAAATAATTAATTAAATTAATTTTTTTAAGAGTTTTTAATCTAAGTCTGGATACCATTGAAACAATTCAGCTGACCATTTTAGAAATTTACTTTGATGGCAAGTGTGAAACTTTGGGAATAGTTACATTTGAGTTCATTGTGATTTTGCCACTTACTAACTATGAGATTTGGGCAATTTAACCTCTCTAACCTCAGACGTGGATTAGATGATCTTTAATATCCCTCTCGTGTTAAAATTCTCTAATTCTATGAGCATGTTTTATCCATTTCATGTTGACTCTATCTAGGGAAGGTCCCATCATATGCCTATTTGAATATATACTTCAGTTGTATATATTTACACAAACCCGAGAGCATTAGAATAGCTTTCAGATTTAATATTTCCAAAAAGCTCCGACTTGCGTTATCATCCTTTCAGGATTTCCCCGGAAGTGGGAGGCCAGGATTTCAGATTTGTACAGTGTGGAAAGTCAATAAAAGAAGTAAGATTAGAACCAATGATCTCTGACTTCCAAACAACTGTGGGTACGTTTTCCCATTAAAGCCATTTTTATTTTATAGAGGGTTCAAGTAAGGCAAAGTACTTAACAGAATGTAAGAAATAAATGGGATTTATACAAAATCTGATTTCAGAAATTCCCAGGTTCTAATGCAACATGTAGACATCTGAATCTCACTCTAAAATTTTCACTGTCGAAGATGTCAAATGCTCTCTGCTATGACATTTGAGTACTTACCTTATGCCAGCTTATGCACCGGACCCTAGCGAAGCAGTTATGGATAAGACACAGTGTTGTTCCTGCCCTTTTAAGGTGCATAGTCTAGTGAAGAAGGTGGGCAGATACAACTGGCAATTTGGATAAAATATAGTAAATGTAAGATAGAGGCAGGCACAGGGTGCTGTGGGAGCCTAAAATACTTAGCCCAACCTGACAAACCGGGTAAGACTGTCTGGGCAAGATGATCCCTGACGTGAGTCAAAGAATGAGTCGATTGCAAGATGGGGAAGAAATTCCAGGAAAAGGGAAGGCATGGACTCCTAGTATAAAACAACATGGTATATAGAGAACCGGAAGTAGTTCAGTATTATAAAGCAAAAGATTTTCAAGTAGAGTAGCTAGAGATGAAACTGGAGACATATAGAGAGCCAGGTCATGGAGAGCCTTGAATACCATACTAAGGAGTTTGGACTTCATCTTTTGGGCATTAGGGAGCCATTGAAGACTTTAATATAGGAGCGCTCTGGTCAGAATTGCATTTGTCATGGATTACCCTGGCTGAAATTAGGAAGAGGTATTTAAGTAGAGACTGGGGACTCAAAAGTGGAAATAAACTTCAGCTAGAAGGCTGGTATTTAAAATAGTCCACCAGAGAGAATGAGGCCAAGGCAATTGATGAGTGATAAGGGTGGAAATGAGAGGATGGATTTAGTAGTATCTTTGTTAACTAACTCTGAGATTTGCTTCATCTTGGTTTGTGCTTCTTAATTTCATGTAGAGTCTATGGTAGTATATTGAGTTGGATGAAGCCAGAAGCTGCTGAGCAGCATGAATTATTTAGTCTACCAGCTTTTCACCAGCCTCTGTATTCTCCAAGGGAATCTGCTTGAATCTGAGACTGGTTCTCCTGAAAACTTAGGGAGCCAGAACCTATTTTTGTCTTATTTCCTCCACAGTGGTCTCTGGTTCAAACTTAAATAATGCCTTTCTGCCTGGACTCAACAGCTTGTAAACCCTCTCCTGTGCATACAAATAGCAAATAGATAATAAGTAGAGTATTTGATGTTCTGTGCTACTTTCAGGTCATTAAAATAAAGAATCACATACGTTATCTCAGTTGCCCTAGGATCCTGTAGTTGAAATAAGATAAAGGGCTCTGTTGAGCTGTCTGTGTAAAGCAAATATAACTTGAGAATTTAAAAAAAAAAAAAAAAAGAAAGTAAACATGGGCAGCAAAACTGCAAGCAGGAGACCCTTGAAAACACAGCCTGGTGTATCACTGGTTAGAATTTCCTTCATTTTGCAAAGCCACGAGCCACATGCATCAGCTCACCACAAAGTCATTAAGCCTTTTTAAGCTCAGATGAAAAACATTAACAAATACCACAAAAGGCTTTAGTATAGGCCCTTTGTTCACTCACATATGGCACTTTATAACTCCTGCGCCACTCTGGTCGTGGTGTTTGTTTAAGCTGCCTCCATCAGGCTGGTCCTGAAAGAACAAAAGACATCTTGAGCAATCCTAAGCAGGAAATGGGCTAATCTAAACATGGTTTGTGACACTTTAAGTAGAATAGAAAGGGGAGGGATTGATTAGTCATTAATGTCCAATTGGCTCCATATGGATGTTGCAATAATAAAGCCTTTTTTCAGAGCAGTAGCAGAGTTATTGAATTAGAGGTTTATGTTTCCTCAGAGCTGACCTTAGGGAATTCCCTTTTGGTTCTTCTTGTTGATCTTTTAAAGAGAATGGAGTTTCCAATAGGAAAAAATAGAAGCCTTATCTACAATAGCACTTGCTCATAATCCTGCAACCAAGGAATGCATTAATTTAGCATTGTTTTAATCCCTGCTGTAATTTCACTCCTTAGTGCTTTCTTTGCATGCTCTTGCATCTTTGGACCAATTAGATAGTGGCATGAACATCATAACTGGTAATAGACTCCTTTAATGTGCTTAACAGTGCAGGGAAATGGCATCCTTACAGGGGGAAAGCAATGTTCCAGCCAAGGAATGGTGGGCTTTGAGATTCAGAGTTATTTCATGTCACTGAATAGTGCCTGGGGTAGCTTTGGTGTAGGAGAAATGCACTAGACTTAAAGTCAGAAGACCTAGGTTCTAGATCTGGCTCTGTTCCTTGTTAGCAATATACTAGCAGCCGGTTATTTCAGAGGCAGGTAACTTACCTCTCTGAGCCTTGGTTTCCTCATCTATAAAGTGAAGTGAATATATTTACCCTCTTACCCATTTCAAAGGATTGTAAGGAGGATTGAGATAATGTATTTACTGAAAGCACTTTGTAAATGTTATTGTAGGTAAAATTCCTTAGTACACGTGGTGTTTCTATTCTGGAAACTGATCTCTGGTCTAGACTAGTGAAAAACATAAACTGTTCTTTAAAAGAATTACTTTGGTACTCTAATTAGTGAAATGTCTGTTTCCAAATTGTCCAGCGGAATTTTTTCTTTATGTGTACACTATATATGTTTATATCTCTATCTCTATCTATCATCTATCTATCTAATTTATTCAGTAAATTTCATGGTATAGATAAGTTCAATACTTGAGGTAAGTAGGGCATTTGAGGTAGGTAGGGATTAAAGAGCCTTAAAATGAAAATAAGGAAATGAAAATTTTCCTATGGCTTTCTCCTGCATTGAAGAATGCAAATGAAGAATTAACACTTTAATCAAAGTACCACAGGTTATGCATCTTTTGTTGCTGTACCTCTGATTCCCTTTTTTTCTTTAACCAACCTCTAGTTCAGAAGAACTATGCATCCATATTTTGCATTTGCCGTCTTTAAATCATGACACCCATCAGTAAGTCATTCTTTGCTAACCTATCTAGCTAATCCTTTATAAAAGACAGAGCTCAAACCGTACTCTTCCACTGCTGGTATCCCTCCTTCTCTGAAGATGAACACATCAGTTCTCTAATGATTAAGGTTCTCGCTCAGCCATGGAATGTATTTTCCTGCCAAGTAAACCACTAGGATAGCCAAATCATCCATCTCTTTTATTTTCCAAGAAGAAATCAAATTTGAATTTCAAGTAGCCTTCTTATAATGAAAGTAAGTTCACATTCTGGCAGTAAGTTGGAGTGCAAAGTTAGCAGAACTTCCATAATCATAGACAGACAGCTGTCAGCCATCCCTACAACATAGTGAATTAGACCTCTACAATATTAAGATACATTTGGTGGAATAAACTTGGTGAAAAAAATCCAACCTATGTCATATTAATAACTTCCTCCTTTCCTAATTTTTCATGTCTGCTTCTAATATTCCTTCATCTTCTACATTTTTGTTTCTGATGCACTCATGATCATTTTCTCTGTTAACTCAAATGTGTCATGTAACTCTTTCAAAATCCCACAGGAGAAAATTAACTCTTCTGTTGATAGACTAAAGTAGTCTAAAATAGTGTGATTGTCAAGGACCCAATGGTGTATATTATATTTGTCTCTTTTTATTAGTAAGCAACCAATTGTAGCATTTTTGCCCCTTTTAATAATTCTTTTTGCTAAATGAGACTCTTTTTTTTTTTTTTTTTTGAGTTCACAATGGCCTGAATATGCCACACACTCAGGTTTACAGAGAAAAGAATCTTTCAGAAAAATATCACTTACGTTCGTTTGTTTGGTTTCCTGTTTTACTTTGGTACTTTTGTTTTTACCTTTTTTGAACTAAGCACTGAAATAGTTTTATTTTGGATAGTATCCCATTGTACGTATATACCACAGTTTGTCCATTTTCCAGTTATTCTCAGCCTTTGGTTATTCTGAATAAAAGTGCTATTATATTCTGAAAAGTTCTCATTTGTTTTGGGTAAGTATTTAGGAATGGAATTACAGGTCATCGATGAATGTATATTTTACTTTAAAAGAAACTGCCAAGCTGTTTTCCAAAATGGTTATGCCACTTTACACTTCTACTACCAATATGTTTGAGTTCCAGTTGCTGCATATCCTTGCCAACATTTAGTGTTTTAATCCATTCTAGTGGGTGCAAAATGGTATGTGGCTTTAATTGCCTTTTCCTGATGACTAATGACATGGAATACCTTTTCATGTGCTCAATGGCCATAACTGTATCTTCTTCTGTAAGGTTTTTTTATGAGTCTTTTTGCCTATTTTTAAATTAGACTGTTTACTTTTTGTTTTTGGTAGAAGTTCTTTATATATTCTTGATACAAGTCTTGTCAGACGTGTATTTTTCCCCAGTCTGGGCCTTAACATTTCATTTTCTTAACAATCACTTTTGATAAGCAGAGTCTTAATTTTGATAAAGTTCAATTTATTATTTTTCTTGTATATTTAGTGCTTTATCTGCCATATCTAAGAAACTTTGCTTACTACAAGGTCACTAAAATATTCTCCAAGATATTCCTTGAGGAGTGTTATAGTTTTTCCTTTTGTTTTAAATTATGATTCACCTCAATTAATTGTTGGGTGTAATGTGTGTTAAGAGGTCAAAGTTTACTTTTTTCCCCATATTTGTCTACTTGTTCTAGCACTGTGTGTTGAAAAAAATGATCATTTTTAATAGCCTAAGTCTTTATTGAAAATTGACCATATATGTGAGGAGGATTTAATTCTAGACTGTCTGTTCTGTTCCACTGATCTATTTGTCTATTCTTTTTAAAAAATTTTTATTGTAGTATAGTTGCTTTACAATGTTGTGTTAGTTTCTACTGTACAGCAAAGTGAAGCAGCTATACGTATACATATATCCCTTCTTTTTTGGATTTCATTCCCATTTAGGTCACCACAGAGCATTGAGTAGAGTTCCCTGTGCTATACAGTAGGTTCTCATTAGTTATGTGTTTTATACATAGTGTATATGTGTGTGTGTATATATATATATATATATACATATACACGATATATATGTATCGATAGTGTATATATGTCAATCCCAATCTCCCAATTCATCCCACCCCCACCTTTACCCCTTGGTATCCATACATTTGTCCTCTATGTCCGTGTCTCTATTTCTGCTTTGTAAATAAGATCGTGCATTCCAATTTTTTCAGATTCCACATATATGCGTTAATATAATACATTTGTTTATTCTTTTAACAATCCCACACTGTCTTTATTACTCTAGTTTTTACAAACAAAGTATTTTTTACTGTAAGTCTTGAAATCAGGTAGTTTGAATCCTCCAAATTTCTTCAAGTTTGTTTTGGATGTTTTTACTGCTTTATTTTTCATATAGTTTTAAAAATCATCTTGTCAATTTCTAAAAAAACAGTCTTTTGCAATTTTAATAGGATTGGGTTGAATCTATAAATAAATTTGGAAAGAATTGACATCTTAACAATATTGAGTCTTCAGATCCATGAACATGTTGTATTCCTCCATTTATTTAGGTTTACTTTATTGAACTCACAAATGTTATATTGTTTTCAGTGTAGAGGTCTTGCACACTTTTTTGGTTAAATTTATTCCTAAGAATTTTATTTTCTGATGCTATTATGAATGTAAACTTAAGAAATTATTTTTTAAATTGCTGCTAGTATATAGAAGTACAGTTGATTTTTATACTTTTATATTGTATATTGCAATAATGGTAAATTTACTTTTTAGTTCTAGTAATTACTTTGCAGATTTCTTAGGATTTCTATGTAAACAATTATATTATCTATGAATACACATAACATTACTTATTATTTTCCATTTTGCATGCTTTTTATTTCTTTACCTGCAGAAGAATGTTGATTAACAGTGGTAAGAGTGGACATCCCTTGCCTTGCTCTTCACCTTGGAGGAAAGCATTCAGTAGTTCACTATTAAGTATGATGTCCTACAGGTTTTTCTTAAAAGTTCTTTATCAGACTGAGGAAATTCCTATCTATTATTAGTTTCCTGAGAGTTTTTGTCATGAATGGGTATTGCATTTTGTCAAAACCATCTTCTGAATCTATTGTGATGATCATGTTTTTTCCCCTTTGTTTTGTTAAATTACATTGCCTGATTTCAAATATTAAATTACTATTACATTTTAACTTCATTTATCCTGAGATAAATCGTACTTGGTCATGTTTTATTATCAATTTTACATATTACTGGGTTTAATTTGCTAATATTAAGAATTTTTGCACTTATGTTCAAATCTCTGTCAGGGTGTGCTGTTACTTCATAAAATGAATTTGGGAAGTATTCTTTCTTCCTCTACTTTCTTAGTTTGTGTAAGACTACTATTAGTTTTTCCTTAAATGTTTGGAAGAATTTACCAGAGAAACCATTTGAGATTGGAGTTTCCTTTGTGGGAAGGTTGTTGGCTATAAATTGAATTTCTTTATTAGCTATAGGAGTATTCAGACTTCTTATGTATTCTTGAGTGAATTTTAGCAGTTTGTGTCCTTCAAGGAATTTGTTCTTTTCATCTAAGTTGTCAAATTTATTGGAATTAAGTTACTCACAATATTTGCTTTCTATCCTTTTAAAGTGAATAGTATCTATAGTGATATCCCCTCTTTCAATCCAAATATTGATATTTTTGTTTTCCCTTTTTGTAGATCAGTCTCACTAGCAGTTTATCAATTTTATTGATCTTTTCAGATTACCAATGTTTGGCTTTGTAAATTGTTTCCTATTCATTGATTTCTACTCTTTATCCATTCTGAAAATCTCCAATTTTAACTGGATTATTTGATTCATTTATATTTAATGTAATTATTAATTTTGATGGGATTAAGTCTTGCAATTTGCTGTTTTTCTATTTGCTCCCTCAGTTTTTGGTTTTCTGTTATTACTTTTTTTCCTTTTGCTTAATTGAATCCTTTTTCTAAGCTACTATTATGAAAACTTTTTTTTTTTTTAGGGCAGTTTAAGTTTCACAATAAAACTGAGGGAAAGATAGAGATTTCCCATATGCTCCCTGCCTTCACACATGCATAGCCTCTCCCATCATCAACATCCCACCAGAGTGGTACACTTGTTATAATTGATGAACCTATGTTGACACATCATAACCACTCCAAATCCATCGTTTATATTAGGGTTCATTCTTGATGTTGTACATTCCTTGGGGTTGGACAAATGTAGAACATGTATCTATCATTATGGTATACGGAGTGTTTTCATTGCCCCCAAAATCCTCTGTGTTCACCTATTTATCCCTCCCTCCCCTTTACAACCACTGATCTTTTTACTGTTTCCTTCTGAATCCTCTTTTTAGTCTTCCATTTGAATTACTGTACTGGTGTTTTAGCTATACCTCTTTGTATTTTTTAAAAAATTGTTTTTTCTAGAGTCACTGTTCATTCTTAATTTGAATATCCTTACAGTTAAAATTATACTACTACTCATAAAATAAAGCAACATTTAACATTTACTACCTTTGTCCTTTGTGCCAGTGTGCTATTTTTCTCATGTGTTTTACCTCTTCATATATTATAAATCCCATGATGCAATGTTGTATTTTGTATTAAATAGTCCCTTGTCTTTTAAAAACATTAAACAATCAGCTGTTTATTATGAAATCCAGAGAAGAAAAAAAGTTTCTTAATTTAGTCACATATTTATCATTTTCAATGCTCTTCTTTTCTTCCTATATACCTAAGTTTCCATCAGATGTTATTTCTCTTCATCTTGAATAATTTCCTTCAATGTCTCTTTTGGTATGGGTCTGCAGGTAATGCATTCTCTCAGCTTTTGTCTGAAAATGTATTTTACATTCATTTTTGAAGCATATGTTCATTGGATAAGACTACATTGATTTTTTTTCCTTTAGCAGTCTAATGATATTCCATAGGCTTCCAGTCTTCATTGTTTCTAATGAATAATCAGCCATAATTTGCATTATTGTTTCATTGTATATATTATGTGTCCTTTTTTTCTGGCATTTTCCGTTTGTCTTTGGTTTTCAGCAGTTTGACTAGTGTTTAGGTATGGTTTTCTTTGTATTTATTCTGCCTGCATTTGTCTGAATGTCTTGAACCTGTAAGGTGATGTTTCTCACCAGATTCGGGTAATTTTCAGCCCGTGTTAATTCAAATATTTTTCAGTCATGATTCTCTCTCCTCTCTTTCTAGAACTCCAGTTACACTTAGGACAATATATTGTTTTACATATTGCAAAGTCTCTGCTTACTTTTTCAGCTTTTTTTCTTTCTGTTTTTGAGACTAGGTAATTTCTTTTGATGTATTTTTAAGGTCATTGACCCTTTATTCTGCACTTGAAAATGCTATGAACTCCATTCAGTGTATTTTCATCTCAAATACATCTTTCAGTTCTAGAATTTCCATTTTTCATTTTATAGTTTCATTTCTCTGCTGAGTTCCCCCATTTATGCATTAATTATGATATTCTTTTCCTTTATATCCTTGAACATATTTTTAATGGCTACTTTAAAGTCCTTGTTTGCTAATTACACTGTTTGAGCCATTGCAGTTTCTTTCTGTTGATTTTTTTTTGGGGGGGGGTGTCTCTGGGTCACATTTTCCTGGGTGTTTGCACAACTAGTGTGTTTTTTTTTATTATACATTGTACAGTGTGGATTATAAATTGTAGAGACTCTGGCTTCTATTATCTTCCTCTGTTAAGAATGTTTATTTTTGTGCTAGGAGGCAGTTAAAATACTTGCTGGTCACATTGAACTTGTGGAGGCTTAGTTTTGCACTGTTAGGTAGTGACTGTTTGAGTTTTGTCTTCAGTCCTAAGATGAATCCTTAGTCTTGGCATACAGTCTTTATTCCTAAAGAGTGGTCGCTCTGGGGTTTCAGTGGAAAGCCTGAATTTTTCATGAATACTTTCTAACTTTGTAGGATTCAACTCCAAATTCTGTTTCCCTTGCAGTGGGCATCAGCTGAAATTTCTGCTCAGATTTTTCAGATATACAGCCCTGGTTGCCACCAGAATCCTTGAAGTCATCCCTATACATGTGAAGTTCAGGTGTCAGGCACTCAGAAGCCTCAAACTGTCTCTTCTGATACATTAGGCCAAGTAAGACTGACTTTCTGTTTGCATTCTAGCCACTCCATGCCACTCAGACTGGGGAGTGTCTTCATGGAAAAACTATGAAAACAGGGGGTTTACTCAGTGACATTTCTTTCTTTCTAAGATTGAATCCTCTGCAGTTTCTTCTTAATTTTGGTAGATCTCAAGTACCTTCAACTGGTTGTTTTTTTCATATTTTCTCCAGCATTTATAATTATTATCTGCTTGAAAGTTAGTCTGATATACGTTATTCTGCCATTACCAGAACTGGATCCCAGAAGAGAATCTTTTGTGCTATATTTTACTTATATTACATTCATTCTGTCTGACAAAATGTAAGTTTTAATGGGCCTGTGAGGAGGTATTTATTCACCTTATTTTTCGGTATTCTTTATTGCCAATTCACTGGTAATCATTGAGACTATTCAGTGGTAATTTCTCATTTAGCTTCCATTTTGATCTCTTGTAGAACACATTTGTTCATGTCACTACCCTGCTTTTTTATAATAAAAACCTTAAAGACTTCTTGGCTTTGAAGTCAAGGTACTTAGCAATCTTGCCCCTACTTACTTTCCGAATTTAATCTCTTGGTATTCCCCTATTTTTTAAAAAAAAACTCAAGCCATAGTCAGATTCTTTTTATTCCCTAAAACCCTCTGTGCTTTTGTTATAACTCTGTGCCTTTATATTCACACATTCTCCAACCTAGAATGCTTTCACACTCATACCTGCCGGTAAATTCTTACTCTTCCTTTAAGATACTGCTCAAGCAGTACTTCCTCTCTGAAGCTTCCGCGTTATTCATATCTGTCCACTCCAACAACGTTAATAGCTTCCCTTCTCTGTTTTCATAGTACCTTGAAATTACCCATGTTAGCACTTACACTGTTTTGTAATTTTCTATTTATGCATCTGTTTCCCACCCTGGACCAAATTCCTTAAAAACAAGGCACATGTGTTATTTATCTTTGTATACTCCATCACAATGCTGGGTATATCTGAAATTTGTCAGAAGTGTTTGCTGAATTGATGCATAAATAAATGATTCCTAAGCACATTATAGAATTTGCTAGAGTTCCTCCTTAGGGAGAACTTTATATATGCACAAATCCACACAAAACGCTTACTCATTCACTCACATAACCCTTGGCATTTACCCAAGAAGGGGGCCTCTCTAGGATTAGTTCAGGACCATTGCCATAGGCTATGATGGTTAAACTGGCCTTCTTTCCAGCCCACCTGGAACAACTCAACTTTCTGTATTCTCTTTCAATCGTTTAAATCACAGATCCCTAAGAAAGTTTTTGCCTTGGCAGTTTCTGTTTTTTCCTCATAGACTTCTTTTTTCATCTAACTGAAAGTTTGCCTTTACACAGACTGTGATATGGGAGATGAAGGATGAATTAAACTCAGGGAAATAGAGAGACCAGGAATTCCTGGAGTAAAGGGGACCAGTGCTTTCCCTTGTTGCCTAGTGTGGTACTGTTGACCTTCCGTTATTTAGGAATGGTGTTGCTGGTAATTAAAGACTCTTAGGTCAGCTGGAAAGCAGTAGTCTCCAAGTACATAGCTGTAGGTCTAGGCTTCTTCCAACTGCTTTCCATGAGAAGACATATTATGAACATTGAACTCACAAATGATTCCTCTGCTATTAAAAGTAAAAGAATCTGCCTCTTAGAATTATGAGCAATTCCGTAGGATAACTCTGGATTCTGACACAGAGCATTGGCTACTTTAGAACGAATTGCCTCCCCCCCACCCCTTTTTAACTTGATGTTATTTCTGAAAATAAATGAGCAGCATGAAGTCACATTTGATATGTAGATTCTAAAGTTAATTATAGCAGAAAGTCAATTTTAGGCTTCAAATATTCAGACTAATAGCATACCTTTTAAAAATAATTCTATATTATTATATAGAATTTTCCTTATCTGTTTAAAAGGGATTTCCTAAAATACAATCTCTTTTTAAATTTCTGAGTTTATACACGTATATACAGTCATGTGTATTTTTATTGCTACAACAATAATTCGCTCACCAGTTTGTTTCATGAAGCAGTTTTGGGAAGTTAAGGAACACTTTCTAAATATTCTTTTGATGTTATGGCCCCTTTATATTTTCTTAAAATTCTGACTCTGATCATATATCAGATCCAATTTTAAAGTAGTTTCAAAACTTTTGGTCTCTCTGGATAAGTCTCTTCTTCTTCCCAAATCTTGGTTCATTAATACAACATTTCTAGTTTTAACTTGGAATGTCCCATTCATTTTGCAGTTGACTCTGCTTGGGAGAGAGAAAAGGAGACAAGAAAAAAAACATGTGCATACACCCTGGTGTTTTCTGTTTTCCCTTTCTTAATTCACATTTTTATACTATGTACTGTACTTGAATTTCTCAATTTCTGGGAGTATTTCTTGTGAGACTAGAGATCTGCTGTGTAATTAATTCAGTGTCAGTGTCATGTAAATAATATGTACTATGGGAGGACAGACAAGGTCAGTGTAGGACAGTTGGTAGGGTGGGACCTGAACTCTATTCCTTGGAGAGGGTGGAATTTAGTCAGGTAGAAGTGAGTAGGAAGGATATGTTAAGACTACAGTATGGAATGAGAGGGAGAGAGATTGGGTTAGGTATGGACATGTCTGGGAGAATCAATTGGTATGGAGTAGAAGATCTACTAAAACCAGAGTCTAAAAATCTACGATGATCAGTCTGTAGGAGATTAAAACTGCCTGTTAACAATGAAATACATCTTGTAAGTGAATAAATAAATGGAAGCTGGCTATATGGTGTTGCTAGAGGTGAAGAAAAGCTATGACAGTAAAAGCAGATCTCAAATGTTAATCACCTGTAGCATAGTCGTTAACTTAGAATAATATTGAAATGTTTTTGCATCTGACATTCTCCACAAGCCTGTCTCCTTTTATATGTATGCATGCAAGTATATAAATTGCTGAATTCATGTCAGTTGTAAAGTAATGGCACTGAGGGCATCATAAATTACCATGGTGATCCTCAGGAGAAGACACTGTCGTATCTGAATGAGTGTTTCACTTCCAGAGTAATGTATGCCTTCATCTGGCCCAGCAGTCAGCATATTGCCCTGTGTTGATGGATATTGTCAGCTGGAAGCTACACTACATTTCACTGCACAATAAACATGGCTGTCAAACCCATATAAAGTGAAATCAATTTATCCTGTATGGTCAGTGCATTTTAAATGAAATTAATGTACTGTGGGTATGGTGGCAAAAAGGTAGCATATTAGTTATGCATCTTGGGATCTGAGACTTTTCATGTAAGGGATCAGTCTGTCTAGTCGGACTAAAAGAAAGGCTGTTTATAAAATATTTTATTTTGCACGGTCTTCAGAAATGGGCCCCTCTGCCCTTCTTCATGTTCAGAAAAGAATTGACAATATTAGCCAGTTCAGCCCTTTTATTCTGTCTTTTGTTTGCAATAAATGATGACCATATTTGCCAAATAATAGTGCACTTTAATGTTCTAATTTATTCCTAGCTTTGACACAAACAAATTTCTACTTAATCAAGGTAGCTAGAAATAGAGTAGAAGGGCAGAGATGGATTGGGTCATGTTGTTCCTGTATAATCACTCCACTGAGCTGAAAGGATTTACTTTTTCCAAAATGTAGAGATGTAGGTTTTAATGTATATTTTGCTTCTAAACTTTTGGGAGTAGACGTTCCTGTTTGTGCACTAGAAGCCCTGGCTGAGGCCATCAGTCCAACTTTACATTTAACTATAGGGGTTCTCAATCTATAGGGAGATATATAGTAGTTGCCACCTGTAAAGCACACATCAGTGTATCATGCTGGTAGGGGGTATGAAAGCAAGCAAGAGCTATGTTCATTCATTGATTCATTTATTCAACCATTCATTAATTGAATGTATTTTACTAACTGAAACTCTATATGCCATGTGCTTTATTGGAACCTAGCGATACAGCAGTGAAGGAGAGCCAGTTCCTGCCATATCCTCAAGAAGGTTTCAATCTAGTAGGTTACTATGGTCACTTCTTTGGAAACTATAAAATGTCAGTAATTTAGACATAGTTTCATAGGGGATGTTAAAGAACTACCCTCACACAGCAGAAAAATATATCAGGACCCTTGAAATGACTGCCTTTTAGTCTACTACTTTTGCATATGAGTTGAAAACTGAACAATCCTTTACTTAATAAGTATTTGAGTATCTATTACATGGAAAACCCTGGGGATACAAAAATGAGTGCAACATAAACACTAACTTTAGGGGCCTCATATTCCTGGGGATGGAATGGAAATATTAGAGAGAGATAGCCACATAAGCAAGTAATTTCTTTGGAGCATGTAACATTAAAAGAAAGAGGAATGAATGCATCCTGGGAGGCATCATTGCAAATGCCCTTCCTTTGGCTTGAATTACCCTTCCCATCGGGTCTTTACTGCCCCCCCCCAATTCACATGCTAATTCCTATTCATCCTCCAAGACTCAGCTTAGATGTCACCTCTCCTAGGAGGCATTAGCTCACTCTCCCGTCTGCTGGCACCCTCTTGATGCCCTGTTTACTTCAGTATTAGAGCACTTACCATACACTCTGTTACAATTGTCTCTTTGGGGTCTGTCTCCTCCCTGAACTGTGAGCGCCTTTAAAAGCAGGTGCTGTTTTATTCACTTTTGTATACCTAGCACCTGGCATAAAGCCTAACGCATAGTAATTGCTCAGTTAATAGTTATCATTGGATTACTAATTAATTCATGAAACACACCACATTTGAATAGGCCTTAAAGAATGAGTGGGATTTAGCATGAAGAAGTAGAAGGGGCTTCCAGGCAGTGAGGGGAGCACTGGCCAAGGCACAGTACTGCGGAAGAGAGTTCTATTTGGGGTAAGAGATAGTTTGAAGTGGCTGCAATGTTTGGCAAATGAGGCTAAAATGATAGGTAAGAGCCTGCTTTTGAAGGGAGAAATCACGCAGGAAAGGCTACCTGGAATTGATTGTAGTAAAAATGTACTAGGTATATAAAAACATGCAAAATTAATTCTGCCCAGTGTGTCTTTGAGGCCTACCTCAGAAGAGCCTGTAGAACTGTCATCTAAAACTGTCTTCTGCTTCCAAGAGTTCATTTAAAAAGAAGAGAAGGGCCTAGGGATAGCAGCTGAACCAGGTGGCAAGCTATGTTAACAGTCTCCAGATAATAATGCTTTGCACCCATCTTGTTCTTCCTGCCCTGACATTACAGGAAGTAAAGCAATGAATGGCTCTGCAGCTAAACTACAGCAGTATTATTGTTGGCCAACAGGAGGTGCCACTGTGGCTGAAGCACGAGTCTACAGGGATGCCCGTGGCCGGGCCAGCAGTGAGCCACACATCAAGCGACCAATGAATGCATTCATGGTTTGGGCGAAGGATGAGAGGAGGAAAATCCTTCAGGCCTTTCCTGACATGCATAACTCCAACATTAGCAAAATCTTAGGTGAGTGCAGCCGCTGATGCTGATCTTCTAACGAGCGGAAAGAAGGGGCCTAATGTGACACCTAAGGGAGACTGTGGTTTGCGGAAGTTAGGTGGAGCTCAGCAAGCTGCCCCAGGAGACTGTCATCATCTCTGCATTCCCCACCCTGCACCGTAGCATTTAGGTTTAGGAGTTAGTACATCCACCAGGTGCCAGGGCAGGACTGACTAAAAACTTATTTTAGAGACAAAACTATTTATTGTATGTGTTAATAGGGCAACTCTGAGAGGTCACTGCAAAATAAGAATCATGGAGACAAGCTTTACCTCCTTTTCTTAATTCAGTCTTTTAAAATCCGTAAGTTGCTGTGAAACCCTGGAAACACTCATAGACCCTACAGTTTTCTGCTTTAGAATTCTTGGGCTCATATGTCCCTCTGAAAGAACTCACCAAGGGCTAGGGGTGAGCCCCCAAATAGTGTGAAATTTATGGAGTGTAGAACAGTGCCTCTAATGATAACTTTAAAACTTGTAAAATAAAACTACATTTACTTTAATAAGATATGACTAGTTCAAATTTCATAGCAGTGAGTTGAACACAGAGACCACAGGGCAGAGGCCCATTTTGTGGTAACTTGCCAGAGTGATTCTCCCGTTTCTCCGGATTAAACTCAAGCCTTGTTCTATTAGTGTAAAGCTTGCCTAGTGCAGATTATACAGTTTGGAACTATTGTGCTTAACATATTGAACGTATTTTATTCAACATGCAGCATTACAGTCAACATGTTTCCTCTTTAAAAAGAAAAAACACAGAAGGCACTGTTCTATTTAAGCTGTCATGATGTGACAAAATCTCAAAGGCAGCCGTTTAAGAAGCCGAAAAACATTAGAGACTTAAACTGTGGTTTTCATTTTTTAAATGTTTTGTTCAAAAGCAATAAATATTTAACCTGAGTAAATATCAATGATCTGGACATACACAAATACACATGTTTTGTCACTGTATAAATAATTTAACTTGATTCTGAGACATTTTGAGGCAGCAACCCCTAAGAAAATTTTAAAGATACGTAAGATCAAATAGTGTTGAAATGTTAAAATACAAGTTTTTCCTTTTTTTCTTTTTGACTTTTGAATTTCAAGATGGATACTAAATGTCATTACAGGTAAGTGGGGTTTGATTTTTAGAGTTTCAAAGATATACATAGGGGCATTATTCTTATAAATTTAAATACCTTTCAAACCAAAATGGTCCTAATATATATATTAAAATTTTTTCTAATTAATAGACATTCAAAAGAAAATCATTATTCCTCTGTCCCTAAATTTTGATATCTAACTTTGAAATTTTCCCTTTTTGGCCATTTTATTAGCAGTATGAGTAAGCTCTCCAATGGGCACAGAACCTCTCTGTTTCCACTTTGGCATCTGTGGGGAATCTATATTATTGGTGGGCATTCATGAAAAAAATTAAGAGTATAGTAAGTATATTCATTAAAATGTAAACTTTTAAGCACAAGAATTTTAAGAGCACCAAAAACCTTAACTGGGGCTTTAAGCTGCTGGGAGCCACCCGAACACAGAGAAGCTTGTCCATGTAGACTCTCTACACAACTTTTGCACAACAATCAGGAAAAACAGGAATGGATGTGCTATTAAAACAGACCAGGATATTGCTGGCTGCAGAGAATATTTGTACAACTTTTCCATTTGTTTATGTATGAAAAATCTCCACTGAAGAATAGCTGACATCCAGTCAGCACAGCTGTTACCGCTTTATTCACCAGCGAGACACAAAAATGCAATTTGATACACGTAAAAAAACACATCCCTTCTTCGTCAAGTGTTTAGATAATTCTTTATAAACAATATTAGAGGAGTGAATACTTTTCCTTCTTCCTGTATAAACCATATTAAAAATTTTTGTACTTTCATTGGTATGGTTTTGAATGAATGTTTATAGTACTTGAAAATGGTATATATATATATATATATATATATATATATATATATATATATAATTCCACTGTACCTTCCGGTTCTAAAGCTATAACTTCTTAAGTAGAGTGTAGGCTTTTTAATTACCCTAGGCCAGGGGATACAGTGTGCACCTTAGGTTTTTATATTTGGAAGAATATCAACATCTGCTAACATCTTATCAAAGGACAGCTTCACTAAAGGTGGGAGATGTTTGAATTTCTGGAACCAAGAGAGTTTTTCCTGAGAATTCTATCATACTCCAAAGTGTACTTAGGAAGTTTAGGTTTTTAACCCTAGGCAGATGGATGGGGAAACGACCTTGGTGTAGGAGACGATCTTAAGCAGCAAAGACATGTTTTAAAGCAATATACTTATTGTAGCATCAGCTTTAAGTTATTGAGAGAAATAATATAATAAATGTATCACATCCAAATTATTCTTTGCTCTATAGTCTAAAACACTAGTTGTGTGGCTCGATGGTATGTGGTAATAGGCGCTACTCAGAGCACGGGTGAGTGAAGTGGTGGGAAGGTATATCTAGTTATTTGCCAGGAGTACGTTGCCTTGACCACTTGGGTACTTAAGGCTATTTTTATGTCTAGGGTCTCGCTGGAAATCCATGTCCAACCAAGAGAAGCAACCTTATTATGAGGAGCAGGCCCGGCTAAGCAAGATCCACTTAGAGAAGTACCCGAACTATAAATACAAACCTCGACCGAAACGCACCTGCATTGTTGATGGCAAAAAGCTCCGGATTGGGGAGTATAAGCAACTGATGAGATCTCGGAGACAGGAGATGAGGCAGTTCTTTACCGTGGGGTAAGTGTTCCTGCATTTAACCACCTGGGCTGTCCTGCGGTAGGAAACCACAGGACGGCTACTGGCAGTGTTTTGGGGAAGGAGATGAGGGAAGGGAAGAGGTTGTGACACACCGAAGGGGCCTGTCACAAGCGCACAGCCTTGCAGCATGGCTTCTGCTCAAATCAAAACAAACAGGCGACAGATCACTCCCAAATGATAACCCCTTTCATTGTCTCTCAGACTAATCTAGGATGTCCAGTGCCCACACACAAAGTTTCTGGTAGTTTATTTAAGCAGACACACAGGGAGAAAAAAAGAGTAAAAACTAACCTTAAGAAATCCCCAGAAGCTTTCCAGCTTCTCTGGGTGGTGCTTCTGACTCTAATCACAATAGTCTGCTTTTGTTGTGGGATTTACCACAAGATAATTGGCCTTGACATTGGTTAGAGGACCTCATTTTTGGCATAAGATCCAGAACTCCTGTTGCAGTAAATTATTCTGCGGTAGAAGCAGTAACAATGTGGATTTTCTTGCTTAAATCAGAAACTAGACATGTTTTTGATATCTTCAAGTCTGATTTCATGTCATTTTGTTTAAAAATTAGGTAATAGATTTCTGGTATAAATTTCGACTTGGCTGACTGGCTGTCTGCACTCGAAAGAGGCCTCTTGTAACCACAGTGGTCAGCAGAGCGGGGTGCAGATGTCTGTAGGTTCCAGCATACTCAGACCTAGCAGCACAGGGGTGGCAAACCAGAGGGCCGTCTGGAGGCAGTGGCCTGAGGCAGCTGGCATCAGACTGGGGAGACACTTGCGAAAGGGCTTGAGAGAGAGAAGTGGAGGAAGCAAAAAGGAAGCTGTGTTCACTGTTAACTGGAAGGGGAATTGAGGCGCTGTGCTGTGCCAGGGAAACAAGAAAGCTTCGCTTGGAGGTGAAGGAAAGAGATGCCTTAAAGGAGGAGTAGAGAACCATTTATTTTTAAGGACACTCAGAAAATAACCTCATGAAACACAAGGCTGGTTTCAGAAGCATGTGTTTAAAAACATACAACTAATTTGGAAAAGTAAATAGTCAGAATACAAAAAAAAAAACACAACAAAAATAGGCCAATGAAAGCAGTCTGGGTCACTATACAATACGCTAGAGTGTTCTGGGGAGGAGCATCGGCTTCGACGTTTGACCACTGAGTTTCAGACACTGTGCGACCTATTTGGGCAAGTTATTTAACTTCTCTAAGCTTCTGTTTTCTCATGTGTGAAGTGAAAGGAATAATAGTACCTATCTCATACGATTGTTGAGAAGATTCAATGAGGCAGTGCTTTTAAAAGTACTCTGTATAATGCTTAGTACAGTATCCATAAAAGTGGCTTCCTGTCATTATTATTACTATTAAATATGGATTTACTATCAGAGTAAAACTATATTTTGTATCACACTAGATAATCAATGAATTTCTTTACACTGTGGCAGAACCTTTTCGAGGTAAAGTGAGGCTTAAATCACTTTGTTATTTCAGGATCCCAGTGTATCAACAGATGAAGACATGCCAAAATAGGATATCAAATTCTTCTGTGTTACAAATGTTTGCATTTTAAAAAGTAATGCCTTTAACACCAAAAGTACAATACAATATCATTGGGCTACTCACATGCTAATTAGAGAATTGATGAAATATACCAAGTCACAGTGCACTCTAGGAAGTATAGTTGTAGGTAACAAAATATAAATTTAAGACTGTGTAGTGTCTTCTTTTAATCCTGTTAGTCTATCTCTGAAAATGTATATAGTCTCTTTTGAACGGAGAATCAAAAGTTTAAATTTGAGATGTTTTGTCATTCCCACCCTTCTCTCAGTCATGTCCCCTGTGTTGCATAGTGGGTCTCTTTTGCCATAGTCTGGAAGATTATCAAAGGTACCATTTTAGTTCCCTGATACTTACTTGAAAATATGAGATGCAGTAATTCTATTTAATTTAGTCCCCTTTACCAAAGGGAACATTGATAGCAGCTCTGGACCGAAATACCTCAACACATAACAATGCATGTAAAATGAAACTCTAAAACAACTCAATAGCATCTACCACTTATTGAATGCCTACTGTATACGAGGTGTTTTCAGTATACAAAGTACATAATCCTCTAAATAAGATAAAGAAATCGAGGCTTCAAGAGGTCCTATGGCTACTGAAAGGTGAGCAAGAGCAAAGGATTAAGTCAGGTCTCTGCCTCTGTCATGCCAAATGACTGAGGAATTGTCTTTACAACACTGCTCCAAAATATGCCTCATAGTCCTATTCTGCACAGTTGTCAGTAGGACTGTGCCCTTTGAGGAAGAGCTCCTAGAACCTAGAGAAAATAAGGTATTTTGTTGTGGTATACAGTAGCATAAAAGGAGCTTTGAAATTTAGAGACTAAGGATTCTGATGGCATAGAGGTCCTTTGTGGAAGGCTCATTTTAGACTGTGGAATAGGGCTACAGATGTGCAGGCAATGGCCAGAATATCTTATTCTTTAATCTCCAATGCTGAGTATTATCCTCTGCCCAGTTTTGATAATACTTGCTACATAAAGCCAGGTATTATTTCCACTTAAGGATTCATATTCTCTTTTAAGTAGTTGTATTTGATAGATTATTAACTCCCTGGGATTCATCTTTGCAAACTGATCTTCATTAGATACGAGGTTATTTACAAGAGGGAAAGACAAACAAGAAATTCAAAGATTGCTATTGACTTCTTGAGGGAATGGGGGTGAGGTCAATTTTTATAGCTGATTTTGAAAAGATGTGCATAACTTTCAAGCCAATAAAATTACATATATTGCTCAACATTGTCATGCATTTTACTGATGATACAACTGGAAATTCAGTGAGTTACTTTTTTTTTTTTTTACTTAGCTATTATGAAATGAATTTATCAATATATGAAATGGAGTAATGTTAGCTCTAACCTTGGATTTAACCCCTTCAACTGATAAAGTATCAGAGTTCTGTAATAATCCTGATAGGAGTACTATTAACGGTAAGATGATACTTATTAGGGTACATATAGCTACAACATTGTCTTTTCCCAAAGAACTATGGCCAAATGTAATGTATTTCCAATTTATTTGAAGCTTATTCAGTAATTTACTTGTGAGCTAATAGAGAATTATGCAGATACTAAAAACTATTAAAATTTGGGGCTACTTTTTGAGTAACAATAATGGTAAATTATTGAATACTTACTTATGCTGAGTGAATTATACAGATTATTGCAGATACAACAAACTTATAAGATAGGCACTATCATCCTCTCTATGAGGTTGAAAAACACAATATTCAGAGATGTTAAATAATTTGTCCAAGTCCACACAGCTAGTAGATAGCAGAGCTGAGATTTAGACCAGGCTTATGTGAAACATATTTCCTTTTCACCATTACACATACCTCTCAATTAGCGCCTACAGATTTCTTAGAGGCTGTATAGTGTAGTGGTTAAGAATGTCAATTCTGGAGCCAGACTGTTCTGGCTCAAATACTAGCTCTGCTTCTTCCTGGCTCTAGGAACTAGTGCATAGCAATTCTTATTCCTCTGAACTCTCCACTTGCCCTTGGGAAACTTATTTAAACTCTGTGTACCTCAGTTTCCTCATATGTAAAATGGGGATGACAATAATACCTACAACATCAGACCTTTCTGAAGATTGAATAACTTAATGTATCTAAAGTGCTTGGAACAATGTCTGGCATATAGTAAGTCCCAAATTAGAGTAAATATTATTATCCTAGAGAAATGATGCTATGTGTCAGGTATGTATTTCATATTATAAAGAATTATGTTCTACTGCATTGTGGTATAAGTGATTTGAACATTTGCCATTTTGATCTTAATCTCAAAGAGGTTGAGTAAAACCTATAAGATACTTACACATTTAACTGAGGAGCATAGACTAGACATGCTATTTTTAGCATTGTCCTCCTGTAGAGAAAGCCAGATTAGAATCTCTAATAGGTAATGTAAAAAGATGTGCAATTTATAGGTTTAATCTCCTAATGAAGCAAACTTCGTTGCCTTCATTTATAGATACTGTAAAGGTCTAAAGGATCAGCAAACAGGAGCTTTGACAACATAAATAAATAGTTCCACTGCAATTGGCAAAGCTAGACTATACTGCAGGACTCTTCTTGTGATTTGGAAACCATGCCACAATGCTGCACTCCATCAGGAACAGCTCAAACTCTTTACTTGGGCTGGGGGGGAGGGTTCTTAGCCATCTCTACTCATATCAGCTGCATGTGTGTACTTTTACAAATATCTACAACTTTTGTTTTGATGTGCACATTCATTATTTGTAAAGCCCAATACTTGCCAGCTATTCCTGTTTGTGAAATCTGCAGTGTTTGAATTTTGACTTTGCAATTGATCTGTAAAGGAAGGAAAAATGCTTTTTAGGAAAGTAATTTCCGATAGACAAAGCTTGAGCCTGCTGGCCAGATTTTCCATTTTGTTAATTGATTAGTCAGTCAGCTGGTAAGGGCCTATTTGAAACCAGCTGTGTGCCTAGCACTGTACTAAATTAATATAGTACACGAGGCATTAATTCTGTACCCAGTGAGCTTTCAGAGAGTGCTATAGTCAGAGAAGCCAGACATATACATGAATAGGTTAGCAAATAATAGTATGTTGTACACACATGCACACACAGAATACGTTGCATGGTGCTCCACATAATGTATAATGGAATACTAATTTTGATTATATAGACAAGAGCAAGTAAAGCTCTGAGGGAGGGAGATTACTATGCATTAGGGCCACGCGTAGGCCATTCTTGAGGAAGGGGACTTGAGGTCTGGGTAGGGTCAGGCTGGTGGAAAGTACAGGTAAAGATTCCTATTTTAGCATGAAGGAGAGCATGAACACATGGGGGAAATGTGAAAATGTTCAGTAATAAATAAGGAGGCCATCCTAGGAATTTCTTCTGGCAGTAAGAAAAGTAAAATATGTAGGGTGAAATAATATTTTGGAAACCCTTGAAAGCTGGATTTCTTCAATTATAATTACCTATGCTCACTTAATTTTTTTAGTCTCTTTTGATGCTGATAATGGCGATGAGGAGCAGGACCAACATGACAGTTAGCGTGTGATTCTGCATCCACGGGATCAGTGGTCACATAGAAGCGGCCTCAGAAGTCATGTCCTTCAAACAGCCAGCCATTGTAGGAGTGCTTTCTAAGTTTAGCTTGAACTCTTTGAGGGCTAGAGAGCTCACCACTTTCCAAGGGAGCTAGTTTCTTTGTGGAATACCTCCTAATGCTAGAAAGTTCTTTCTTCTTAAGTAGGCCGTACTCTGCCTTTCTGCTACTTCGTAGATGGGTTCTGAGCCTCTTCTTTGGTCACTTCTGGAACAAATCTCTTCCTTTTTTGTGAAGAAAATCATTCAAGCATTTAAAGATGATTATATTCACATTCCTTCTCCACCACCCTCTCTCTCATATATCTAAGCTCATTATATCTTTTCTTCTGTAGAACAGGTAACCCAGACTTTTCATTTGTTTTCCTTCTCATTCACTAGTTCATTCATTCATTCCATGTATTCAACAGATTTTTGTTGAGTGCTTCCTATGTTCCAGACACTGCTTAAGCTCTGGGACTACATCAGTGAAAAATCCTATCTTCATGAAGCTTCCATTCTAGTGGGGGATGTCAGACAATGAATGAGTGAATGAATGAATAAATAAATAAGTAAATATCAAACAGTAATAAATGCCTTAGAACAAAGTAAAGGAAGGAAAGGGGTAGGGAGCTTTAGAGGATGGATTGCAATTTTAAACTGAGTGGCTATCGAAAACCTCACTGAGAAGATTCACTTGAGCAAAGACCTGAGGAGGTGAGGGAGCTAGCCATACAGATACCTGGGAGAACTAGGCAGAGAGAACAGCAATTGCAAAGATCTCAGGGAGAGGTTGTGCCTGGCTTGTTCAAGAAATACTGAGGCCAGAGCAATAGGAGCAGAATCAGTAGGTGGGGTGAGTACTAGATGTCAGAGGTGGTGGAGAGCCACATGCTGAAAGGACCTGTTGGCCATTGTGAAGACTCTGAATTTGAATCTGGGTCAGATGGAAAGACATTGAAGAGTTACAAGCAGAAGAGTATTGTGATCTGACTTAGGTTTTAAAAAGATCACTCTATCTACTGTGTTGAAATATTGTCTGAAGGGGATGTGCCCTGAACTAAGGAGGCAGGCTCTTACAGTAAACCAGATTAGCATTGATGGTGGCTTGAACCAGGTTTGTAGAGGTAGAGGTGGCAAAAGTGGAGGGATTTTGGATATAATCCTGAGAGCGAACCAGTAGGATTTGCTGATGGATTGGATATAGGGATATAGGATTGGCCCCAGCAGTCAGAAAGATGAAGTAATCATTAACCAAGATCTGAAAGGCCATGAGAGGAGCCCAGTACATGGGAGAATGATCAGAAGTTCAGTTTTGCACCTTTATTTATCTCTCAGGCTTATTGTGAGGATTAAAGGGGATAATGTGGAAACATCTAAGCATTGTCCATAGCACATAATAAGAGGTCAATTCAAATTTATTTAATACATATATAGATATTTTGATTTTAAAATACTGCAAAGAAATGACCATCTATTCTTTGCAAAAAGAAAATGTCCTTCATGAAAAGAAAATGTATCATTTGATAGTTTGCATATGGTATGTAGAGTTTATATTATAGATTAGCTCACCATATTGGGAAATCTGTAAAATGGGTTAATAGTGCAGTAAAAGTTTTCACTCTACACTCATTATGCGATTAAGGCAAAAATATTTTTATTGCAATTATCCAAATTCAGTAAAAAATTTAATGAGGTGCTTACTGCCTTGGGTAGGTTAGCATAAAATTTAATTTGTGTTAATTTGCCCAAAACTTAGGAAGCAAGAAGTATACTGTTTTTAGAATTTGATTCTATGAAAGCGAAAACAGTATCTTATCAGATGTTTCTATACATAGATTTAGATTCCTCTATCATCTTCTTTGGGGCAATCAAAAAAATCACCACGAGCATCATAGAAAATGCATCAATATCAGGCACTTAATATCAACTGGATACCTACAGGCTCTATAGAAATCAGGAATTTTTATGGGATATAGTGAGCTTAGTGTATCTGTATATTGAATATCTAGAAAGGAAAGAGTGATGGAATTCAAGTCAGGTGACCTAGGTTCAAATCCCAGCAGTGCTGATTATTGAATGCAGGACCTTAAGCAAGGCCTCATTTTCTTCATCTGAAAACTGGGCATAATAATACCTCATGGGGTTGCCATGTTAACTGAATGAGGTAATATATATGTAAATATTTATATATTATGTTAGTCAAAGGTTAAGGCATCATTATTATGCCTCCTAGTGTTTGAAAGAGGTTGTTAAAGATAGCATTATCAGATACCCCACAGTGTGATTCTAGGCCATTTCCATCATTTCTCCTTCTACCAGGCTGGAAGGCGTGCAGACCTTTTTGAGAAGTTATGGTCCTTCAGGACGTGTGAAAGAATAGCTGGTAACTAAGCTAGCTCTTCACAAATTCAGAGTATTTTGCTTTTAGACTGAGGTGGCTAGAAGTTTCAATGTAGGGGGGTCAATAAGAATGCTTCAAGTGATGGACTGACCTGAGGCCAAGTATTAACAGGTGGAAGGACTTTCCAGGACCTCCCTGACCCCAGCTTTTATAAATAGATGGAAACTGAGGCTCAGAAAAGAGAGTCACAATGACATTTTGAAGTGAATTAATAATATTGTCCATAGAAGTTGAGAAACACTTGGTGAATATTGCATCCATGAGAATATTGTTTCAGTCATAGTCTTTGAGCTAGGTAGTAGGTCTTTCATTCTTTCAACCAGTTACAATGCCTTAAGGGAAACTGAGAGACAGATGGCCATGTCTCCCTGCAGAGGGAGAGACTGCCCTTTGTAAGGGGTCTGGTAAGTTTATTTGAACTAGAGTGTCATGATGACGGACTGAGCTGGTGTGACCATGCCCTGGCACCCGCTGGGATCTAGGATGAGGCAGCGTGTTACTCTGTTAAGTGGTGGAGCTCTCACTGTTCTTCACTCCTGACTCCTCCAACCCCAGCCACAGGACTCATGACATCCAAGATGATCCTTTCATAATTAGGAAATAGAAGCTTCCAGGAGCTTCCCTACAAGTTCAGCCACGGAAATAAGTAGACATTTACATGGATACCAAATACATGCTTTGCCGAATCTGACTCTGGGATATACTGGATCCTTTCTCATCTTGATCTTTCCTTTGTACAGTTCTCACACCAAGGTGAAGACACAAACCTGCTTAACAGTATCATTATAGTATGTCTCATATTACCAGCCTATTTTTTTGTCATGTCCTGGGAGATCTTAAAAAATGATCTCACATGTAACTTTGTGGAATTAACTATAGTATTTGTTCCAAATGCCAAGGGGTTATCAAAGCTTTGCTTTCATGTTGCAAAACCATCGATAAATTGCTCCATTGTATTGCTTAACACCAATCACATCATCAGAGAGATTTGCAGGACTCCTCCAGGAAACACCTTTGTCACATTTTGTCATTTGCTTAGAATTTCAAACAGAGCCCCCTTTTAGAATGTGTGAGGGGTGAATTCCGATGCCACACAGAAGAACATATGTATATAGATATTTCCCTCTGTTTTATTTTATTTTTTGAATCTATACAGGCAGCAGCCTCAGATTCCAATCACCACAGGAACAGGTGTTGTGTATCCTGGTGCTATTACTATGGCAACTACCACACCATCACCTCAGATGACATCTGACTGCTCTAGCACCTCCGCCAGTCCAGAGCCCAGCCTCCCGGTCATCCAGAGCACTTATGGTATGAAGACAGACGGCGGAAGCCTAGCTGGAAATGAAATGATTAATGGAGAGGATGAGATGGAAATGTATGACGACTATGAAGATGATCCCAAATCAGACTATAGCAGTGAAAATGAAGCCCCGGAAGCTGTCAGTGCCAACTGAGGAGTGTTTGTTTGCTGAATTAAAATACTCTGACATTTCACCTCCCCTCCCCCAACAGAAAAGTTCTTAAAGAGCCCGCATGCATTTGTGGCTCCACAATTACATCAGCAGAATGGTCTTAATTGTTTCGTAAAGCGTGAGACAGATTAAGTTTTCCCAGATTTTTCATGAACTTGAGTTTTTTGTCGTTATTGTTATTGTTGTTGTTGTTTTTTAATTTAGGTGAAGACATATTAAATATGAGACACCAGGACTTGAAAACTTATCTCAACCCATAGCTGTCTTACAAGTCTTATATTTTGTCTTACTTTTTTTCTTTTGGATGTTGATAAAGGTTTAAGTTACTGTTTTAGATGGGGTTAAACATTCTCACTCAGGTATGCTGTGCCAGCCTACAAGTTGTGAATGTGTTTTTATTCTGAATTATTTTAGAAAACAACTGAGAATTTCATATTGTGAAACAGAACAAGTCCACGGCGTGTGCAGCTGCATGTAGAGCATATTCAAAAGGCCTCAGAATTCCATTTTTCCATGTGTAGAGTTAAACTTTGAATGTGCCAAACTTTTTCATAACTTTTGAATCTTAATATTTTGAAAGTCTTAAAGGAGACACTGCAAAGTCTTAGACAATCTTTGGCATCTTAAAATAAAATAGCAAACCACACATTTTTTTTTTTCAGAAAATGGTGAAGTACTCAGGAATCTGGAGACAAGATATTGTAAGGAATGAACAAGGTTGCCACAGTGCATGTAGCCAATTGTGTTTGCCTCTTGACGTGCCATCAGTGTGTGACGTGGTACGACGTCCACACACCAGAGCGATCACCACACCAGATACCGACATGGTGGTCTTCTCTGCCTGAGACCACCTCTCACTACATCCATTATCCCTTTGCCTTTAACCCTGACATTCAGTCTTAACACATTTTCTCTTAAATAATTTATTCATTCCAGAATGTCAAGGGTCCACTTACTATTTATTTAAAAAAATTGTTGGTGGCATTAATTTAATAATTCTTTTTTCTTACCCTCCTTCCCCAAAGAACTTTTCAGCCCTTTTCACCTCCTTCTCCTGCTAGATACAAAGGTGTACATAGTGATTTTTTTGTCCCCAGAACATCTGGAAGCATTTCTGAAACAAGATACTACTAAATACCTATATTGTTGTTTTTGAACATCAGTGTATATCTGGCTATAGAGCTGTGTATTTGGATACAGGTGTAGAGATTTACACTTCAACAGGTATGCCCCTGAGGTTCCCCGTGACTTTGAATCTTTTGCCAGAATTTTCCCCTAATTCAATTAAGCAACACGTGGTAGGATCTGCATCAGTGGCATTTCCCCTCAATGCCATTCAGCAGCAAGGGTCAACAGTGGTGACTGCCAGGCAGCAGAGTCCCGCAGCCAATCCTAAAGGCCAAAGCTGCGGTCCACGTAGGAGTCCACAGGGATGCTGTCACGGGCTGGCACCTTTACACTGAGCTGCCTTGTCCCATCTGGCACATCTAGGGAGTTCTTTGCAAAATCCCCAGGATGCGAGAAGCCACATGACAGCCTCAAAGCAAAGATAGAGGCAAATAGTCGTGATACATCCAGAGAATGAAAGAAAACCATAGGGAAGGAGAAGGAGGGGAAATACATTCCCTAAATGGGATGTTCCTACTGTTAACTCTGGGGAACAGATCACTCCTGGGGCGGCAGACGAGTTCCTCTGGCTCACTCCCTCCATCTGTGGCTGCATGGGGGTCATGCCTACGTGTGAACAGGATTAACTGCCCTTGTCACACAAGGATTTCTCTGGCGATGTGCTGATGGGCTGGGAAGCAGTGAGGCTTCATTCCCCATCTCCTAACCGCAGGGAGCTCGGCCATGCCATTTTGACCTTCCTGAAACCAGGACCGGATTGCCTAGGGGGGGAGCCTCACCCAGAGTAGTTTGATGGGAGAATGTCAGCAGATGGGACAGTTCACCTCATGGGACAACCAGAATCTGATCACCAGGACATAGGAACGGCCCCATCAGGTTTCTTGAGCCATTTTGTCACTTGGAAGAAAATAGTGTACCTTCATATTTATTTAAGAGTGCTCAAGGCCATACCTAATAGCAATAAATAGGTCTAGCCAAGACGTTACTGTCTATGTCGTTAGCTAGGAGTGCCCTCTATAAACTGATTAAGGTACTGATAGGAATGTTTGGTTCTTAATATTGATTGGGGATTGGAACTTTGTTTTTGTACATTTATTTCAAATGAGGAGGAGGTCGTTTTCCTAAAAAAAAAAAAAAAGAGTATTTATTATTGTCTTACTGGTTTCTTTTGATTATATACCTCTCCTCCTCAGTTCATTCTCACGTTTTTTTCTCTTTCTCTTTGACTCTTGCTCTTGCCCTCTCCCTCTCCTTTTTCATTTTGTTGCATAAGTAGAGTGCCGTATGGCTAGCATTGTATTGTATGTAATTAATTTTGCACAAAGGCAGACATTTAGAATAGTAGGTTAATTTTGTTTGTTTTTATGACCATGCCAAAATAATATTCTGGGCTGGTGGAGAACAAAGGACTGTTCTTTAGGACTGAAACTTGATTTTGCTTGTAGTTAAAAAAAACAAAAAACAAAAAAAGAAATCAACAAAAAATAAACCAACAAAAAACACACACACTCACAGATGTTGTTTCGTAAGTGTTATAAGCACTGGATATAAATGGTATTTTTTATCACTTCTGACTAATGTGAAGCTGTTGTACGAAAACTACATGAACAAAAGTCATCTGTTTCGACTCGTGTGGGCTTGCCTCACAGTTGCCGGATTTGAGTCATTTTTATGTCTTGTTATTTCATTTATTTATGCAAAATACATGTGTGTATGAACACTTTGTTTTAGCTCCAGCTCTGCCTCAGTACTGGGGTTCAGTTACTTCTAGCCATGTTCTTAAAAATGAAAGGCTATTCAGGAATGATCTGATTGTAAACGTCTCTTTCATTGGGTCAAACAGTGATGCTGTATTTGAATCTAAATTCTGCACATAAGCAGTTTATTCTATTTATTAGCCAAGTTTGGCTCTAAATATCCATGGAAATTAAGAATGACAATCATAGGGATCACGTCATTTTATTTTCAGTGGGGCTTAAACAAAGTTTTTATGACTTCACCATCTCATTTTAGATTTTTCTAATTGTGTAAATATAACATAGAAATAGAATTTATTTTTGGTTCATGAATATTTAGTGAAATATAAGTTATGTATTTCCTTTTTGTTCTCTATCCATATATGTTGGTCCAGACTAGAAGTTGACGAGTCACTGTACCTCATGGGGTAGTGAATTATCAGCCACAGTGAGAAAGCAGAGTCCCACCTGTAGCTGGAGCAGTAAAACCCATCACTTGGGTTCTCATATAGTTTAGAACCCACTGTCCACAGACTCAGACTTTCACTTTTTTTTCGTATAGAAAGTTGATGAATTGAACATGGTGAATTTCCAGCACAGCTGGGAGAGAGTCAATTTGCTTTGTGAATCCACATAAATCTTATAAGGTAGTTCTGTGACCATTTAATAGCATGAAGCATGAATGCCATTATAAAGGCAAAAATCTTTCTCTGAGATTGGCCATTAATGAAAGTCCCACCATGCCAATTAAAGAATGTTAATCAACTTTTTTTTTCCCATTGCTCCCTATTTCATAGTATCTTCAAATCAAAGGTAAAAATTACCTCCATTTTGTTAAAGAACTTGCAGGATCAGGATTTTCCTTGTCACTTAGAGTAGGGACACTGGCAGACAATCCTGTCCTAAACAATGGACCATATGGAATAGGAAGGAAGGAAGGAAAGGAAGAAGGAGAAGAAGAAGGAAAGGAAGAAAAAGGAAGAAACAAAGAAACAAAGAAAGAAAAGAAAGGGAAAGAGGAAGAAAGAAAAGAAAAAGGAAGGAAAGAAAGAAAGGAAGAAAGAAAGAAAAAACAAAAGAAAGAAAGAAAGAAAGGGAGAGAGAAAGAAAAGGTCAATCTGTGGACAGGAGCAGCCAGGGAGGCAGTTTTTCTGTTTCATTGGCAGATGCGATGCAGTATCTTTTTTCCAGGAAGGTACGAAAGCTTTGTTGTTTTCACCTGTATTCAGCTCACCCTTTTAGGAGCACATCAGTTTGCTTCATTTGGTATTTGATACACCCCAGCCTTGTCCTCAGGCCTGATTTGATTTGCCAGGGTCCTGACACCATCTCTCAGGCCAAGTTCTAAATTCAGGTGCGGGCTCACAGTGCTATTGAGCTTGTCAAATTCTGGCCTCCCCTGAACATTAGCCCCACTGGAGCCTGGGGTGTTTGAAAAGGGTGTGATCACTCTAGGGCTGAAATTAAAGGCTTCTTTCTTTTCCTTATGAAGCCAGGCTGCTTCTCCGGAGCACACCCTCCTGAGCGGGGAGCACGGGCACTAGCTGAAAGCAGGAATTGTTTTGAGGAAGCCCATCTAACCCCAGTAGGAAGGCAGCCCGGTCACTTGAACACCACAGCTGAGGCTGCTTCTCTCAATTTACTCGTTTTGCAAAGAGGTGACCTCTACCTACTCATTAGGGAAAAGAAAAAGAATCAGTTAGTAGTTTTAAACCGTATGAGAAGTCCTGTACCAAGTGCCAACAACTGCAAAGAATGCAGCTAGAGGAATGTATTGACTTTATTACTGGGTCTTCCTTTCTAATGAGAAAATGACAAAAATGGTTGCTGTAGCCTTGCCTGATTTTGTACACGTTTGTTTAAGGACTGAGTTGGCACTTAAACTCACTTCTCAAAGTATAATAATATTGTATGACCTCATTTGTCCTTTTTCAAAAGCACTTGCATCATTTCCTTAAGTCATCTGTCCCCTGACATGTTTTCTTCCTTAATAAACAACTTCTATCTGCTATTCCTGCCGATTATGTTCTGTTTCTGATGCCATGTACTATTGAGTGTAACCCTCTGCTAATATCACTGAAAATATTGATATGCAAACACATTTCCCTCTCATCCCCATGCCATCTTTTCTTCTGGGGACAGATTTCTTCCCAAAAGCTCATGAACAAGCATTTGGAATGCTGGTACCTTTGGGGCAGGGCTAGAGGTGGGAGGGGGAGGGGCAGAAAGGTAACGCTTAGTGAAGATACTCTTCTAATTGGTGTCCGTGGCAATATGAAAGCTTAAAGGCAACTCAGTGACATATCTTGCTCAGTAGCTTCTTATTCCTGAAGAACCGCAAGCAGAAAGTGAGGCCTCAGTGCTGGTGCTCTTGGAGTACGGGGAATGTGCAAATATTTAACTGTTTTGTATGCTGCACATTTGCAGACCTGCTCATGTGCATTCTCCGTTTGTCTTCCTTTGTCATATGTGTTTTTGCTTTTTTGAAAAGTGCAGTCTTTATTGTACCCTTTCCAGCTTGTAGCAAATTAGAATGCTTAGCATTTATGTTCATTCATTATTGTATTTGCCATGTAAAATTTTTATTACCTTAGACAAGCTTATAAGCTGTTACTACATAACTTATCTTACTGTAACTCTTTGATTTCCCGACATTGTAATTTGTTTGTGATGTATATTGTGAGATTGTATTCTGTGTTAATTTAATCAGCACAATTCACTGACATGCTGGACTGAATGCTGGCTGCTGTTTCAAAAGTGTAAAGTTTGTGTAGGGCTGTTGGGACAACTGCAACTCTGTTGTCAAGGTGCTGTGCTGGTTCCTCTAGCGACACTGCGGGTGCGGCCCTTGGGACGCTAAGGGCGTTGAATACACCCTTGAGCAAATTTTAACTGCAGATATTCTTTGTAGAAATTCTGTGTATAATGCAGGTACCTACTTGGCCCGTGGCTGGTAACTATTTGGGCAATTAGAAAAACAACAAAAACCATAAAAACTAGTGTCTATTGCTGCTTTGAATATGTTTGAAAGTCTGAAAATGTAAATAGTTTATCAAAAAAAAAAAATCTTGTACAGTCCAGTGTAAAGTTTTTAAATGACCTTAAGGGTTGCCATCACATCTTTCTCACACTCTCCTCTTGATAATGGAAAAAAAAAGTTTGCTAAGGATTAAAGAAATGAGAAAAAAAAAAAAAAGAATATCTTCAAATGTCAAGGAATGAATCATTGTTCTTAGCTTTGTTGCATACACACACTTCTTGGATTTCGTTGTGCAGTATTGACGTGAGATAAAACTCAACATTGAATAATCTTTCAGTGGTACTTTTCAAAGTCTTCCCCTCCTCTGCCTCATAATTAAGGGAAAAGACAAAATTGAAAGACACTGTCTTTATCTATCCTGGTGTATATTGGCACCTTAGCTACTTTTTTTTTTTTTTCCTTTTTGCACAAGGTGCTTTCCTGATATGTTAAACATGCCATCTTTGGGTGATAATGTATATGCCGTGATGGGGCCGAGGCCCCTCAGGGGAGTGTCTATAAGAACTGCCTATTTATGCTCATTTACCTCAAGACTGTCCTCTCTACCCTTAATCTAGTCGTCATCACTCCATCTTTTGTACTGCTGTTGACACTTACAAATTAAAGATAAATTTTGTTTTATGACCTCCGTGTACGGCCTTGTCTGTGCCCTGCCAGCTGTCCCTACCCTGAAGCCCGGTCAGCCCTAGGCTCGCGCAGCCCTGGCCCACACTGCCTGCTGCTGGAGCCTGCAGAGCTTTCCTCCTCCCGCCGCTGCTTCTGCCTTCGCTGGGAGGTAAGTCTTCAAACCCCTTAGCCTGGAAGACTGGCCCGCTTTCTTCACTGCGGAGCACGCGCTGCTGCAGCAGGAAATGCTTGTGGATTTAGATGGTAGGAACAGGATCCAAGGTGGATTTCTGTCCAGAGAAGATGAGAAAGAATGTCACTTCCTATTTGCCTGACTTCTTCATGAGAGGGAAACAGTTTATGAAAACTCCCAGCATTCCCGGGTATGAACGAATCTCGAGGGCCAACCTCTCACATGACATCAACTTCTACAAGCCTAGCAGCCAAGAGTGGAAAACGCCGCACTTCTGGAACCGTTGCCTCCGCTGTGGTTGGGAGTGGTTGGCTGAGCTCTCAGCTGCTTCTGCCTCAGAGGAGAGTTCCCGGTCTCCTTGCCCAGCTATGAGTTGGCCCAGGAGCGAATGATACCAGCCTCTAAGGGGCCGAGGCCTGGAGGTGGGGTAGTGGACCAAAGTGAGGCGGGCCCTGAAAGGAGACTGGCCAAACCAGCCAAGCCAGTGCTACGGATCCAGAGGTTAGTGACCAACACCGGGGGAAGGGAGCAAAGGGCTCAAGGGAGACAGAGGGGAGGCCTAGCAATTTCTTCTCTGATATTTCCTATGACAAATGCCTCATTAGAGAAAAGCCAAGGATTTGTGGAACTTTTCTTTATCACAGTCAAACTGTAAATTTGATGCAATCTGTTGTAAGTCCTGAAAACCTAGCTTTCCATGCCCCTCCCTCCTGCCCCGTGGGTTTTAAGCATAGGGAATTGCTTTGGAGTCACACGACCTGGCTCTGCCACTTGCCAGCTCTGTGACCTTCCCTAAGTAAGTCCTCTGAGCTTTCTCCTCTGTAAAAAGGGGCGATAGTCCCTACCACTCAAGGTTATTGGGGGAATTCAGTGAGATGGCACGTGTAAAACACCTAGCAGCAGGCCCGTACACAGAGCACGCGGGTGAGCCTGCCTCCTCTGATCAGAGAATGTCTCAGCTAGGGGAGAGCGTTGGTGCCACTGGCTGAGCTTTAGTTCGGAATCTGGTCCTGTCTGTGATCACCCTTCCTTCCTCCAAGCTGGTCTCCAGGACACAGATTTCTCATTTCTAGTGTATCCTCACCACTGCCTTTGGTTTTCTTTCTAAAACACAGATCTGATCTGTCCTCCCTCTCATAATCTCTCCTAAAATCTCCTGGGTTTCCATAGCTGACCAGATAAAATCCAAACTTCCTACCCTGACACTCAAGTGCCCGCAGACCTGCCAGCCTCATTTTCCACTGTGGCCGTACATGCCCGCGACTTCATTGCTTCTCTCACACCCTGGGGCCTACCCACGACCCTGGGACTCGCACTTCTCCTTTGGCTTGGAGTAAATCTGTTCTCTTTTCTGTTTGGAAAATTTCCTATCCTCTTTCAAACCCCACCCCAGACATCATCACCTCATCAGGCCTTTCCCAGCTCCCCAGATAGTTTCAGGCTCTCCCTCGGGGCTCTCAAGGTACGTTGAAAGGACCTCTATGATCATGTTTACCACATTGTAATAGTCTGTTTCTGTGTCTTTTCTGCTAGATAACATGCTACCGAAACCAAGGACTGTACCTTGGGCCTCCCAGCTCCCAGCACAGTGCTTGGCATAGAGTAAGTGCTCAACACTTGTTTGTGGAATGAATGTGTGAATGGTGGCAACTTGGCCTCCATGTGTGGTACAGATGCCTGTGAGTATCAGGGTCTTAGATGGTGGGGATGAGGGAGCCTGTAGGGGTACCTTGGTATTAGCTACTTCGTTTGGAGAACATTTTTATTTGAAGCGTCTCTGGTCATTTGAGGAGAACCATTTCAAGTCAGTGTGATGTTTTTCCCTGATCAGACCTGAGGGCATTGAGTCCCCATGCTATGGGGAGGACTCATCCTGTTGGATGCCCAAGTTTCTGAGCCTAGAGTCACTGCTCTGTCCTTCTTCCTGGGCAGCCTGGCTAGAGTGTGGAAGAGACAGACCAGAAATAGGACGCTTTATGGGTTTGTCCTACTCTTTCCTTGACATCCCAGGGCCCAAGGTTACCCTTCACTCTGCCCAGGGACGAGGGGTACTGGCAGGCCTACGTCCTGGACATCCACTGCAGAAAGGGAGGGATACTTAGCTGCTCTGCCTGCTGGGGAGACGAAGGGCAGTGGCCTTGCAACCTGTTTACTTAGTACCCTTTCCTTCTTCAACAAAAGAAACCCATGGTCCAGGTAATAATGACTCTTCCCTTAATAGTGCTCTAGAGCCTTGCTTACTCAAAATATGGTCCACAGATCAGCCTCAGCATCACCTGAGAAGCACTAAAGCACTGTGTGGGCCAGGCTGAGTAGCAAGCTCTGATACACGGGAGACTCTGAGAACGATTATCTACCTCTTCTTAGTCAGTGACGTACCATGGCATGGAGAGGTTAAGGAGTATTGTCCTCATCTGAATTGTGAAGGCCCCAATGCCAGGAAATGACCCACCTAAAGTCACACGGAGATTAAATGGCAATGTCAGAATGAACACTTGTATGTTCCAATTTTAATAATAGTTGACAGTATTGCATATGGCCCCACAAGGGTCTGTGGAGATTACAGCACTGAATCTAGACTCTAGTTACCACCAGGCGTCCTGAGCTGTGTCACTGTGGGAGCATTGAGGCATCTGGGGACAGTGGCCTCTGACAGCTCTGATGCTGTCATCCCCTGCTCTGGCTGGGCCTGGTGCTCGGCCCTGACTGAGGGCCCAAGAGGGGCCCCAGGCCAATAGGGTGACTCTCCTAAGAGCTTGTTCTATGGTCCCTCTGTCAATTGTCCACCTACCCAATTTTTGTATTTGGCACCAGGCTGAGTGGCCATTGAGTAGATCAATGAGGGGAGGTGTAGATTCTGGGGCTCCATTCCTAACTGTGGGAGTGGGAGACAGACTGAGACACCCAGGAAAGGGAGTGATCAGGGAAGGGGTCTGATTACATGTCACCTCGGCACTGGCACTAGGGCCCCTAGGACCCCATGTGGGTTATTCATCCAGCAGGTTTTATGAACTCACCCCCTGGCAGGCAACCCTGACCCCGCCCCCTCTCCGTCAGTCACTGTGAGCGCTGTCTCTGCCACCTGCTCTGACGGTCCATCCACTCTCTGCTCCCTCCTCCACTTCCACCCTGTCCCCTCCTCACTGCCCCCCAGAAGGATCTTCCCCTCCCAGCCTTAGTCATGACACAGCACACACAACAGAAAGCCTAAACCGCTGGCATTCATGCAGGGGCGTTCCCGATGCACACAGGCCCTGATCTCCCTTTCCAGTCTCCACACCTTCATGCTCCTGACACAAGCACGCTGCGCGTCATTACCTGTACGTGCCACACCCTGAAGTGTCCCTCTCTCACTTCTCTTGCCACCGTCACCTCCCATACTTCAAAGTCCAGCCTAAATGTCACCTATTGTGGGAAATCTTCTGTCAAAAATTCTTCTTTTACCCAGAAAACGTGAATTGCACTGAAATGATCTGATTGCATTTGTCACATATGTCATATTGTGTCACGGGAATCTGATGGATTCCTTTGTCACATTCACTTTTTTTAATCCAATAGTCCTGGCACACACTAGGTGCTCCATACATGTGTGTATTATTAAAACAATTTTAAAAATGAAGGAATGAACTCTTCATCCTTGAATTCAAAGTCCTCCATACTCTGCTACTGGCTATTTTTTTTTTCAGCCTATCTCCTAACCCCATGGCTTCTAGCTCTCTAGACACATCAGACTATTAATTTGTAATGTGTTCTCCCACCTCTTTGGACTTTTGGTCAATTCATGTCCCCTGTCTAAATTGCCCTTCCCCCATATCGATCAATCACCATCTTTCCTTTCAGGGCCAACTCAAAGTGCATCTCCTTCAACAACCTCTACAAAATCCTGAGTCTACTATATAGCAGAAACTTTACTAAACATTTCATTTAACGCTTAACAACAGCTCTGAATGCTAGGTATTATTTTCCCTGTTTCACAGAAGAAGATACCGAAACTGGGAGAAATCAAGTTGCTTGGTCAGGGTCTCCCAGTAAGTCAGAATGTCTTCTGCTTGGATGGGCTGCCTCTCAGATTTCTCTAGCTCAGAATGAATCTCTCTCTCCCTCTAGTTCAAAGTTTCTCAATCTTTTTTTTTTTTTCTTCATTATCACCACTTAAGGAGCCTTTTTAGACATTTTCCTCACCAATAGTCCTCTACCACCCATGAAATGTAAATACTACAAATATACTACCTGCTTATGTACTCTATGTATACCTATGCTTTATTCATTAAAAAAAAGATTTTTCACCTCCCAGGAGTCAATTTTTGCCCCATTGGGGGCACAATATTGCCCCTGTTGAGAATGCATGCTCTGTATCAAGTTCACTTTGAGGTTTGGCCCTTACCATGGAGTTTGTAACTGTTTCCCTACTGTATCTGGAGTTCTGCATTCTGATTACTATGGCTTAGTAACAATTTTCCCCAAAACTTAGTCATATAAAACAACCATTTATTATCCTCACAAATTCTGTGAGTTCGAAAATTTGAACAGAGCACAACAGAAGGCTTTTTCCTACTTCACAATGTCTGGGACCTCAGCTAGGAAACTCAAAAACTGGAGCTGGGATAAAATGAAGGCTCATTTGCTCTCATGTTTGGCAGTTGATGCCAGCTATTGGCTGGAGCTATTGGCCAGAACACGTATGTGTGGCCTCCTCATGTGCCTTGGGCTGCCTCATAACATGGTGGTGGGTGTCAAGGGTGAGCAGATCAGAACAGAAGGAGTGAGGGCCAGGTTGAGTCCTCTTTTATGGCCTAGCCCCAGAAGTCATGCAACATCACTTCCACTGCATTCTATCCACTGATGCAGTCACAAAGTTGTGCTCAATTCAAGGGGAGAGGAAAACAACTCCACCTCTCAATGGGAGAGTGATAAAGCTCTGAAGAGTAAATGGGACTGGATATGTTGCTGTAGCCATCTTTGGAAAATACAGTATGCTGTACTCTGATATCTGTCTATCTGTGACCCTTGTGCCCCACCTCCAACTACCACCTCATCTTCATAGGGCCTTGCTCATGGTACAATGTTGGTATATGTGTTTGAAATTTACTTGGATACTCTAAGTTGAGAGGGTAAAACCCCAAGCTTTGGTCCATTCCTGCCGTTACCAGTATGTGGTTACCATGGTCCAGAGATCCCTGGAGAGGTCAGCTTTGGGCAGGAAGCTCACTGATGCACCAGGGTACTCCAGAACAAATGGTAACTGAGTAGCAAACATTACAAGCAAGATCCTGGTTAAAGTTTTCTTTTTTTTTTTTTCCTCTCAGAGGCAGTCTGTTATTCTGGAAATATTCAAACCAGTTAAATTCCAGTATATATATATATAGAGAGAGAGAGATAGATAGATAGATAGATAGATAGATAGATAGATAGATAGATGATAGATATATAGGCAGATAGATAAAGCGAGTGAGTGAGTTACCCAAAGTATTTGCAGTAGAATTTGACTTATATTCATCTCTATAGAAGCCTGTCAAACTAATGTTGTCAATAATTAGCAAAGTACCAGTCTATCTCCTTTTGGTAATATTCTACCTGTATCGATATTTCTGTCAACACTACTCTCATCAATACAACAAAAGATGTTTTAAAATGGTAATAATCAGTACTAGGAGTCATAAAATATACAAAAAAATCAACACTTTTTAGACTTGGGAAATGATAGTTTGATGTTCTAGCAGTCCCTAAATATGTCCTACATCATCAGTTCAATCCAAAAAGTTAAATTGAGAAAAACAGTGTCAACCTTAAGACAATCTATTAAATTTCTGACCTTGGATTAATATTAATCAGCTAACGGATATCATTATACATACCCAAACCAGATCTAAAGAAGCAAGAATATTTAGTGCATTCTTTTATTTGAATCTTATTTATAATTTTATTTTAAAATATCATTATATGTTAATTTTAATAAAAACTCCATTAGTATTTCCATTACCAGTGTCATTATATGAAAAGAATAAATGAGGCTGGATCCTTATCATTAAATGCAAAATATAGAGTTTAGATACATTTTTGGGAATGAAAGACACACTGATATCATTAATGAACAACACAGGCAGGTAGGAAAGTTAGGACAAAAAAACAATTATTTGACCACAAATAATAATCAGGATCCTGATCCCCAGATAAGCCAATTGTTCATTCTTCCCTGATATGATATTTACTGCCCTGATTCACCCTTGAGTTAGAATATATTTAACTGCAAAAATTACTCATATATTCTATATTTGGAGAAAAACCTTTATGAAATCATCTAAATGCACTGTTACACATTAAAAAATCAATTCACTTAGAAAAAGCACTTGTTTATTAATACTGAAAAGAACACCTGCTAAATATATGGGTTAGAACTCTGTTTGGAAGTAAATTCCCAAGGCAGCCTTAGGTCTGGGTATGGGGGCACCTTTACTTCTCCACCTGCAGAGATAATCTGGACCCTTTGTGAGTGCCAGGAAGGCAGGTAGTTGATGTGCTGGCTGATGTCGGCCAAACATGCTTGCCCTGGACAGAGCTGTGGAAAAGACGAGTGGTCTGGACCTTAAATTGTGTCAGATAAGACATACCAGGGGATAAATACTGCAGCTATAAATACAGCTCAAGAAACTGGATCATTTTTCAAGCTGTTGAATTTCAAATGCTTGCCAAGCAGAGTGTAATATCTGGGACTCTCTATTTTTGCAACTCTACTGCAAGAAATGGCTAAACTCCAATTAATTTAACCAAGAAAATCTGGGAAGTGAGGACCAGAAGAGTTAAATTGTCCAATCAAAATTTGGAATTGATATTAATTTCACAAATTTTAAGATGCTGTTTGGAGGAAATTCAATTTAACCCTAAATTTCAGTCAACTCCACAATGATAGACTAAAGAAATACAGGACACACTAAAGAAGGTTGAATATTGATTAATCTCTCTATTGCAATCCTGAGGGTCAGACTGCTCAGATAATGTGAATTGCATCAAGTTTTCTGATTGGTCATCTAGGGGGATAATTCAGAGTTGAAGAGAGCTGGGAAATCTCCTTTTCCAAATAAAATAAAACAAAACAAAAACCCACAAAGCTTTGGTGAGATCAAATACTGCGTTATTTAGATTTTGTTGATTATAAGTGACAGAAACCCAATTTAGATGGCTTCTGCAGGCAAAAGGGATTTAGTGGCTTACATAACTGAAAAAGTGCAAGGGTAGCATAGCTTCAGGCATGGCTGGATACAGGTGTTCAAACAGGGCCATCTAGGCTTGATGTCTCCATCTCTCCTCTCTGCTCTGGTTGGCCTTGCTACCAGGTAGTCTCTTTCCATGAGCTATTCCTCTGCAGCTCCAGACATATTCTCTCAGCTTTAAGTTCCACAGAAAAAGAGGGCTTATATAGCTGCTTCCTCATTTTCCAATTTTAAGAATTAACGACAGAATTCCTACTCTGGGCTCATACTTTGTATCCCTACTTTTCAGTCAGAGCTCACAGCTGAGATACTTGGAAAATTATGATTATTTTCTCTTTCCTGCATGAGTTATTTTTCCCATTGTTCAGAATTTTATCTAGTTTCTTTCTTTCATGAAGTTGTCTACGTACTAATCATGAACATAGCGTTTCCATCTGTGTAAATATCCTCACCATGTGTTAAAACACATTAGTCTTTTATCAGTTTTATCTTCCTGAACAACTGTTTTCAGTTCCAAAATAGTTCAGTTCCTTGATAGGCCTACTGCACAACTTTGGTTCCGGGCTCTTCCATCCCCCATCATATCTGCATTGGATACCTTTTCTTTCTCTTTCATTATTTACTTCCTTGTTTTGGTGGAGCACATCCTGCAGGTGCCTCTTGAGAAAGGGTGTCTGAGAGATACATTTTTCTTCAGACTTTGTCTAAAATATATTTATTCTACACTTAATATTTATTCTACTGTTAATAATTTGGCTGAATAGAATTCTAGGTTGGAAATCGTTTCTCAGTAAAGTTTTGAAGGTACTGCCTCAGTGTCATCTAGCTCTCAGCATAGCTGTTGAGAAATCTGATGCATTCTGATTTTTGTTCCTTGGTTTGCAACATCTCTCTCTCTCTCTCTCTCTCTCATAACTTGTAGGATCTCCTTGTCCTCAGCATTCTGAAATTTTATGATGATGTGCCTTGGTATGGGTACATATTTATTCACTGCACTATACTAAGTACTCAGTGGGCCCTTTCAGACTGGAAATTCATATCCTTCAGTTCTGGAAAGTTATCTAGAACTATATCTTTGATGACTTTCTCCTCACATTTTCTCTATGTCTTTCTGAGTAACTCATAAATTCAGATGCTGAACCTCCTGATGTGGTGTTATCCTTTTATTTTTCTTTTCCATTTTTTATTTTTTTGTAATTTTTCTCTATGTTTTGGAGAAATATCTTAAACTTAATCTTCTACATGTGAATTGAGTTTTTCATTTCTGTATCATATATTTAATTTCTTAGTGCTTTTCTTTGTTGCCTGAAAGTTTCCTTTTTTATAGCACCCTGGTTTTGTATTATGAAGGCTATAACTTCTCTTATCCCTCTGAAAATGTTAATTTCTTCTCCTTACATGATCACTGTTTCCTCTTAATTGCTTCATTCATTCATTCAACTAATATTTATTGAGCATTTACTATATGCTAGGCAGCTACAAAACTTGGACTAATTCAGCAAACAAAACAAAGATATAGGTCCTTGTGCAGCTTATGTTTTGGTTGCTTATTTTGTTGTCTTTTTTAAATACTAGAGACTTTGCTAATGTGTTTGGTGAACCTCAGCTCTCTGTTTATGTTTAGGTAGGGTACAAAAAACCCCAGTGGAACGTAATATGTCTGAGGGAGGGCTGGTCACTTCTTATCTTTACTGTAAGTGACATGGCTGCTCTGTTTCCTTGGAGAACTTCTGATGTCAGCATCTTTGGATCTTCTATAAGATTCATCCAGAAAACACCTTCCAGTCTCCTGCCTTGTAGGTCTAAGCCTGGCTGCCAGCCCCCTGGGGACAGAACTGGGAAATATTCAGATATTAACTTCCATTTAATGCCTCATTTTTGGTCACAGATACCTAGAGATTCTCTGCTTCACCCTCGTAGAGACTAAGTCTCCAGTCTTTGCTAGAGGGGGGAAGGGCAGTCAAGGTGTCTGTTCAGAGTCAGGGAGACGATCCACTTCTTAAACAGACTTTCAACCAATTCTTCTATTTTAGCCTCACCTTTACTTTCATTTACAGGGACATCAGTAGTGATTCCTGAGCCTCTAAACTCTCAAATTTAGAGGGTTTTGCCATGCAAGTCATTTTACTTCTGTGGTTGCCGACTGCTGGCTTGGGCATGTGCTTTCCTGGGCCTGCTAAATCATTTCCATTTCACAGTCTGCTTTCTGCCTTCTGAAAGTTTAGTGGTAAGGTCTTCTTTACTGTTCTTTTTGTCCTCTGGGCTTATGACTTTAAAAACAACCCTTTACAAATATTTTAGTGATGTTGCAGGAAAAAGCTGACATTTTTAGATGTTTTCTGAATCCTTAGTGATTTTTTTTTTTAGAGGGTGAAGAACTTAAAGTTCTTTTGTACCTACCGTGGGCCAGATACAGAGCTAGGCACTTCTACCTACACTCTTGAACTTAATCCTCACAACAGTGAGGTTCTTGGAAATGGAAAGAAAGGCTCAGACAGATTAAATAATTTGATGATGATTGTTTTAACTCATCATAGAAATAATTGGTTAAAAAACCATTATGTGCCTCAAACTGTGCTGGCTGCAGAGGATGAGTGAGTTAACGCTGAAGTCAGTCATCTGAACCTGAAACTTGGGAACATCCTAGACTCTTCCATTGTCCTTCCCGTATCTTACGGCTTTTATCTCCTCAGTGTTCCTCAGCTGTGCCCTCCCCTTCTTCCTGGATGGCCCTGCCTTGGTTCAGGACTTTGGGATCTCATTTCTGGACCTTGCGGTAATGTAACCCCCGGACCTCATGCCTCCAAGCTCCCCACCACAAGTGCAGCCAAGATGGTCTTTCTCAACTGCAAATCTGATCATATTACTCTTTTGCTGAAAACCTAAATGTGGTGGACATATAACCACTACCTACCAGTGTCCAGCACAGCTGCCTGGCCGTGATTTCTACTCAGGGAAGCACCTAATTTGTCTCACGTCCTCAGCACTTAGTGCAGGCAACAGCATGCTAGTCAGCACCCATAAATGTTTATTGAACGGAGCTAAACATAACAGGCCAGCCCTCGTGAACTTACAGTCCACCTCTCAAGTGGATTGGATTTCACCCGGATTCCAACCCAGATCTGATTCTAGGCCTCTCGATGGCTTTGCTGTTGCACACCCCTGGCTTGCAGCCTTCCCTTCCTTCACCCTTGGGTGCCCTCCATGAGGTGCCTCTCACTACCCTCCAGGCTGTCATCTGTTCACACCCTTCTTCTTCTTCTTCTCCTCCTCCATCCCTACAGAGAAAACGAAGCACCTAGCCCGATACTCCGAATACCAGGAGGGTGGGATGGGAAGGAGCCATAGGCCCTTTCCCTTGGTCAAGACAGGAAATCCCCTCTCTGCACCATTTGGGATGGCCTTGGAGGCTCAGCTCAATTTTAGGTCCTGAACCTTCCAGAGTTGTCCATGTATTTAACTTCTCCCTAGGAGCAGCTGATTAGATCGTTGGGGGAGGGAATGGGGGAAAAGGAAGGGTAGAATAAGTTTATTTGCTTTCAGCATTACCCATACAGCATTAGGTGGGAATTTCCAAGAAATTATGTGGCAATGACATTATAACTTTCACACGATGGCTGGAGGCAACGTTATAAAAATATTACCTAACACGACTCCATATGGACATACGAAATTTCATTCCATTTTACACATGTAATTAAGTGGCCCACATAATGAAGTACTGTGTGTGCAAAGAGGGAGATGCCTTTTGTAGGTGAAAGATAGCTGGGCCAGAAACAAAGCTGGCATTTTAAAGGGAGAATAATCAAGCAAGGGTGGCTGAAAATTATTGCACGTTATTCTATGAACAACTTAAACGTGATGGATAATTTTCCCCTTAGAGCTGGTCTTCTGGTTGTAAGCAAGACAAATACATTCAATATCCTGCTGCTAATATACTCTCTCTCATCCTGTTTACTAAAGGTGGTGAGTTAAAAAGTGCTAAGCTTGGAATCGGACAGAGCCAGGTTCAAATCCCAGGTTGCCACTTCCTAGCAAAGTGACGTTGGGTGAGTGGCTAAGCCAGTGCTCTCAGAATGTGGTCCCTGAACCAGCATCATCCATCATCTGGGTGCTTGCTAGAAGTTCCAGTTCCAAGCAACACCTCAGACCTATTGAATCTGAGTCTCTGAGGGCGGGGCCAGGAACCCATGTTTTAACAAGTCCTCCGAGTGATTCCGATGCACACTAAGAATAAAAGCTACCTGCTTGAGTTATCAAGGTCTCAATTTCCTTCCCTGTAAATGGATCCTTCATGGTAGAAAACCCAAATCAAAGTAGCTTAAATAGAAAAAGAATTAAATGATTCACAAAACCAACATCCAGAAGTAGAACTACATTCCAGTGAGGCGTAGTCCAGCATCTCAAACGCTGTCACCCAGGATCCCTTTATTTTGAGTTCCTGACATCCTGACGTAAAGAGGGCTCAAAAGAGAAATTCAGCTGGGGTCTGAAGTTACAGTTTCTGCATACCTGAGTTTTAGAACCAAAATTCATATTATTTTCATGTTTATTAAGCAGCTAACCCATGCCAAGCATCGAGTCGGGGTTGAGACATGATGTTCGGTCACCAACATCAACTGGCTTGAGGTTCCCTGGTGCACTGTAGCATGCCTTGCCCCTTTGCTTTTGAACATGCTGCGCATCTTTTCTGAATTGCCCTTCTTCATCAGGCCATCAGGGTAACTCCCATTTATCATTCAGAAGCTACTTGGACATGGACTATTTTCTAAAGCTTTTCTCAGCTCCCCTGCCAGTGATCATCTCTGCTCATTTGTGCTTCCAAGGCCCCTACCATGCGCTCTCTCCTCTGCCTGGTGTCCATCGGGTCGTTATATGCTTATATGATCTGCCTTCCACCCCAGTCAGTGAGCTCCTTGAGGGCACAGCCCTTGTCCCATCATTTTAAAACCTCTAGCCCCTGGCATAGGGCCCAGTACAGCACAGATGCTCCACCAATCATATTGAACTGAACTGACCCTTCTTAGAACTGTGAGTATCTTTAGAAAGCCAATCCCAAGTTCAACACTGTGCAGGACACACTGGGGGTTACAGGCTGTTAGTCCCTACACTGCCTTACAGCCTCCATTGAGCTCACAAAAGACTCACAAAAATTAGCTCAATATCATTTTGAAGGGGCTTAGTGATTATCTAGGCTAGAGCAAGGCTGTCAAACACAACTTTCTGCAACGATGGGAACATTCTATGTGTGTAATGACTCAAGTCGTGGCCACTAGCCACGTGTCTATTGAGCACTTGAAATATGATCAGTGAGACTGAGGAGCTGAATTTTAAATTTTATTTTACTTAATTTAAATTTAAAAAGCCACATGAGTCTAGTGGCTACCATATTGAACACTGCAGACCTGAAGGATGACTTAGAGTAATCTGGTGAAAAGGAGAGTGGCAAGGTTATTCTAGAAGTAGCATATACAAAAGCATGTTAGGGAAACTTCAGACAACCCTCTTACAACTTTAAAAGCAGGCTCAGTGGCCGCCTGCGTCCTAGTTCTACCCTCAGAGCCCTGGAACTGCCAATTTTTCAGTTTCAATGAGTCAGCAGATGCCAGTTACTTGGAAGCTGGATTCCATTAATCAATTCCAAAGATATCCTATAGGGCTGAACTGAAATGTGATGAATTATGCCAGGAGATATTCATATTCCTAACCTTTCGTTTAAAAATCTGTTCCCCCATCCCATGAAAATTTTAGGGAGCCTATGAATTTCAAAACATTTTTCTTGGGTAGGAGTCCCCTTTTATAGGCTCTGTGGGAACTTGGGACTCCACGGAGGCAAATACTTCAGAAAGAGGCTGTGTGAGGGCGCTCAGTGAGGTATGAGGGCAATACTAGGCTCCTGGGGGTTGGTGGGTAGGAAAGTGTCTGCTCTGGGTCTCTTGTTGGGACTCCATAAAACAGGTAACTAGAGAAAGCAAGAAGCGTCCATTGGGAAGAACCTTGCCCACCAAGGCCTCTTAGCCATCTGTGCAAGAAGTGGCCAGTGTCTGAATGCCCCATCCTCCATGGGGAGGGCCTGGCTTGTCTGGACTTGGTTCCCCAGATGGAGCTGGAGGGATAGGGCTCACCTGCTGAAAGCCAAGAGATTGAACAAAGTGGGAAGGTGGGTATGTGAGCTGAGACTGAGCAGCCAACTGATGCTTATGAGGGAAACTGATGCTTACAGAGGTCTGGGTAGGGGAGGATGGGAATGAAAGCGGATAAAGCCTAGAGTTAAGGGTCTGGCAGACAAGCATGAGTGAAGCAGGAGCCAATGATGGGCACGTGTGTGTTGTAAGGTTAAGGTGGTGATGGGAGAAGTCCTGAGTGAGCGGAAAGAACAAATATCAATTCCAATAGGCCACTGAATATAACAGTAGCTTTTGAGAAAATAAGCAAAAATAAAAACAAAATAATAATGAACGTACACATTGACTAGAGGTATACAAATAGTGAATTATACTGATTGCTTTCCAAATATTAAACCAACCTTGCACTCGTAGAATAAAGCTCACTTGATAATGATGTATTTTTCTTTTTATACATCGCTAGATTTGACTTGTTAATATTATGTTAAGGGTTCTTGTGTCCATATCCATGAAGAATGCTGGCCTGTGATTTTTCTTTTCTTGTAATGTCTTTGTCTGGTTTTGGTATCAGGATAATGCCATACTCTTAAAAATGAGCTTGAATAAGCTTAGTATTTTTTTTATAAATATTTGAGAAAATTTACCAGTGACACCTCTAGACCTGGAATTTTCTTAGGGGTAAGGCTTTTAATTACAAAATCAATTTATTTGAAAGATATGGAATGATTCATATTTTCTATTTTTTAAGTAAGTTTGGTAATTTGTTTTTTAATGATTTTGTCCTTTTCATCTAAATTTTCAAATTTACATCATTGATCAAAAGTCAAAGAGACTTTGCATAGTATTTCCTTATTCTCTTTCCCTCTTTCATTCTTTTTTTTTAAAATAAATTTTATATTCTTTTTTTTAAATTTTTATTTATTTATTTATGGCTGTGTTGGGTCTTCGTTTCTGTGCGAGGGCTTTCTCTAGTTGCGGCAAGCGGGGGCCACTCTTCATCGCGGTGCGCGGGCCTCTCACTATCGCGGCCTCTCTTGTTGCGGAGCACAGGCTCCAGACGCGCAGGCTCAGTAATTGTGGCTCACGGGCTCAGTTGCTCCGCGGCATGTGGGATCTTCCCAGACCAGGGCTTGAACCCGTGTCCCCTGCATTGGCAGGCAGATTCTCAACCGCTGCGCCACCAGGGAAGCCGTCCCTCTTTCATTTTTAATATGGGTATCTTTTGCTTTCCTTTCTTTTTTCTTGCTCAGTCTTGCTAGAAGTTTATCATTTATCGATCTTTTCAAGGAAACAGCTTTTGGTTATATTGATTTTTCTCAATTGCTTGTCTGTTTTCTATTTCATTGATGTCCACTCTCATCTTTATTATTTCCTTCCTTCTACTTACTTTGGGTTAAAAGAGCTTTTCAAGTTTTGCATATGTTGTTCCCACTTAATGGAACCCTCTTCCTCAAATCTTTTCTGGTTCACTTTTATCTGTCCTTCAGATAGACTTAATCGTCACTTTCTTTTTTTTTTTAATTTATTTAGTTTTATTTTTGGCTGTGTTGGGTTTTTGTTGCTGCGTGTGGGCTTTTTCTAGTTGCAGCGAGCAGGGGCTACTCTTCCTTGTGGTGCATTGCGCTGCCTTCTCTTGTTGCGGAGCACGGGCTCTACGCGCTTCAGTAGTTGCAGTACGTGGGCTTGGTAGTTGTGGCTCACGGGCTCTAGAGAGCAGGTTCAGTAGTTGTGGCACACGGGCTTAGTTGCTCCACAGCATGTGGGATCTTCCCGGACCAGGGCTTGAACCTGTGTCCCCTGCACTGGCAGGCAGATTCTTAACCACTGCACCACCAGGGAAGCCCAATCGTCAATTTCTAAGGGAAGCCTTTGAAAGCCTCTTCAGCAGAAGAGAAAGTTGGGATTGGCTGAATCTATGGCAACTTTGGCTGTCATTTTGCTGACATGAAGGGGAATAAGGAGTTAAGTTCTTTAGAAGCCCCAGGATCAGAATACTTTAGGTCAATGATTAACCAATTCTAGCATCCCCAGGAATCACCTGGAAAGTATTTTAAACTTAATTGTTTTTGTTTTTTGTTTTTGAGACATCTTCCCAATATCTCTGTGAACATTTCCCTGTTCACAAAGGGCCCTTACTAGGGAAAAAGCCAGGCATGTCAAAAAGGCAAACGTTGGCTGGTGTGTGCATGAGCATACTGCATGTTTCAAACAGGTGCTGTTTTTGATTTTTTAAAATAATGCATTCAAACATTATTTATCTTGATTACTGAGTTTCGGGGGCACCCCCTTAAATTTTGCACCCAAAGAGAGTGCTTCATCTGCCTCACGCTAGTGCCGGCCCTTAGGGAACGCACAGGTAAAGTATGTATAAAGTACCCAGCTCAGTATGGGTCTCAAGAAGGCCTCTATGAATCTCAGCTCCTAAGGTCACTGTCAGAATTTCAGTAGGGCTCAGTGAGCAGTGCAGTGGACACTCCAAGGCAGGGGCACCAACTCTGCCATGGGGAGCAAGATGTGCTGATATTTGAGCAGGTCTTGAAAACAGAGTAGGAGTTCATCAGGCAGAAAAGGGGGGAAGGGTCTTCCAGAAGGATTTTTTAAAGAACAGAAAGACATTGTGCGTAGCTAGATCCAGGATGGGTGGAGAGGCCTGGTGATGGATGAGGCAGCTTAGATGTGTCTGATCCAGGTGGCCTGGAAAGCCCAGGTAAGGGCCTAGAGCTTTGTTTAGTAGGTGATGGCCTGGCCAGAGGCATTTGAGCAAATGTTCACTGACCTCTGCAGAGCACACTGCATTAGCCTCAGCTTCCAAGGCCACATGATGGAAATCATAACCTCCTCCGGGAGAATTAAGTGAGATGGTGAATGTGAAATTTGGAATCTTAAGGGTCATGCTAGTGAGTAATTACATAATAAGATTCCCTCACACTCTGTGATTATTCCTCCTGCCTGATTCTGAGAGGACCTCTGCATACAAGCTCATATCAGATGAGGGTGCCATTATAATGAGCCTGAAATGCAACTTCACCCAGCTGGGAGTAGGCGGAGAGGACAGCCGCAGCCTGGCAGAGTACTGAGACGTGGCCTGTCCCCTCTCCCCGTCTTGCCCCCAAGCCTCCTCCTCAGCCCTCTCCCAGTGTTGAAATGGTCCCTAGCATCTACTCCCAGCACCCCACTGCCATGCGCTCCCTCCCCACGATCCCGCTCTTTCTGCCCACGCAGTGGGGGAAGGGGAGAGGGACACGGCCTCTTTCTGAGGAGGGAGACAGTGCAAGACGCATCAGTAGGAGTTGAAGCAAATCATCCCAGGCACAGTGAGCAGTCAGAGACGATGTGTCCACCTCCACCAGCTTCACACAGCCGCCAAGGGTTACGCGCACCCTCACTCGCTATGACTCAGGTGTCTCTGGTCGTTCTGCACACCCAGGAGCTGCACACTCAGGGGTTGGACTGCTTACTCCCACGGACACCCCCGAGACCTTCCACACCTGCTCAGTGCCACCTACATTCATTATCACCGACACTCAGGGGCGGCCAAATTCCATGACTGAGGAGCTGGAAGGATGAGGGTGGGGGCAGAGGGAGTAGGTAAGGAGAGGAGCCTCCTCGTTTCTCTTATGGAGTCGTTCTCCTTTCTCAGGGAAGTTCTGTCAAGCGTTTTGGTTGGAGGCCACCGTCTTGTTTTTCCTTCTTCGTTCGGCTTCTTCCTGTGTAGTCCTGGAATAACCTCCTGGGAATACTTGTTCTTCCAAGGGTTCTTCTGCCCCCTCAGTCTCCTCCCCGACTCCTCTACCCCACAGCCCGTATCACAGTCGATTCTGGAACTAATTTACATGCACAGCACTTTAGAGTTTCTGAACATCACCTGATTCTCACAGAGGGAGAGCCTGTTATGATTCCTACCACACACCACATGGATGAGGAAATGGAGTCTCAGATCCATGTACAAGTTCATGAAGTAGAGAGAACCATCTACTGATTTTGCCTGCCTGTCATACCATCTAGTCCTCTTCCAGTTACAGCCCTCCACCTCCCGTAGGGACTCCCTGGGTCTCAGTTTTCTCATCTGTAAAATGGGATTGATTATAATAGTGTCCAGGGCCAGACCACGAGAAACCCAGAAAAGTTGACAATTCAGTGTTTCAGAGATGTATGCTTTAAACATCTGTTCTATGTTCACTTACTGGGGGGTAGTTTAGGAGATGGAGGTAGTTTAAGAGATGATGCTGAGGTTTCAACCAGGCAAGGACACTCTGGGCCCTGGCTGGTGCTCTGAGGGCTCTGGCCTCCAGGCCCCTCTGGTGTTACCCAAGGAGATTTAGGAAGTGGGGAGTGCTTGGGTGGTAGAAGAATCAGTTTCCTCTCCTCTCTGTGTGCGGGGATCTGAATTAGCTTCTCATTTCTGGTTTATTCTAGTGATGTTTCAGTGCCCATTAAAGACTGGGGCCCTGTGCGGTGCCCTGGCTGACACTCCCTGAGACTTGCTGGTTGTGAGGATCAGCTAAGAAAATGCATGGAAAATGCAGGGCAATGCTGGGCACATAGTAGATGCTTCATTAAAAAGTCGTAGCTGAGCCCGGACTATAATTCCCCAGCCCAGGGCAGATGAGTTCAGCGCTTGCCCAGACTCTATTCTCAGGCCCTGCACAGCCAGGCCGGCCTTGCCCCCCACCGCGAGGAGACCTCTCTAATTTTCCAAACGGGAGACACAGAGCCCCCAGGGCCGACAGCGATCCTTCCCGCCCGAAGGTGGATGGTTTGGCTGCCGAGTTCCCCGAAAATTGGTTCCGCATGTTGCCGACATCAGGCCCGAACGTTTGCTCAGCACACAGCCGTGAGGGCCCTCCGGAGAGGCTGAAATCCCACACCAGCCTCGCCATCCGCCCCCAGCCGCAGGCTGCCAAGCCGCTGCCCGCAGCCAACTCCCAAGGCCAAGTGGTGGGAGAACAGGGCATTGCCAAAGGCTGGGGCGTCCCAGAGCCCCTCCCGGGCCCCCAGGCGGCGGCCTTGGCGCCACCTGGTGGCTGACTGTGGAACTGCACCAGCTAGGCAGCCCCTCTCTTGCCCTGGCCCGGGGACTCAGAGTGTGTTGCTGGAGGGCTAAATCCGCAATAGATGGTCCTTCTCCCGTTCCAGGAACTTCCCAGGGCAGGGAAATGCGGTTCCCAAGGCTGGGCTATTTTTAAACGTCAGCATCCGCCATGCAGATGCTCTGTTTACTGCTGATGTTCCAAGCCTGTGAGAGGATCTGTGCATTTAACCAAAGGCAGATGCCAGGATGAGAGTAATTAGGCTGGGCTGGGCCTGTCTATTCCCAGGCCTGGGCAGCTGGGCAGGGAGAGGGCCGGCGGGCCACCCTGAGGCTAAGGTTTCCACTGGGCAAGGAGACTCAGGGCCCTGGCCGGTTTCTGAGGGGCTCTGGCTCCCAGGTCCCTCTGGATGACTTGGGGAGATCGAGGGGAGGTCTCTTAATATCCCCCTATTTGATTAGTATCATCATTATTGTCAACAACCTTTGCCAAGTAATAGTGCTTCATAAAGGGCAGGTGTAATTTTCCCCATTTTGCTGAAGAGGAGGCTGAAACTCAGAGCCATTAAGATATTCACCCAAGGTCACCTAGACAGTGAGGGCTTCAAAGTTTTTAGAGATTTTTTTTCCAGGGGGGAACCTGACCAGCTATTTCACCTCCCATGGCTTCCGGTCACTTTCAGGACCAAAGCCCTTTGGGGGCTGTTCAGCTTGTCCAGGGAGGGCCTGGGCCTGCCTTTACAGCCTGCTCTCCCCCTGTCCCTCCCTCTCCCCCTTGGCTCTTTAGACACCCCGGAGTCGTACCAGCCCGTGTTACCACCTTTAAGAACTTTTGCACGAGCTCCTTCTCTGACTCCTCGTCACTCTTGCCTCCACCCCAATGGACTCCGAACTCAAAAATATCTATAATCTCATTTCAGGTCTGATGACCCCGTGACTAAGGTCATCTTTGTCCTCCTATCTCTGCCACTTAGCATATGGCTTGTCTCAGAAAAGTCTTTGCTGTTGGTGAACGAGTGAGTGAGTGAATACGTGAGAAGATTCAAAAGGAGAAGGCTCTGTGTGAATTCTTGAGGGACTCTAAGGTCTCCTTTGAGAAAACGCTGTAAAATTAGACAAGGCAGTGTGAGTGACCTGCCAACCAGGCCTGGGAGATTGGGGCAGGCTTTGTGGGGGTCTTCCTGGAGGAGGAGGAGCAGAAGGGTGGTAATGAGGGAGGAGAGATTGAGTCTTGAGAAATGAGTACCATTTGGTGGCGGGGCAGGAGGAGACACTGCAGCTGAAGGCAGAGAACACAGCAGGAATCCCAGCACGAAGGGCCACCACACCTATGGTGTGTTCCACGGGCTCCTAGGTCCGTCCTGGCTGAGGCAGGCTGCACATGAGAGGTCTCAGCCCCCAGCCCATCCTGGGAGGTGGGAGTTAAGGTGGGCAACAAACTGGGACTAGTTGAGGACTAATGGGGGATTTCTAACCCCACTCTTGCTCTTGAGAATGGTTGGCTGCCTCGGTTTCCCTGATTAGCCCTTTGGTTGCCTCAGGAGCCAGGCCCTGGCCTGAACCTCCAGCAGCAGGGGGACAGACTTTGAGAGGCCTCGAACACCAAGCCAAAGAGCGTGGCTATTATGTAGCGGCCAGTTACACAGACCTTGTGGGCTTCTGTGGGTGTGCATTGGGGTACCTATTGCAGACAGGTAGGCCATTGGAGGCCAGTGCAGCAACCTTGGGGTGGGCGGGGAGGCCCGAGTGAAGGCTGTGTAAGAGACAAGGGAGACCTAAGGGAACAACAGATCCATGCTCGTTACTGCACGGACACTGATACTCTAGACCAGAGAGGAGAGGACAGTCGCCCAGTTTTACACAGCACATGCATGGTGCCAGCCCCAAGTCAGCAAGGGTCTTTTGGGCTTCTCAAGAAGCTCTCTTGTGCTACCTCATTTCTCCCCAGGAGGCAGCAGGAGGCAAAAGCAGTCCTTTGGATTGAGGCAGGTCTGGGTTTCTGTCCCAGCATCCTCATTCATAAGCTGTGTGACCCTGGACAGGTCACTTAACCTCTCTGAGCACAAGTGTTTTTACCTTTCAGATGGAGACAATGCTACCTTCTCACAGGGCTTTTAGGGGAATTTAAGAGCCATGAAAGTGCTCAGTACAGCACCTGACACCTAGCAGGGCCTTCCCAATACCTCTCTTAAACAGTTTTAGCTTTTGAAGGATCCGGAGATCATTAGAAAGAGGCAACAGCTAGTTGAATGGGCCAGAGAGGAGGGGCTCAGAAAGGGGACAGGAGGCAGCCAGACCATCCACCTGGCCCTGGGGTCCCCTCTCCAGTCTCGAGGCTGGTAGAACCCATGCAGTGGGCAGCGAACCAGCCTCCAGGCCCAAGAAGCCACTCTCCACCTCTTCCTGTGGCCTCCAGAATCTCCCCACCTCTGCCAGGAAAAGCTACAAGGCCTTTGAACTGCTCAGGTCCTGGGCTCCTGGATGGACTAGGACCGGGGCGGCAAATATCTGGGCAGCCAGCGGCCACGTTCGGGGCTTTCTGTCCTTCCTGCAGGATCAGCATGTGCCAGGGGTGCCCAGCTGCGAGGACAGCGGGCCCGGCCACGCGTAGGCAGTGGGCGGACTCGAAGCCTGCGGATCCCCGGCGCCTGCAGCGGAAGCCCCCGGCCGAGGACGGAAAATGCCGCACAATGCGTCCTGTTGTAATCCCCAGAGCTGGCGTCACCGGGGTCTGTCCGAAAACTGTGTCGTGCAGGGTCTGAACTCATACTTGTGTGTCTGCCACGGGAGCCGGGGGAGTCGCGGGGGCTGCAGAGAAGCCCATAAAAACAACCCCAAACGTTTCATTTGCTTTCGCACTTTTTTGCTGCAGACCACTTGGCTGCCCGTGCCAGCTGGGAGCTGGGGCCCAGCAAGAGCGCAGAGTTATGGGGCAGCGCTAAGTGCTCTGTTTGTATGAAACTGCCAAAATGTTAGTACAAAGTGGTAGGTGTTTGTGCTGCAGATAATAACTGATGGGCTCCCGGGCCGGGAGGCGGACGCCTGGTTATTACGGCCGCGGCTCTTCTGAGAAACGCTGCAGCCGCCTCCAGAGCAGCGGCAGTATTTTTCTGAGCACACAGGGCCGGTCTGGCAGCTAATGGGCACGCCTGGGCCTCATGAATCAGCCCCGAGAGGGGTGGAGGCCAGGCCACTGGTGTTTATCTGATTCTTGGGGTTTGCCCTCGCTGGCCAAAGAAGACCATTCCTCGGAACGTTCCAGAACCCACTGTGCTGCGGCAGGAGTAGAGGCCTGTTTGGGAGATGCCAAGTGCCTGAGTGTCCCCTTCGCCGGAGGCTGAGGAAGCTGTCATCTAGAGGGGCTCGGGGGCTGTGGGCAGGGAGTGGGAGCCCAGACTCTGAAGGACGGTTCAGACTCTGCTGGGAGAGAAAGTTTTCCTGAGTGTGAGGGGCTCCTGGAAGGGAGGGAGAAGATGTACTTGACTTGTGGTGTCTGGGGGGCACGTGTCCCCTTTCCCTGGAGCTGTGTCCCTCTGACCGTGTTACTTCTCAGTTTTCTCAAGTTGGGAATAAGCCAATCCACAACAGCCAGAAAGTTCTAAGGTACTGAGCAGTCTCAGCCCTCACACCTTTTGAATGTGTCTTTGTGGGCACATATGCACATAAGAGTTTATTCAGCCTGTCCCTAGAGGTGGGAGCCCGGGAATTAACAGCATTTGTACCATCTGCTAGACATTGAGTAATTGATTCATTCAATGAATTTACCGAGTGCCTGTTTGTACAATCTGCTAGATATTGATTGATGGATAGATCCGTTCATTAATTTTCCTGGTGCCCACCCCTTGCCAGGTTCTTATCTGGACATTAAGGGTACAGTAGTAAGTAAAACCAGAAAAATCCTTGTCCTCACTGAGCCTCCATTCTAGTGCACGGTGACAGACAAAACACAAATGAGCGCACAGATATATGATACATCAGGTGATGAGAAGAGCTAAGAGGAACAATAAAGCTGGGTTAAAAACAAACAAAACAAAACAAAAAACAAAAACAAAGAGAAAACAGTGGAGTGGGGCAGCTGGGGAGAGGCCGGGTTAGAGCAGTGAGGTCCTGGGTGAGTGAGGTCCCCGCCGTGTGCGGAGTTCACAGCTGAGATGGAAGAGCGTCACGGGGAGTGAACATTGCACTCCTCCAGTGCCTGCCATTCCTCGCGGGCTAGAGAAGACCTGGGCTTCTTCACTTACGTGTCGTGTCCGTACCACGGTCCGAAGCCAAGGCGGGTGGCCACTACTGGGCCCTTGAGACAGAGGAGGCAATGGGGGCTTAGAGAGGCTGCTGGTGTGAGTGGAGGGCTGGGACTTGTACCGAGGCCCAGCTGACTCTAAAGCCCATGGCCTCCCACTGTGTGGGCTTCCGGTGTGCTGGCGGTGAAGCTTGCCAGCCTGGGAGCCCGACAGGATCCAGCTTTGGCTCCCGCCACCCACCTCTTACTGGCCATGTGATATCAGCAACTTATTTTATTTCTTTTAGCTTTGGTTACCTCGTTCCCCACTGGGTTTTTGTGAACGATAAATACGAGATTTCTCTCTATAACACATACATAAAGCCCTTACCTTGACGCCTGGTACAAGCAGCCCGTTATAAACGGCTAAGCTAATATTGGCATCCTGGTCGTCTCCTTTGCACGAGGGCCCTGGGGGAGTGGACTGTCATCCCCCAGCGCCTCTGTCACCAGAGGCTGAGTCTGGCCCTTGTTGTTGATCAGTCAGGCCTCGACAGGGCTCTGCAGCTCTCTGTGAGGGACTCCTGAGCCCCGGCTCCGTCCCCCTGGACACACACGTTGCCAGTCCTGGTGTCCTAGAGGCCCTGCACCTGCCAGCGATTCTGATGGCACAGCCTCCCATGGAGGGTGAGGAAGACCTTGAGCCCCAGCTCTAAGCTTTGTGCCCTGTTCCCAGCTGGTTCTCAGTCACTGCCGTTTGCAGGTGGCAAAAACTAGTGAAGTGTCCAGATACTTATTTCTGCTCCTAGTTGGTGAGAGGTGGGGTGACTGAGGGCAGGACCACCAGGGGCCGGGGGAGTCCAGCTGAGCAGACACACCTCTAGCTATTAGGAAGGCGCCCCACTTTGCTGACGCTTGTTGATTCCTGCTCTGTCCTTTAACAGCTGGTTCAGGTTTCTCCTCTGAGAGCAGGGAGGAGGATGTGCTCCAGAGCTGATCTGTGTCAGACTGTGTTTATTCGCTGAATTCTCTTAGTGTCTCCAAATAGAGCCTCTAAGCGTCACTGCAAATTCAACATGCATGCCAATCTAGAACACCACTAGAAAGCTCATTTTCAGTCCAAGAAGTTCCTCATTCCCCTTAAGTGTGGAAAGAGAGGGATGGTATGGAAGAGACTGAAAACTGTCCTCCAGTGTCTGTCCCCCTTTTTCAATATTAGTAGAATTTTCAGCTGGATATATGGCTGCTCATCTAAACACTATAGATCCTGTCTCCATCGTGTGGTCATACAACTAAGTTGTGGGATTGAGTGGAAGCGGTGTGAACAATTTCTGGATTATGCCATTAAGGGGGAAGGTGAGCCTTTGTTCCCCCAGGCTGCTTCCTGGAACACAGTTGTGGTGGCAGCCATTTGAACCAGATGGCGAGGGCAACACCCAAGGGTTGGCAGAGCAACAGATGGAAGAATCCTGGGCCACTGACATGATGCAGCCCTGACACCAAGCCCGGGTTGCTTGTTACGTGAAAGAGAAATACACTCTATCTTACTTAAGCTACTGTTATTTTGAGGTTTTGGTACAACAGCTGAACCTCTATCCTACTTAATACAGATAGGACTTGTGGGTCCCTCGGCCATCCCCAAAAAGCTGATGCTCAAGAGAGGCTGCCGAGCCAGAGAACAGACCTGACTCCTGGATTGAAAAATATTAAAACTGCCAATAGCATCTTCTTACTTTGACACCAATACATCCCTCTACATCTAGCACTTCATGCAATCCTCAGGGTGGGCATCGTAGATGAGGCTCAGAAGGGTGAAGTGATTTGTCCAAGATGACATGTGAGTGAGTGACAGAGCCAAAATCAGCGTGTCTGATTTCTAGTGCAGGCCTCTTTCCCCTCCAGCAGAGCCTCTTATCCATCCATAAATCTATAAATAATGTGTGAAGAGTGTGTGTGTTTGATGGGGTGGTGTGTAGACGAAAAGAGAGCTATGATCCTGCTCTAGGCTTTAAATGGGGGCATCACAGTAGCAGGCCAGGGCTGGGGAGGTGGGTTTCCTTCCAGGGACAGCTGGAGGAATCACATTTGCTGAATCCAGCCTGCTGCCCTTCAACCTCTGGCCTGCAGCCTCTGCCCTCTGGGGCTTCTCAGAACGAGGCTGTCCCTTGGCCCCAGAGACACCTTCAGGAACGTGCAGTTTTCCCACAGGGGAGTAGTGGTACAGTTCTGCAGGCAACAGATCTAGGGACCCAACAGTGGGTGGATCTCTAGGGATGAGTAGATGGCCACAGTAATCCAAGAGGCCAGCTCTGACTTCTTTATCTGCGAATTGGCAGTAATACCACCGACCTCACTGGGCTTCTGTGAGAACGGAAGGAATAATGCCCGCCAGGTTGCTCTGTAGAGCAAGAGCTGTTCCAGCACTCATGAAGCTAGTTAAAAAGACTGGAAGACCAAGGCCTTGTCTGGTTTGTACTGGACGCAGAGAAATGGAAGTGATTGATGTCCCTACGAAGGGTGTGTCCCCTATGAGCGTCCTGGCTGCTTTACACGTCTGGGCAGCACCCAGCGGGGTAGCGTGGAGGTGGGGACTTGGATGAGTCAGCTTCTCATTGTCTTCATTTTCTCCTCTGCAAGCAGCAACTGGCTGTAGATCCACTCTGAGATGATCAGTTTTTAAAAATCTGTTAATTCTGTTTATATGTTTTCTAAATAGCTGGAATAGGATTTTTTCCCATTCCTGTTTTGGACTTTTATATCTCTTCTCATGAGTGAGATTGGCCAGCTATTTCTTTTTTTTTTTCTTTCCCCTACTATTCTTTTGTGGTTTTGGTAACAATATTATACTTCAGAGAATGAATCAGGAGTGTGGCAAACTGCCGGTTGGTCCTCCAGCTCTGATCTCTGCATTTTCCTGGACACGATTGCACAGCCAGAGATGACATTTTCAGCCTCCATTGAGTTAAGTGTGGCCGCTCCATGTGATTAAATGAGCACCAATGCAATGTGAGTTTAAAATAAAATTGCTTGCTCCGGACGCTTTCTCTTTCCACAAGCTGGCAGAGAAATGTGTCCGTGACCAAACTTCACCCATGCACATGACAACAATGTCCTAAGGAATGGGCAGGCATTCATGTGGAGGAGATTGCAGTCCCTGAATCGTATGGTAAAGTGGATCTGCCTCGCCAGCATGCTGGTGGTGGTGGTTGTTTTGGTTGTTTGCTTATCTTTTAGTTATTGACTTACACCTTACTTGCATGATAGGAATGTGTTTGCAATTGGTTGAGAACTACTCTATAGCTTAATATTGTTGATGATTTTTTATAAATGATCTTTATGTGCTTGAAGAAGTATGCACCAACCAATTACTGGGAACAGACTTTTAACTAAGCTAGTGGATTAGGTTGTTCAAATGTCTGTATCTTTCCTCAATTTTTATTTGCTTCATCTGTCAATAGAGAGGTGTGTTGAACTCTCCCACTATGAAGGTAAGTTTTCATCTTCTCTCTATATTTCTAACAAGTTTAAAGTTATTTCATTAGGTGAATGTAAGTTAATAGCCTGTATAACTTCCTGGAGATTAAACCTGTTAAAATGTAATAACTTCTGGGCTCTTTATCTTAAAGTGTGTTTTTATATCGGTATAGCTATCCCAGATGTATTTAAACTTGATCTAGTATACTTTTTTCCATCCTTTTATTTTCAACCTATTTGTGTCCTTATGTTTTAGACTTATCTCTTTGAAACAGCATATAATTATATTTTCTATCCAGTATGGTAAGCTCTACATTTTAACAGGTGACTTTAGTCCCTTTATATTTGTTGTGTTTATTGATGTATTTGTATTTGTTTCTTACAGGTTACTCTGTAACTCCTCTTTGCCTGGTCTTTTCTGCACTTCTTTTCTCTTGCTTTATTCTTCTTGCTTTTTATGGTTATTGTTGGTTTAACTTTAAAACTTTTTTTCCTTCTGCACTTTTGTAAGTTATACATTTAATTTCTATTCTTTTAATTACTACATTTGCTTTTTACCTTGTACACTTAACACTGTTAAACATTTCTTCTCAACAGTACAGGAAATACTAGAAGAGTGTTCAAATGCTTTAATACAGTCACCCTTCTCCTGAGTGACATGGCATTGTCATTGAGTATTTTAGGTCTGTGCTTTTTAAACTTCATATTTGTATTTTTTATATTGTTATTGTTGTGGAGGTCATTATTATTATACTTAATAATAGAGATAATGTCTGGTGTGTGTTTACCTTCATGTTCACCAGTTTCTTCATTCTTTCTGGCACTTCGTCTGAGACTGTGTTCCTTCTTCTGAAGTTATTCAGAAGTTGTTTTAGTGAAGGTCACTGATTGTAAAGGTCACTGATTGTAAACTGTTTTTGTTTATCTGAAGAAAATGTATTTTGCCCTCATCCTTGAAAGTTTTTGTTTGTTTGTCTTTGTTTTTTGTTTTTGGCTAGTTATTTTCTCCCGGCACTTTGATGAGCTTATTCTACTATATTCTGGCTTCCATTACTGTTGAGAATTTTGCTGTCAATCTAATTGTCATTCCTTTGGGGATGACCTGCTTTGTTCTCTTGCTGTATTTAAGATCTTTTCTTTGTCGTTGGTTCTCCTGCATGCTCACTACAATATTATATGGATTTATTTATTTAGCCTTGTTTGATATATTTATATTTCTGCATCTGCAGATTTATAAATTTTCATCAGTTCTGGAAATTTTCTCAGCCATTACTTCTTTGAATATTGGCTCTCTTTCATTTCCCATTACTCCTTCTCATTTCATCCTTCATATCACTTACCCTCTCATCCATCTCCCTCTCTGAGTTACATTCTCATAAATGTCATCAACTTCCAGATCACTAATTCTCTATTCAATTGTGTCTGATCCACTGTTTGATTTTAAATTTCAAAAATTTTATTTTTCACTTCTACAAGTTCTATGTTACTCATTTTCATGTTTGCCTGACTAGTTTTGATAGTTTCTTGGTCCCTGCACATTTTTAGCTCCATATTTTAGCTCTTTATTAGGGTTATTTAATATAGGGTTATTGTATCTAATTATATTACAATTCCAACATCTAAAGCATTTGAAGGTCTAAATCTGTCATTCAGCTGATTCTCACCCATTTCGTATATGTTTGATAGTTTCCATTGTGAGCTCATTTTGAATTGAACCTATCTGATAATCCTGTCAGGTCTAGATTGGTAGTTAGTTTTCCAGAGAGGATTGATATGTACTTCTGCTGAGAGCCAAGGAGGCCTAGAGATCTGGATCCACTTTAGTCCCCTTCAGAGGTCCCCTGATTAAAGCTGGAGTCTTGCTCAGATCTCTGACCTTGCCTTCTGCACAGGGCTAGTCTCCTTAGCACAGTGTTGACACTTGCCCTGCAGGAAACTCTGCCTTTTACAGGTGAGTTTCAGTTTGCTGATCTTGCTCTCTTTTTTGGTCCATGTCTGGTCGTGGAAATTTCCCTTACTTTCCAGGGAGCCCAGAAATACATTGAGAATTCTGTGTGTTGTAATTAGTGCAGGATCCAATGGGAGGGCTTTTCAGAATTTACTGGGGCTTTACTGCCAGGTGGAGAAGCAGCACACAAATTCTGCGCTCTGACTGAGCCCTTTTGGTGGGCACAGGGCAGGTGGGCCAGGGCGTTAGAAGCCACGTGGGCTGGGGACAGGGCAGGCTCCTGGGTGCTGGATGGTTCAGACGTGGGTCTTACCTGAGTGGACAGAGGCACTTCCTGGGTGAGGTGCGCATTGAGGGAAGGACCAGATGGCAGGCCTGAAGGGAGAGGGAGGGGCTGAAGGCAGGACATGCCACAGGTGGTTGGTATCTCTGGAACTGGGCCAAGACAGAAAGGCTTTGAGGCAATAGGCATCGTTCCTCTTGGGGATCAGCTTGCCACACAGGCCTGGGGTGGGACACTTGGTTTAAAGACGCAGGGACCAGCCATGCAAATGTGCCTCTGTGGATACAGAGGAGACGTGCACAGCACCTGCCCACTGGGCATTTGATCAGCCTGTGGGCATCCCCAGTCAGTGCAGTAGGATTCAGAAGAGAATAAGGTCCGTGTGGGCTACAAAAGGCACAGCGGGCTTTCCTCTCTGCTCACCTTGGCACCGTCTGTTCCCTTTGTCTATGATGATCTCTCCTCCGTCTCTACCCTGAGGTCTTCTACACATCCTTCGATGTCCAGCTCGATGGCCTCCCTTCAGTAAAGACCTCTGACTGTCCCGGGTTGTTGGTGGCTCCCTCTCGTGTGACCCGCGGCTCTTGCAACATTCCTCTCTTTTCCGCTTATCTCAATGGTTACAAAGTATCTCCTGCTCTGCCAGCTCATCACTGGGTCCCCGGGGAAGAAACCAGTCTTAACTGACGTCTATGTCCCAGACCAGCAGCATGGCTGGGGGCTACGAATGTGGACTCTGCAGCCAGAGGCCAACCCCTCTATGTAATGCCAGGTCCCCTTGGCATAATTGCTTAACACCTCTGTGTGTTCCTCGGGTCCCTCATCTGAAAACTGGACCTTAAATTGGACCTTCAGTGCACTGCTGCAAAAGTTTAAAGAATCAACAGGTGCCAGGCACTTCAGAGGCGCAGTTCCTGTTGTCTGTCATCCTCCTGCATCAGCACCGAATGCACAGCGCCAGGCATGGGTGTCTCGAATGAACAACCCGAGCTGGTCCTTTTAGGCAGAGTCGGGTTTAGCCAGGAGGGGAAGCATATTCGTGGCAGGGATTTCCAAGCTGTAGGACACCGAAATCCACTCGCTCTACTTCTGGTGCAAGGAGGGACAGCTGGGCTTGCAGGATGTAGAGGGAGCAATATCCGAGAGCCTCTCCGCAGTCGCTTTCTCTCACTTTTAGCGCCTGCTTGTGCCTCATTCTCCTCTCTGCAGGACCATTTGTTCCCACGTCTGGGGCTTGTGTGAGGCTCTGGTGTGAGCTCCAAGTGCCAACAGACGCTAGAGCCCTGTAGACGGGTCCCGCAGCCAACGGACTCAGTGTCCCAAATCCAGATACTCAAGGGAAACGTTCTGATGGTCCCAGCTTCCCTAGGAGCTGTGGCTCTGCAGCAGTGAGCTGACGCCAAGGAGAGCAGGATGGTGTTAACCTGGTACTGAAATGGCACGGGAGGTGGGAGGAGGGGGTGGGCAGGGGGGCCGCTGTGGGGGGATCCCTAGTTGACAGAGGGACAGCGTGAGCAGAGCCAGGACCGCGCCCTAGAAGAGGATTCTGGAGCACAAGGCACCATGGAAACTTTATCCCTGGGCCTCCTGGGCAGTCTGTGAAGCTGGGAGCTGGGAAACAGGCCGGGTGGACCTGGGTCGGTTGGGGAGGGGGCCTCCCAGTCCTTTGTGCTGGGGCAGGGTTGCACCTTGGCCTTTCTGGAGACCACCCTCCAGCTTTGGAGCTGAGAAACTCTTCCTGGTTCCATTAGACAGACAACCACACAACCTACGTGAGCAGCTGTAGGGGCAGCTCCATGACTTGTCACAGGAGCGTCAACCCTGACACCGCCACAGCCGGGGGCTGCCCTAATGCCAGATGCGTCATTGGCGGGCCACCGAGCCCCTGGCCTCTGAGCCGCTGAAGCTGATCCCATGACCAGCCCAGCTCTGGGCTCCACTCCTTCAGCAATTCAGCCTCTTCAGATCCAACTCCTGTTTATTGGAGGCCACATGGGGCAGGCCACACACGCCTGAGGTTCAGACATTAACCTGCGGTGTTTATGGCAGTGATGATTATTTCCATCGCTCAGAGGAGCAAACTGAGAACCAGAAAGTGAAGGGGTTGCCTGAGGTCACAGAGCTCCTAAGTGGCAGAGCTGCGATTTGGACAGAGTTCCATAAACACAGGTTCTGTACTTTATTCCCACGCTGCCTCTGATGGGTGAGGGCTGGAGGCCACCTGTCCTCAGCAATCACCTTTTCAGTTCACTTGGCTCGTTCATTAAACAGGACATGTTTTCTGAGCATGTGCTATGTGGTACACATGGGCGTTGTGCTAGATGCAGTGGTAAATCAAAAATGAATCTTACCCTCAAATAGCTCACAATCTATTATTTGCCAAGATTGCAAAGGAGATGCATAAAATCCATAAGAGCCTCTGAGTAGAGCCGAGTACAGAACAAACTGGTTCCCTCTTCCGTGGCTCTGTGTTGCCTGGAGGATCAAGTCCAGACTCTTTTGCAAGGCTCTTCGGTGCTGTCAAAGTCCAGCCCCACCTCCCTCTCCAGCCTCATTTTCTGTCACTCTCCCTCCACGCCCCAGCCACACCACACTATTCACTCCCTGAAGGTGACTGCTCCTTCTCTTCCCTTTGCCTCAGTCCCTGCTCCTTCCTGCGAAGCCCTTGCTCCCCTTGTTCGCTCATAGACCCCTGTTCTCCTCTTGGAGAGCAACACCGTTCCCTCCTCTGTGAGGACACCGCTGCCCTCACCTTCTAAAGACAGAAACCGCTCCCTTCTCTGGTGCCTCTCTGTGCCCTGCACAGTGTTAACTCTGGGTAGAATGGTGGACCCCAAATGTTATGTCCCTCTGGAACCTGTGAATGTGACCTTATTTGGGAAAAGTGTCTCTGCAGATGAAATTGAAGATCACCAGGTGAGATCATCCTGGAGTAGGGTGGGCCCTAAATCCAAGGACAACTGTCCTTATAAGAGAAAAGGCAGAGGGAGATTTGACACAGACACAGAGGGGACGGCCACATGAAATGGAGACAGAGACTGGAGTGAGATATCTACCAGGCTAGAGAGGCCAATAATTGCCAGCTGCCACCAGCAGCCAAGAGGGAGACGTGGAACAGATTCGATCTCAGAGCTTCCAGAAGGAATCAACCCTGCCAACACCTTGATTTCGGATTTCTGGCCTCCAGAACTGTGAGTGAACACAGTTCAGTTGTTTGTTTCAAGCCACTCTGTTTGTGGTAATTCCTTATGGCAGCCCTGGCAACTAATACAGTATTGTCTGCAGAACACTGAAAACATTGTCACAGGCCTGTCCCATCTGCCGGATCTGGGTGACCTCTGTCTCTGCATTCCCAATGTCCATGACATATAATTGGTGCTTAATAAGTGCTCTTTGACTTGAACTGCCAAATTCCACTGCAACAAGTAATTGAAAGAATCTGTTTCACGGACTCAAGCTTTGCGGAGTAATAAATGAAATGGCCCGTTAGCATGGGCCGCAGGGAGGCACGAGATTTGGTGGGTCAGTTAATAAATCATCAAATGCCTCTGACCCTGAGTCCACATCCAGATAGATGTGTGATGCCGGCTTACTCCTCATTAAAGGATTTCAAGAACAAAGTCTGTTTGGAAAAGGAATAAGCGGTCCTGCAGAAGCCATTCTTCCATGGGCTGCATGCGCTTCAGTGGTGGGTTTCCAGCATTTACACGGAGAAGTGGTTCCAAGAGGCCGAGCCCGAGGCAGAGGACAGGCACTGGGAGCTAGGGGATGCCTGTTATTCTGCCCACAACATCCCTGCACCTTTCTTTTGTTAAAGATGCTTGGCATTTCCTTTGGGAAATCTCATCGCCCCAACTTTCAGCGCTTTTAGGGTGGGGAATAGCACCGCCCCATGGCATTCCTGAGGCCACGCTGATTGGTTCACGGATGGGCACGTGACTCACACAGAACCAATGAGATAAAAGACACTTTAGCTGAGACTTCTGGGACAAAGATATGTGATTTTCCCCTTTGAGTAGAACCCCCAGTGCCTGCAGGTCAGGACTGTTTTTCTGCAGGGTGCTACCATGAGAAGTTTAAGAAGAGGACAGCTGAAAGACAAAAAACAAGCCCTGCGGATATGGTTTGAAGTCCAGTCAAGCTGCAGCTGAAACTCCCTTCAGACTTTTCAGTTTTGTGAGCCAGTTAATTCCCCTTTCTTATTCTAGTTTGGGTTGGAGTTTCTTCCATTTGTAACCAGTAGTTAGAGTCTTAACTATTATAAGGGTGATGTGGTGGGTCCAGTTACTCCAAAACTCCAGGCAAATGAGATAGCTTCATATGGTAAAAATAGTACTGCACAGCCTTTGGATTCAAATTCCACCTGTATGGATTAGCTATTTGATAAACAACCTTGAGGAAAATATTGTTTTGAGCCTCAGTTTTCTCATCTGCGACATGGAGGGTCTCTTTCTGAGGGTCTTGAAGGGTTTATCTGGGAGCTGCAGGTAGGTCCAGGAATAGACGTCTGTGTGGCTGTCTCCTTTGGAGAAGCCAAGATGAACCCACAAAGGAGGGACTCCCTTATCAGCCTCATCCTATCTGCCCAGCCCTTTTGGATGGAAAGGCTGGGCGCCCTCACTGTCAGATAGATGCTTGTAGCAGGGATAGTATTACATGTGAACTTAAGACTTGGATTTGAATTCTATTTCTGTAGCCTACCTGACTTCACTGAGCCTCAGTCTCCTCATCTGTACAATGGGGGTAGTAATAATATCAGCTTCAAAGTGCTGTGATGATGAAATGATTAAATGATAGGAAACTCAGCCTGGCAGACTGTGAGGTGCTGATAAGGTCCTGGTCTTAGAGAGGCGGCAGGAGACCTGGAGCAGGCTGACTTTCTGGGGCTCAGCAATGGCCCCTCCCTCTGCCTGCCCCACCCCCCAGGAGGGACAGCCCATGAGGAGCTGGCAGTGCCAGGGCCCTGTCTAGGGCCTGCAGGCTGTGCTGATTGAGCCTCCTCCTTCACTAATCAGGTCTCTGCGGTGGAGTGGGGTAGCCGGGCCTGGGATGCACTTGGCTAATCAGTGTGCATTCTTAGCTGCTGCAGTTGAATATTTTAACTAGGAGATTTCCTCCCCTGGGCTGATTGAGGCATATCCACGCACCAGCCTGGGACCGGGCTTGCCAGGGCAGAGGGCCAGGAAGCAGAAGAGACAGGCTTATTTTTTAGAACTCTAGGCAGTGAAGTGAGTTCCAGATGGGCAACACGTTCACCCATTTCCTTTATAACTCTGACATCCAAGCGGCCAGTCTCTCTGTTTGGGTCCACATACCTGTAAGCAGAAAAAGTAATAATGGCCACTTATCCATTCATTTTACCACTCATTCTCCGTTCCATCCATCTCTTCTTCTACCCATCTCCCCATACACCCATCCACCCCTCCATCTATCCTTCTGTCCATCCATCTATCCAACCATCCTTTAATAATCTGTGCCCTCCCATACTCTGGGCTCTTGCAGCATTCTTTCCTTTACTGTTCCAGTATGATACCTGGGGCCCTCACCCTGCCTGACTGGAGGAAGTCTCAGCCCCTCTTGAATCTCCCTGAGGCTTTCTGGGGAGTGTTTCCTTGTGGTGGGTGTTGCTTGTCACCTCCTTCTGTGAGCTGCAGTTGCGGGCTTCTCCCTTCATTCTCCCCAGCTGTCCTTGCTGCTCTGGCCCCTCTCCCCCCCGCCCCCATAACTGTTTGCTCCAAGCATGGACACAGCAGCCTGCCTTACTCTCCAAGGCCCACCCTCCCGACATACAGTTGTCACGGGTAATGGATTGTATTGAGGAGATTCTAAGGAAATTGTGGCCCACAGAAAGAACTTAGAATTAAAACTTCAGTATCAGAGTTCCCATGGCCATTATCTACAGCCCATCACAAGCAGCCCTGTCCCTGCCTCTGTCTCCCTGGTCCTGGGAGGAGGGGCCAGGGAGGGGTGTTGCTGCTTTCCCTCAGCTCGGCATCTTCTCTCATCTCTTTTTTCTCTCTGGGCCCAAGGCCATGACACCTTTACCACTCATCAGGAGTAACAAAACAGAACCAAAGGAAAAACTGCCATTCCTTTAACATTAAAAAAAAAAAGTACAGATATAGGTCCTTGTCATAGGGCAGACGCTTAATAATTATTTTGTAAAGAAGGTTGGCCCTGAATTTCCTTAACCTGCACTTTTAGATTAAGCCTGGGCCTTATCTTTATGAAACCAAGAGACCAGTTAAACTCTTCTTCCTCAAGCAGAAGTGGCCAGGCCTCTCTAGATTATAAAACTAGACTGGACCTTTCCTGCTTTTGTCCTGGTACCCACTCAAACATCCTGTTATCCTCCAATCCAGTATGCGTTCACTTTTTTCATTTCTACAACAGATATTTATTGTGCACCTTCTAAGGTCCAGGCCCTAAACTGGGTACTGAAGATACCCAGTGAATGAAACAGACTCGGCCTGTGTCTTCACAGAGTTCACAAGTGGGATGGAAGAGGAGATTGAAAATAAATATATAAGACGTACTTCAACAGAAATAAGTGCTAGAGATGGAAAGTGCATCCAAGCAGACTCGCATCTAACTGCCTGTTTATTTCTTCAGTTTGTGTTTTTGCTCATTCATTGCTCCAGGCATCAATAAACATGGACTCAATACTTGTCATTTATTTGGCACTAGGCCAGGTGCTGGAGACCCAAATACCAAAAAAGACTTTGACCTTTACCTCAGAGCAGGCACAGACTGATTGGTGGGGAAAATAGTTAAACCCCTCACAATGATACAGAAGGGCTGGAACTAGAACAGAGTTGCCCTCGGGTGGGTGGAAGCCAGAGGAGGGTATAACCACTGTGTGTGGAGGCCGAGGGCAAGCTTCTTCAAGGAGGTGTCATTTAATCAGAACTTGGAGGATGGGAAGGAGTTTGCCCAGGTGGAGAAGAGGGTAAGGGCATTGAGGGCAGGGAGGAGAGCAGGCAGTGAGATCCAGGGCTTTTCTGCAACAGGGTGGAGTTGCTTGTGGCCAGAGAGTGTGCATGGAGGAGAAGCAGCCCCAGATGAGGCTGGGCCGTTTCCCAGGCTCTCAGGAAGCTCCCCTAGAGAAGAGCCTGACAGCTGCGCCCGCTGAAGGGGCACGAAAACGGGGCTGGGGCTGCAGAAGACATAGGGCAAGGGAGGCTGGCTCTGTGCAGAGGGAAAAGGAACGTTTTCAGAGGCACTTAGAGGCCCCCAGCCTCTGCACTCGCTACCTGCTGGGGTGTGTTTGGCTTCTCCAGAGAAGCCTGTTGCTGCAGGGTAAATTCTCCCTGGTTGCCTGCACTTACCTCCCAGCGTGCTAATGAGAGCAGAACTTCAGGAGATGCCCTAGCCTGTTATTTCGTGTTTGTTGAGTGGAGCGAGGCTGGGTGGAGGCGCTGCCAGTCAGAGGCAAGGATACCAGGGCCGGCGCTGGCACCTGGCTCTGCAAGACCAGCCACAGGCCCGGGGAGGGAGGGACTGGGGGCAGCAGAGCTGGGAGCTCTGTGTGGGGGGAAGGTGAACACGCTGGGTGGGCAGGAGAGCAGGGAAGGCCGTGCTCTGAACATGGCAAGTCAGTTTCCAGAATTCTTGGAAACACCCAGCAGGGTAGGTCATGTGGCTGGATGGTAACGTGAAGTATTAACTTTTGCATTTTGACCCCAGGACCTTCCCTCTTCTGGCTGCTAATCATGAAAGAATGCTTGGGTAATTTTTTTTCCACCTGGGAAGAGATTAAAGCAGAGCAAAACAAAAACAAATTTTCCCTGTGTCAGAAAAGGAAAAGCTGGAGCATATATTAGGGTGAAGTCTAGGTTGCGGAAACAAAGAGGGTTAAAAATGCAGCGTCATAAAGAAGATGGAGGTTATTGCATCCTCACTTCACCATACTCAGGTTGAGAGTGGAACAGGTGTGCGGGCAGTTTGGCTCTGCAAGGACTCTCAGGGACCCAGGTGCCCTCCATCCTGTGGCTCCACCATCCCTAGAATAATAACCTCAGCTTCATGGTCAAGTGTGGGTCACAGACTCATCTGTGTTCTACCTCGTGGGAGGGGGAAGAGTTCACTGGGAGATTACATTGTCCAGCAAATTTTCACTTCTTTTTGGTCTATCGCCACAAGAGGAATAAACTTCCCTGCCCTAGTTCCAAGTCTAGGCCTTAACAGGCATCATACGTTTCTGTTTGATCCTCTGGGAGCTCCTGACCTCAGCTGTGAGGAGAACCTGCCCAAGGTGACTGCTGTCTCTGGAGCTTGGGCGTGGGAATGAGACATGTGGGGCAGACCTGAACTTGACCCATGGCTGGGAACAGAGCAGCTGCTTTGAGACCTGCAGATCTGTCAGCAGGAAATAAATACGTTTGTTTACCACTGAATTCTGGGGTGGTTTTATGCAGTATTACTGCAGCAAACACAGGTTGATACAAACTATGGAATGAGGGCAAGCAATTTTGTTTTAAGTAAGCAGGAGTGAAGTTTAAAAAATTAATTTCTCTCACATTTTATTAATCATATGATTACACTTAGCTGCAAGGGAGGCTGAAAGACATAGTCTGTAGTTGAGTGATCCTATGCCCAGTTTAAGTGTTTATTTATTTATTTATTTATTTATTTATGGCTGTGTTGGGTCTTCGTTCCTGTGCGAGGGCTTTCTCTAGTTGCAGCAAGTGCGGGCCACTCTTCATTGCGGTGCGCGGTCCTCTCACTATCGCGGCCTCTCTTGTTGCGGAGCACAGGCTCCAGATGCGCAGGCTCAGCAATTGTGGCTCACGGGCCTAGTCGCTCCGCGGCATGTGGGATCTTCCCAGACCAGGGCTCGAACCCGTGTTCCCTGCATTGGCAGGCAGATTCTCAACTACTGTGCCACCAGGGAAGCCCCCTATGCCCAGTTTAAAAGAGGAGCTGTGGACATAAAAACATGATCGTTAGTCAGTAGAGAAATTCAAATTAAAACCATAGTGAGATGCTACTTAACTCCCACTAGAATGGCTAAAAATAAAAGAGTTGATCATACCATGTGTTGATGAAGATGTAGAGCAACTGGAATTCTCAGACACCACTTGCGGGAATGTAAAATTACAACCACTTAGAAAAATGGCTTGGCAGTTTCGTAGAAGGCTAAACATACATCTACCCTATGACCCAGACAATCCACTTCTATATATTTACCCAAGAGAATGAAAACATATGTCTGTACAAAGACTCATGTGGATGTAGCAACTTTATTTGTAATTGCCCCAAACTTGAATTGGAAACAATTCAAGTTTCTCCATCAAGAAGTGAATGGATAAACAGAACGTGGTCCATCCGTAGGATGGAGGGAATTCCCTGGTGGTCCAGTGGTTAGGACTCTGCGCTTTTACTGCTGAGGCCCCTGGTTCAATCCCTGGTCAGGGAACTAAGATCCCACAAGCCTCATGGTGCGACCAAAAAAAAAACAAAAAGCAAAAAAACACATGATGAACTACTACTCAGCAATAAAAAGGAATGAACTGTTGGCACACACAGCAACAGGGATGAATCTCAAAGTAATTATCATGAGCAAAAGAAGCCAGACAAAAGAGTACCTCCTGTGGGATTCCACTTATGTAAAACTTTAGAAAATGCCATCTAATCTTTAGGAACAGAAAGATCATTGGCTGCCTGGGGATGAGGGACATGGGAAGGAGGGAGCAAGGAGGGGACTGACTGCAAATGGGCATAAAACTACTTTTGGGGTGATGGCTATAATCGTCTTGATAGTAGTGATGGTCTCATGGGTATGTACACGTGTCAAACTCATCAAATCATGCGCTTTAAATGTATGCAACAAATATATGCAAAATATACAATATAACATATTGTATGTCAGTAATATCTCATACTATATTATAATAGCACAATACATGATATATATTTACGTGTTTATATAAAATATATAATAGCTATAGTTTATAATGGCTATAAAACAAAAAATTAAAGCTCTTGCTGTGGGGGGAGCAGAGGGTGGATGTCGGTGGACGGCGGGCAGTTTCTACCACAGACGGGAGAAGCGGTGTTAGATGCTGAGGGCGGGGCTGGTTTCTGAAAGATGGTCTTGGGGCCTCCCTGGGGCTGACTCTTGCCCTTTCAGAGAGGCTTGGGGAGAGAGTAGGAGGGACCTACGCCCTGTCCTGCATGGAGCCCTGGGAGGCAGGAGCCTTGTCAGTGTTCCCTGGGCCAGTGCAGGCGGAGGGGAGACGATGTGGCCACGCTGGGGGAGAGGGTGGTGGTCAGGGGAACAGAGGACCTGAGACAGCCTCTCTCAGTCTCCGCCTGCCCCAGCGCAACCAGAAGAGCAGGAAGATTTTTAAGAGCCCTTGAAAGGGTATCTTAATCCAAACCCTCTAAGAAGTAGATGCCAGGACAAGAGGTTGTAGCAAACCGTACCCCCTGTCCTCCCTTCCCTGGGCCCCAGGCTCACCACACTGGGCTTTGGCGTTTGGGGTGGGTGTTCAGGGAGGGAGGGCCAGGAGGAGGAGGATCGCCTTGCTTTGCACTTGTGTCGAGACTCTAAGTGGGCACCTCTTCCTCCGAGGTGGACAGGGAAGGTTCACCTGGCCTGGATCTTCACTCCTCCGTTTGTGGGCAGAGGTTTCTGCCATATCCTTGACTCTGGGCTCAGCTGGGGCCTGGCTTTAGCCAATGGCCTGGTAATAGGTGCAACGCAAGCAGAGGCTTCACAAGCACTTGTGCATTGGGGCTGGCTCTCTTGTCACTTTTGTTCCTTCATCACCCGTGAAAACATGCCCAGATTAGCTGCTGGAGACCATGGGAGACAGGCAGAAAAGACCACACTTAATCCCAGCTGGGACTAGCCAGTCCCCTGCAGATCGCTGACTGGCTGCAGATGGATGAGTGAGCTTAGCCCAAATCACCGGAGCCTGGTGCAAATCCTCAGAACTGTCCTACCAACACACAGATGCCTAAGAAAATAATCCATTGGTGGGTTTCAGGCTACTACATTTTGGGGTGGTTTGTTACGCATAATAGCTAACTGATACAGCGTCCAGACCTCTGATCCACACCCCTGCCTTGATTTGTCCACTCAGCTGGGAATACTTATTCCAGCAAGGTTGCCCCCTGTCTTGGCCCCTTCCTGAGCTCTGGGGACCTTCTGGACAGCAGAGGCCAGAGAAGGCCTAGCCCCACGTGTGCAGCTCTCACACCTCTGGGGGAAAGCGGGGGGGAGGGGGCAGCTGGTTCAACATGAGCCCCTGCAGAGGAAGCTGGAGTCATGAAGGAGCAGGGAAGTGGTGAGGATGTGAATTCCACTCGGGGAAATGCACAACTTGATTACTACTCAACATTTGCAGTACCCAGATACTCTAATTAAGAGAAAAGGTCAATAGGTTAAATAAGTAACTTAATCAGAAAATTATGCAAAGTGCCACAAGTCAAACATATTACACAGGCCCTTGAGATCGATACGGTATGCAAATCGATCACCCGTGATCAGGACAGCACAGCGTCGGGAAGGGGAAAGTCAGCCCAGGAGGCTCAGGGGACCCAGCCTGAGCTGGGGAATGTGGGGACCTGGCACCCCAAAGTAGGTCAGTGAGGGAGATGCAGTCTCTCATCTGTAGACCGGGGAGGACAGCGTGGCATAGAGCACAGGTTTGGGGGCCCATGGCCCTGGGCTGGAGGCCCATCTCTGCCTCTGCTGAGCTGTGTGGCCTTGGGCAAGCCATGTAGCCACTCTGAGCTTCATTGACAAAGCAGGGATGTTAATACTGGCCTCTCAAGTTAGGGGACAGCTCAATTATCAGCTCTGACCCTGAGAGGGGTGTGTGTGTGTGTGTGTGTGTGTGTGTGTGTGCGCGCGTGTGTGTGTGTGTATATCATGGGTCCAGTGAGATTTCCTTCCTCTCTGCCACCTGCCTTTCTTCCTCCAAAGCCCTGCAGCCAGAGGCCTCGATCAGAGACCAGCCAGAGGCCTTTAAATCCATTTAGAACACTGATTCTCAGCTGGGTGTGATACCTGTCATATCTGGAGGAATTTGGGGCTGTTACAGCCCGTTGGGGTGGGGGTGTGCTACTGACGTCTAGTGGGTAGAAGCCAGGGGTGCTTCCTAAACACTCCGTGACACACAGGACAGCCAGCCCCCTCCGCGCTCAGAAAGAATTTTCCAGCCCACATGTCCGCAGTGGTGAGGTTGAGAAACACTGACTTAGGATTGAGTAGCTTCTGAGAGAGAGTGGGGCGGCTGAATCAGCGACAGCGTAAGAGGTGGCAAGAACCCTCTGGAGTGACGCAGAACCGAGTGACAACAGCCTGTCAGGGCTCCGGGAACCCCTGGGGGATCTCTGACTAGTCCTGGCCCTTCAGCGGAGGTCCCCCGGGAGCCCCCGCCCCGGGCCTGTGAGCGGGATGACGGACTCACGGATGACAGAGCTTGCTGGGGGCAGTCCTGCCAGCTCGGCCGGCCTCGAGACAGCCCTTCCTGGCCTGGAGACGTCAGGCCTGGCCTGGCCCTGGTGAGGGGGAGGCGGCCGTGGGGGGACTGCCCTGGCCTGGCATTCCCTTGCAGCCTGAAGGAATGTGGTAGAAATGGACCCTTATTTGGGCTTGTTTTTATCCCTCAGGAGTGTTAAAGTGGCCTGGCTTTTCCCAGGCTTTCTGGCTGCTCAAGGGAGGGAAGTGGGACCTTGGGGACAGTCCCAGGCCTGGTGTGGAGAGAAGAGACCCAGCCCCCACCTGGGGTACAGAGTGGGAGGCCCGTGCTGCTGCTGGGGGCCTGGGAAAAAGCAAGGGGGTGGTTTGCCTCTGGAGCCTCCTCTTGGCACCTGGGCCCCCGAGCGGTGCTCTCCCAGGGGAAGGCTGAGCTGGAGACCATCTGGGTCCTTGAGGGGAAGGGGCTGGAAGAGATCCATTCAGGGCTCCTTGGGGCCGAAGGCAGGAGACACGCTGCATGCAGAGGGCATGGGGCCGCGAGGGCAGGGAGCGTGACTCTCTTCCTTCCAAGGGACCCTCAGTGTCTTGAGTCTCCTCCCACCAGATCTGGAGACCCCCCGGGGCCTCTGAGATCAGAGGGTGTCACTGAAGACTGATGCCATTGACTCACGCCATGGGGTTCAGATTTGGGGAAAAGAGCACAAGGGGTGGTGCAGGGCGGTCAGGCATCTCCCATATCCCCTTCCTCATGCCGTACAAGTCATCTCAGGCCTGCAAGCTTCCCTTTCCTAGTTCTCAAGCGCAGGCAGTTGGAGCCATCCCAAAGTCCTCCCCAGTGGTTGGGGAACTAAGGCCCATAAATGGTTAGGGTCTTGTCCAAGGCCAAAGTGTGGGTCAATGGCTAGAGCCCCAAACAGAGCCTAGGTCTCCTGACTTTATCCAATACCAGCATGTGACAACCTCACAGCTGCCTCTGCTCTCTTTTGCTTTGCCCGTCTCATGAAAAGCGGCCTTCTGAAAAGGACACTGTACTAGCCATCAACTGCACTGTAACAAATTACTCCAAAACGCAGCAGCTTGAAACAACAAACGTTTATTACCATGCAGCTCCTATGGGTCAGGAAACCAGGTGCACCTTAGCTGGGTCCTTGAAAATTCTCAAGGTCTCTGACAAGGACACGATTGGGGTGCCAGCTGGGGCTGCAGTCTTTTTAAGGCTCGATTGGAGAGGATCTGCTTCCCAGCTCACGCATGTGGCTGTTGACAGACCTTAGGATCTCGCAGGCTGTTGGCCAGAGATGCCAGTTCCTTGCCAAGAGGTCTCCCCACAGGAGATCCCAGCATGGCGCCTGGCTTCCTTCCGAGGGAGGGTGGAGAGAGGCCAGGGCAGGCCAGCAAGGCAGAAGTAGAATCTTTTTGTAACCTCATCTAGGAGTGACGTCCCATCACTTTGGCCATATTCTAGTTGTTAGAAGTGAGTCACAAGGTCCAGCCCACACTCAGGGGAGGGAATCACACAGGCGTGAACACTAGGAAGCGGGGATTATTGGAAGCTGCTTGAGAGTCCGCTTCCCACACAGGCAGTCGGGAGAGAAGGTCTGATGGAGGCCCTATGGCTTCTCCCCTCACTTAATAGTTCATTTGCTTTCAAACTTTTAGGGGAAACCCCAATAACTATGACGATTAAAATGGAGCTGGGGCAGGGGTGGGATCCTCTTCTCCCCTCCAGACAGGACCCTCAGCCTAGATTTTTAAACCTCTCCAATGGAGGCAAAAGCATTTGGCTGTGGGTCAGAAATGTCGGGTCCTAGGCCAGGCTTTAGGGACTCCAGGTAAGTCACTTAGTTCACAGATGTTCCTACCTGTAAAAGGAGGAGACTGGGTGGGGATTTCTGATGGAACATTCTCCCATATTGAAGTTTTCTCCCACTCCGGGGACAGAAAACTCCCACATTCCTACATTCCCTCTGCCCTTCATGGACTCCCACACCTGGAAGATGCCGGTGCATCAGGGAGAGGTGGTTGCATTCCTGGAGGAGTCCGGTGAAGGCGGGAGGGAGCTGGCGGAGAAGGGGCGGGACGCTGGCCTGGGGCCTCATCAACTCGGTACCGGTACCGCGCAGGCAGCCGCCTTAACCTAGCAGTGGCCCTGTGCTCCCTGGAGGTGGGAGGGACTGAGAAAAGTGGGAAGGCTCCTTCGGAAGGTCCTACAGAGGGCAGGGCTGTCCAAAATGGCCCCTCCCCCAAGATCCACCGCCCAGATTTGCTGCTTTTTCTCAGCCTGGCTTCCTGCATTTGCCCAGGTGGCATTACCTGCTCAATCTCCTTATCCGCACCTGCCCTCAGCCTGCCCTCCGCCTTGCTAATTCCAAGCCAGCCTCATGGGCTGGAGCCAGTGTGTCCACAGGATATGGAGGACAGCGGAGTCATTCGCCCCGGGGGCTGAGAGGGTGTGGACCTGGGCTCCCACCTCCAGGCAGGAAGGTGCTGCTGACCTGCGGGCAGGGAGGCAGTGAAAGCCACTGCCTGCGTCTCAAATTCATTTCTAATTCACTTTCCTTCTGAAGTGGTTTTGAGGAAGTGCGATATCTGAAAAGGCAGCTAATGCAGGGCCTGTAAATAGTGCATCCACGGGCTGTAATGGAGGGAGAGAGAGGGAGCAAAAGATGGATTAAGTGCCCACCATGGGCTTGGAAAAAAAAACCCTTTTGATCTCTCCCCACTGCACAATGCCCTGTTACCTTGTTAGCTGGCATCAGCCAGAGAGAGGATGTTTCTTATTGTGATTGCTGCAAATTGGCACCTGGCTCCCGGAGAGCAGCTTTCTCCTGAATTAAGTAGAGTACCCGGCTCCATCCCGGGTGATAAGGACCTCCTATTAGTGGGTAATGTCAGCACAGAGCCGCCTCCATCTGCCTGCCTGCCTTGGGGACCCCTGGCTGGCCGCACCCTCTGAGCTTAGCCTCACAGGCCAGGGCGGATGGGGGCCCCTCTGTAGTGGCTCATCTTGCCCATCCCAGTGATGTGTTCATTGCTCCTGACAGATCTTCCTGATGGCTGCACGGGGCCCACAGAGCAGCTTGGGACATGTGATGCTGACCTTTGAACTCATTGTCTTTCCCCCAAACATGAGCTTCCTAGAGTCTCCCTTTATTTACTTAACGAATTCTTTCAACAAATATTTACTGAGCACCTGCTCTGTTCCAGGCACTCTGATGGGTGCTGGGGACACAGCAGTGAATGAGACAGAATCCTGCTCTCACAAGGTGTGCAGAGTAAAGTACCACCGTCTCCCGCTGCCCATCCTAAACCCAGAGTCACCTTCAACTCCTTCCTTTCCTTCAGCATCCACGTCCAGGTGATCCCCAAGGCTCCCCCCATGAGCCTCTCTCTTTGTAATGGAAGATAACAAAATTGATCTGTCTGCTTGTCTCTCACCACCCGGGACCAAGCCCCAGCATCTCTCCCTTGAACTCCTGGATTACCCGCCTGTATTAGCCTCCTATTTACTGCCGTAACAAATTACCAAAAACGTGGTGGCTTGAAACAACACAAATTTGTTATCTTACAGCTCTATAGTTCAGAAGTCTGACACAGGTCTCGCGGGCTAAATCAAGTTGTCAGCAGTGATGTGTTACTTCCTGGAGGCTCTGGGGTGAATCAGTTTCCTGGCCTTTTCTAGCTACTAGAGGCTGCCTGCGTTTCTCAGTCCCCGTGGACTGTGGAAACTACACAGCAGGCGGCTGGCTTCCCGTCTCTGCTGTGCCCTACTCAGCCTCCCAGCCGGGGCCTGGAATAAAAGCTAAGAGTACCGGTGAATGTATATTGAATGGGTGAATAATGATATTCACCATGTATTATTGTGTGAGAAAAAGAGCAATATGCAGAAGAATATGTGCAGCTCTTAAGAAAAAACTCCTATACATGGGCACAGCCATGTGCATGTTTTTGCAAATAGAAAAGTTTAGGAAGTACCACATTTATTTATTAAAATATACTATTTCTGTATGCCAGAATTTTTTTCAATTAATTAATTTTTTTAAATTTTTGGCTGTGTTGGGAGGAAGGACCACATTTATTGCAGTGATGACCTCTGGGGAGGGAAGTGGATGAGAACAGAGAGGAGGGTAACTTCTTCATCTTACTTCATACATTTCTGATTGAAAAAAAGTTTTTTTGTTATAAGCACATATAAGAGCTTTTAAAGGGAAAAAATGAAAACTAAACCAAAAAACTGTCTTCCAATTGAATATGATCAAATGCCATAGAAACTGAACAATATATTTAATTTATTTATTTAATTATTTAATTTTTAAAAAATTTTTGTTTATTTATTTTGGCTGCGTTGGGTCTTTTGTTGCTGCGCACGGGCTTTCTCTAGTTGCCGCGAGCCGGGACTACTCTTCTCTGCAGTGCACGGGCCTCTCATTGCGGTGGCTTCTCTTGTTGCGGGGCACAGGTTCTAGGCACAGGGGTTTCAGTAGCCGTGGCATACGGGCTTTAGAGCGCAGGCTCAGTAGCTGTGGCACGTGGGCTCAGTAGCTGTGGCTCGTGGGCTCTAGAGCACAGGCTCAGTAGTTGTGGCGCACGGGCTCAGCTGCTCCGCGGCATGTGGGATCTTCCCAGACCAGGGCTCAAACCCGTGTCCCCTGCATTGGCAGGTGGACTCCCAACCACTGCGCCACCAGGGAAGCCCTGAACAATATATTTTAAATTAAAGCATGCCTCCTAAAGGCTTCCCAGAGGTGTCCTTTGTGTCCTGTCAGACCCTGAGTGTTGATCACGTGTCCCCGGTGACTGGCTGTGAGTGACCCTGACCAGGCTCCATGGGGGTCCGTGAGGGATGGGTCTCCAGTCAGATCTGAGCACTCCACCTCCCTCCTGTATCGCAGCCATGGTGCTTCCTCAGCTGGAGAACCCAGGCCAAGTCCCTGGGCCGGGTCGGGGTGTGTGTGTGTGTGTGTGTGTGTGTGTGTGTGTGTGTGTGTGTGTGTCTAGGGGGTGGTGGGTCAGTGGAGCTGCTGGAGTCTGGCCTGACTCTCCAGCCTCATCCCTCGGGTCCTACCCTTACACTCCACGTGCAGGAACACAGAGCTGTGGCCCTCTGCCATTTCTCCTTTCTAGGCCTTTGTACCTGCCGTGATTTTCACAGGGAAGACTCTTCCCTGATGTATTTACCTGGTGAACGTCTATGCATCCTTTAATACCTGGCTCCCCTGTGGAAGTTTCCATTAAGCCCTTCCCGACTCTTCCTTCTCCCCCAGCAGAGCTGGCCCCTCCCTTCTCTGGGCAGCTGCTGGAGAGGTGGTGTGAAATGGTTTGGGCAAAGCCTTTGGCTCCACGCTGCCTGGTTCTAAACTCCAGCCCCAGGACCTACTAGCTGTGACTCTGAGTGAGAGACTTCAGCTCTGAGGCCCAGTGTCCCCATCTGTGACATGAGCGATGACACCCACTTGTAGGGCGGTGGTGCCCTTTAAATGGGGTGACCTATCTGTGGCTCGCTGCTCCGAGCCCAGTACCTGGAAGGGCTCCATAACAGGGAGTCCTCAGGCCCCTGTGGCTCAGCTGATACATCAGGGCTCGCTGTCTTGGAGACCCGGGAGCGCTTTGAGGAGGAAGCATGTCTGAGCTGAGTTCTAAAGGACAAGAAGATGGCTCCAGCTGGTGGGTTGTACCAGCAGCTTCAGCCATGCGCCACGGGCCTCCAGAAAAGTGGAGTCATGGAGGAAGGGGCAAGCCCAGTGGCCCAGAAGACCAGAGGCCCGGGAGTCGGGCCAGTTCCCAGCTGCAGGGACGCGAGGACTCGCAGCCTTTGTGCTACTTCAGTCCAAGCTGTTTGGGGTTTGGCGCGAACACACAATAGTGCCTGAAGAGGTGGCTGTGATTTTCCCCTGGAGCTCTCAGATGTCTTGAAATTGGTCTGAATAATTTTTTCCCCTCAAATTGTTCAAAATGTTCTGTTTCTGGCCCAAACGCTCCGGTTTCCCGTCGCTTCATGGAAAGGATCCTGGGGCAGACTTGGAGGTCTTGGGGAGTGCAGTGAGTCAGGGCACCCCCATCCACGCACCCTGCTTCTCTGCCAGGCCAGCACCCAGGGGCCGGCGGGGAGGGTGGCTGGTGGACACGAACGGGCCGAGCTCTGAGGCCCCACCGCCCAGGCTGCGCTGCAGGCCCCGAGCAGACCAGCGGGAGCTGCTGGGAGTCCAGCCAGCTGAAGCCTGATACCTGGCTCTTGGCTCCATGGGTAGCTGCCCAAGAGGGTGGGAAGGAGACGTGGGCATTCTAGGGCGGCCCTGCCTGGGGGAGGCTCTGTGGCTCTGTTTATGTTGGCTTCAGTGGGGCAAGAGTGAGGAGCAGCTGATAGCATCCCAGGGCCCAGGCAGCCTCCAGAGAGATAGGGCGTGTGCTTCTCCAGCATGGCTGGGCTCACACCCACACCCACCCACACACCCACACACCACTTGTCCATTAGCCCCCCCGAAACAGACGCTCACATGCGGACATTCCAATGCAGGAGAAGGCATTAAGGGAAGCGGTGTGTGTAGGGAGCAGGGGTCCAGGCCAAGGGAGGCAAGGAGTCTCTCAGAAAGCCTGTGACATCTGGGGCGGGACACGGGGATGTGCATGCTGGAAGGCCAGAACACTCTGACTATAGAAAAGTCCTTTCATACTCCCTCCCAGGTAGAGTATACTTCCCAGAGCCCTGTGGGTCTTAAATCAGGACTCCCTTCTCTGCTTCCCCATGACAGCCAGGGCCACCGTCTTGCGTTGTACAACTGCAGGGACACCATCCACACCGAGTGCTACGGGACTCCTGTCCCTGGAGTTCAGATGCTATTCTCAGGGGTGTACTGTGAACGTGCCCCGCCACCTGGGGGGTATGGGACCAGGCGGCGCTGAGAGCCCCTCAGACTGGCAAAAGGCTGCTGTGGGGAAGGGGACGTTAGCTTCCTCTGGGCTTGCAGAACCTGAGTCATCCTGCAGAGGCAACTCAGGAATTTGTTTTACTGTTTCTTGTGGAGGCGGGAGGGGTGGCGTGGGGAGAGAGGTCTTCTCCGTTGATGCTGAGAACCAGCGTTACTAGGTCCCCACGAGGTGACATGTCCACGCTGGCTTGGAGCAGTTACTGCCCCTTCATGTCCCTCCTCGGACCAAACACACACAAGCTTCGGAGTCAGGCCTGGCTTCCATCTTGCAAACACAGAAACTAGCTCTGGCTTATTTGGGTAAAATGGAGATGTATTAAATGGTGTTGGGAAATTTGCAGAATCTCTAGGCCAGAGCTCCTGGCCTGGAGGTCCCCCAGCCAGAAACAACACCCAAATTGCTTCTCAGAACTGATGGGTCTGGGAGAGCCCCCAGGCCGTCACTGCAGGGCGATGACACTGCCGTCAGCACTATGTCACTGCCAGCACCAGGTACTGGACGTCCCAGAACCTTAGCCCCAGCTCTTCCGGAAGCTGGGTGCGGAAGCTGGGTGCGGGTGCGGCGGCTTCTGCACCCTTGCTGGAAGGGGCTCCAGGCAGTGTCTGCTTTGTTGCATCATTTCCTTTCAATACAAAGGTTCAAAGTTTGATGTGGGTGAGTCGGGTCAACAGAATGAGGTCACGGGCTTGAGCTTTGGCAGCGAGGAGGCTGGGAAAGCTCTGGTGGCCGGGGGTGGGGTGTGCTTCTGGCTTCCATACACAGAGGTGGTCTCCAACCAGGACCCGGAGTGGGGAGTTCCACAAACACACAGATGTGTGCGAAGGCGACAAACAACCGCTGCAGAGGCGTGCAGAGCCCAGTTCAAAAGAGCAGCACGGAGGTCTTTTTCTTCCTTGTCTCTTCTTTTTTCCCTCCCAAGAGTGGGGACAGTCAGCCGGGAGCCACAGATGCCTCAGCTTTCCTTCATTTCCACACAGCTCCTCTACCAAGACCCGCAGTCAGGCGTCCCTACCTTCTTTACCCTGGAAGCCACTCCTGTCGCAGGGGAAGAGGTTTGGTCCCAACCCTCCCGACTCTGCTTTTTATTTATTTTTTTGAGAACTTGGGCACCTCCCAGCTTTGAGCGGGTGCAAGGATGGCTCAACTCTGATCCCTTCCTGCAGCTCAGAGGTGGCCACGGGGTCTGTCTGATGTGCCTTCAGAGCTGCTGAGCTGCCGCTGGCTCCCTCCCTGGGTGACACTGACAGCACGCGCACCTGGCCCAGGTGAACATTCATCTTTCCCGAGGATAACACAGTCTGGTCTTACGTGGAGAGTGGCTATTTGCCCTGTTAGCTTGGCTTTGACCCCTGTGCAGTGCCTTGTGTCCAGGACGGACCCTTCCCTTGCGGGCTCACATAAGGAGAGTCAGTGCTCCGGCGGGGCATGAGTTGTTCTGTGTCTGGTGGCGTGGCTGGGGCGTGTGGGGGGCGTGGTGTGGAATTGAACACCCCCTCTCCTGAAGCCCCCAGTGACGTGGTCTTTCCTCTCAGTTATCTCACTGTTCCACCACACAAACTAATATGTTGTTTTTTTAAACAACGTATTAATGTATTTTAAATTTCAGAATAGAAATGTCCTTGTTGTTTTTTATTGTAAAGGTAATGCATACTTTATAAAAATTCAAGCAATATATAATTCTGTAAGTTAGAAACTGGAGAGTCTTCTTACACGGAACTTAGATAAACATTATTAAAAGGTTTTTTTTTTTAATCTACATATATGTGTACTTATATGTAGAGCTAAGGCTGAAATGAGTGTGTGCATGGAAAGAGATCCCAATATCGTGTTGATTTTAAAAAGTCAGTTGACGGGAGAGTCTGCCTTGCTTCACACCTGAAGCAAGGTGAGCTGGGAAGGCTGTCCACTGGGTGCCCAGCCTAGGCTGACTGGTCAGGCACTGAACAGAAGCTGGGCCTGAGCAGCAGTTGTCTTTTGGGCACAGTTATTCCTGGGGTCCAGTAGCCAGCAGGGTTGGGGATCGCCACTATGGTCACCCCCTATGGAAGGAGGTAAAGAGGGGAGAGGGCGCACTGACTCCGAGGGGTCTGGCCCTGGGTCCCCCCAGCACACCTAGTCCCCTGACCAGATTGCCCGGGGTGGGGAGCTGCTCTTCCCTGGGATCCAGAGGAGGAAACGGCCGGGCTTGTTGGCCTCCCAGAGCGTATGGTCCGCGCGGACATGCACAGCTCCAGAAGCCAACCTGGGATGTTTCACGGGGGCCTGGGGCAGGACAGAAGCACAAGGGTAGCAACTGCTCATTGGTTAGTGCCCAGCTGGCCTCTCCCCAGCTTCCCACTCAATAGTCACTGAATGAACATCTGCGGAATGAATGAATGAATGAATGAATGAAAGGCACACGTCCCCTGTGGGTATAATCTTCACTGGCTCTAATTGTATTTCTGAGCCTCAGGGAGTCTCCTCAACCCGTCCCATTTCGGGAAGTAGACCAGTTCCTAGGAAATCACAGTCCTAGCCTCGTGAACCCTGGCCTTCTGAGGGGCTGACCCCACTGAGGTGACCTGTCCTGTCCTCTCCTGTGCACGTCTCTGACCTGTGATTGTAGCTCTGTGAGGAGAGACTTTTCCAGACCCAGCTCCCCACCAGGGACGTGGCCACCTGCCCAGAGCAGAGAGGGAGCCAGCTCTCTGTGAAGGCGTGTGAGCAAGCCAGTGACCTCGAGGTGGCAGGGCTACCTCCGCCCTGGTGGGGAACCCCCCCCCTTCATGGTCAGGGCTGTGGTGGGCTGGGGTGAAGGACATCTCTCACAGTCTTGGGGTCTGAGGTGGATCCCCAAGGTTTCCCACTTGTTGGGGGAGGGTCTTCAGGTTCCCTGCTCACACCCCTGGTCACCCTGCCCTGGTCTCACTCCACAAGGCTCTTTCCTCTCCCTCCCATCGCTCTCCCCCTCCCCATGGTTCCCAGAAGTAGGACCCAGGCCACCAGCTGCAGCCTGTCCAGGTTTCCTATCGGATTATGAAGCTTAACATTTTTGTGAAGGAAGAAGAAAGCCTTCCCTCTGGGAAGCGATAAGAACATTCCATCCTCCTCTGGCTCCAGGGAGCCTGGGAAACAATCACCAAAGGGAGAGAGAGTCCCCAGGGACAGGCTCCCCGGCAAGGGCTGGGCCACCCTCTGCTGGCTCCCCTTCCCTTCCTCCCTGCATCCTCCCCTCTGCAGGGGCCCTGGTCTTGCTTGTGGTCAGCCAAGGGGACCCTGGGGCAGTGGGCCTGGGGAGGAGGGCAGGCCTGAGGTCCCTGGAATCAGGTCCCCCTAGGTAGTGGGCTTCTTCCCAGCCTGGAGTTGCCCCTGGGAACCTTGGGCACTAGCTCTCTTGAGGGCAAGTTGTACAATCTAGGTGGTAGGGAGCTTCCACCAAGAGGAGCCCCAGAAGAGATGGCCATGGGGGGGTTAGTTATCAGTGGGCAGGTGTGACCCCACCTGGGGATGACCTAGACCCATGAGGTGAGAAGCTGAGCCAGTCACGTGATGGGTTGGGGACCTGCGAAAAGCCCTGTGGTTGGCATGGTGATGAGAACTTTGCCCAATCAATGCTCCCTCTTCCCACTACCGCCTCCCTGTGTCCTTCCCTCTCCCTTTCAAGTACAACATTCACTAAAGCCCACTGGGAGCCCCGCGCTGTAAGAAGGAAAAGGCTGGGCTGTACCTCCTCTTCATGCCTTGATCAAGGAGAACACACTGCGGCCTCAGAGCCTTTGAGCTTCTCTTCCCTCAGCTCTTCTTCCTTCAGAATCCACGTCCCTTCACTTACACGAGGTCTTTTCACATTACCCTCTCAGTGAGGCCTCCCTTGCCTCCTTCTCTAAAATGGCAACCCACCGTCACCCACAAGAATTCCTATCCCCCTTCTCTTAGCATTCACTACTATATAATATATATTTTATTTACTTATTATACTTCTTGTCAGTGTTTTCCCACTAAATCGAAGTTCCGGAAGGCAGGAATTATTCCCCCCCCTCCACCTTGCTTCAGTGACTGGAAGAAAGTCTGGGACAGAGCAGGCTATATGGCTCGGGAACCTGGCAGGAGCCAAGGGTTGCCCTGTGCCAAAGGCAGGGGGGAAAGTGGGGGCTTGGGCTTTGAAGAGAATGTAATGAAGAGACTATTTACAAACCGTGCGCATAGTTAAGGGGAACCAACAAGGGTGTGAAGCGCCCCAGGGCTGGTGCCAGCAGGGCCCTTACCAGCCTCACGTGGCGGAGAGCGGCTTCCAGGATGCTGTGGACAGAGCAGGGCCCCTGCTGCCCAAGTGCCGCCTGGCCGGGCAGGAGTCTCCCTCTGCTCTCGTCATTTGGTCTCCGGAAGACAAAGAACAAGGGCGCCTGGATAACGCAGTCCAGCTCAGGCCGCTGGGAGCAGGGCGGGGTAGCACCTGGATCCGGAGTACCTTGAGAAGACGCACACACGACAAATGCGTGTGAAATAAGTGAATGACTGCCCTTAAGAAACCCACGTATCAGAGGAGAAGAAGCGCTCATTCTTTCACTCATTTCCCTCATTCATGTACTTATTCATTTGCTCATTTAAGGCAGAGCGAATGAGCACTGGGTGGGTGTTAGGGTCCATCAGAGAGCAGGGCAGAGACCATCCCAGCTCCCCACCAAACCCACCCACAGGAGGGGCTTGCTGAGAAGAGGGGCACAGAGGGCAGGTGTCAGGTCTTCGCACACCTGCCCTGTTCACAGCTTACAGCGTGTACACCTGGGTGGAGGTGGGCTGGGCCCAGTGCAGGATGGGGCAGGTAAGAAATCCTTGGGTTCCTTGGGGAACCTGTTAAGTCAGGCCCAATCGGGTGCAGGCACTGGGTGTGGGGAGACATCATTTGTCATTTGTTTTTCTAAACCCTGGGGATTTGAAGCTCGGTGAAGAGGAGGTCACCGAGAAGCGCAGCCTGCGGGCCCTTTAATCCTGCAGTCACTCACGCCGGGGAGCACTCCCTGTGCCAGGGCTCCGGCACTTGACCTCCCTTCATCTCTGGGACTGATGGCCCTGGGGAGCTGCATTACTAGTGCCCATTTGACTGTGGAGGGAATGGAAGCACAGAGAGGTTAAGTAACTTGCCCAAGATTCCACAGCTATTAAGTGGTGGAGTGGTAATTTGAACCCTGGCAATCTGTGTCTGGAGCCTACACTGCCGTCCTTTATGCAGAGACCTTTGATGGAAGGTCTGTTATGGGGGAGGGTGGCATCACAGATCTGAAGATCTGGGGAGACTGGTGGTGATTCTCCGGCCCATCTGGGGAAGGGACCCTCTGCAGGAGCAGTCCTGGATGGAGGGGACTTGTCAGAGACCAGTGTGGGCTCCAGGCTGGGTGTTCCTTGTGGCAAGGCGAGGCGGGGCTGACGTGAGTCCCAGGCCCGGGAAGCCAGCCTGCGCCTTCATCCCTGCTGCCACCCTCTCTTTCTCTCATACCTGTCCCGTGGCAGCTCCTCCCAGGCCACCCAGCCCGATGCCCCACCCTTGCCTGAGCATTCTCCAGGCTGTATGTTTCCGGAACTCAAACACATGTCATGTCAGCTGCTCCTGACCCTTCAGCAGCTCCTGTTGGTGGCTGGATAAAAAGTCCAACCTTCTCCCCTGGGCTGCAGGGCTCTGCATGACCTTCCCTGGCCACCTCACCAGCCTTGTTTCTGGCCATTTTCATCTTGACTTCTCCACTCCAGCCCCCTGGCCTTCTTGTTGGTTCTGGAACACACCATGTCATTCTGGCCTGGGGACTATTCTACTTACTGTGTCCCGTGCAGGGGATACTGTTCCCCCAGAACCTCAAAAGCCTCATTTCTTCAGGAATTTCAGTTCAAAAGTCATCTCTTGAGGCCTTTCCTGAGCACACCAGCTGCACGCATGTCCCTCCCCTCACTCAGCCCCTCTTCATCCCTTTATCTGAGGGATTATTTATTTTCTGTCCGGCCTTTATCACGGTCTGAAATTATCTTTTTTATTACATTTATTTCATGTCTTTCTTCCCCCATTAGAATAAAAGGCTCTTGAGAGAAGGAAATTTGTATTTTGATTAATGCCGTATCATCGATGCCTAGAACAATGCCCGGCATACAGTATATGCTAAATAAATAATTCTTGAATCTGAACTTGCTCTGCTATTTCTCAGCGGGGCCTTCAGACACGCTGATCCTTCCATCATTTTCTTCATGCAGCTTAACTCCAGTGAACTTTGGTTCTGAGCTCAAAGGCCGCTTCTTCAGGGAGTCTTCTCTCCCTTGCCACACTGGCCTGTGTCCCCAGACCCTGCACATCAACCCTCTCAGAGCCCTGGACTTCCGTTGTTGCATCTCACTCTTGCCCTTACCAGGTCAACGTCTGTCTCTCCACTAGAGAGTAAACTCCGTGAGGGCAGGGACTGTGCTGTTTTGTTTACTTCTGTATCTCTGGTGCTTCGCACAGAGCCTGGCACACGATAGCTGCTCCAAGGTTATGTGTTAAATCATTGAAGGGACAGCTGGGGCCCTCAGGTGGCCATGAGAGTGAGGGCACAGGTCTGTTCCAGCTGCTTCTACCTCGAAAAGTCTAGAAAGCCCTGCCAGGAATTTTCACAATCTTTCCAACACACCCATAGGTAGGTATCGTGATCTTCCTTTATAGACAGAGACAGGGGCTTGGACAGATGAAGGAAACTCCCCAAGATTACATATTTGAGAGCAGCAGATCTGGGACGCAAACCTAGGCCTCCTGACCTGTGAGCTTTTCCCTGGGGTCCCTTGGAGAGAGTAAGCTGCAGGGTAGATTCCAGGTAAGGTGGCAGGTACCCCCTCCCCCAGGTTCTTCCCTTCCCTTACAAGCCTGTATTCGTTTTCTATTACTGTATAACAAATTACCCCCAAACTGTGCCTGGAAATAACACTAATTATCTCACTGTTTCCGTAGGTCAGAAATCTGGGTGCCGTTCAACTGGGTCCTCGGCTTCAGGGTCTCTCACAGGCTGCCGTCAAGGTGCTGGCTGGGGCTACGGTCACCTGAAGGCTCGGCCAGCGAAAGATCCACTCCGTGCTCACTTGTGTTGGCTATTGGCGAGATTCCATCCTTGCTGGCTGTTGGCCGGAGACGGTCCCCAGTTCTTTGCCGCAGGGGTCTCTCCAACACGGCAGCTCACTTCATCAAAGCAAGCAAGCTGGGAAGGCAAGAGAGAGCCAGAGGGATGGAAGTCAGTCTTTATAATTTAATCCTGGACACGGCATCCCAGCACAGTCTGCTGTATTCTGTCACGAGGAGCATGTACCTAGGTCCAGCCATACCCAGAGGAGGGGATTACACGAGGGTATGAACACCCCGAGGTGGGGGGGGAGGGGGCAGGGGGAGGGTCACTGGGAGCAGTGCCAGAAGCTGCCACCACACAGCCCGTTCTCTTCTGGCTGCTCTCAGATCACAAATTTCTGCAGGGCAGCTGACGTCCCGTTCACAAGCACCTGTGAGGGTGCTGCAGGCATTCATTCATTTATTGTCTCATTCATTTGACATACATTTACACCCTACCTACTGTGTGCAAAATCTTGATTGCTGGACTGACAAAACTGAATAAGGCTCATTTCCTGCCTTGAAAGAGACATATTTGTAAAGAAAGAAGTGAGATTTAGTGTCTGCTCATGGAGACCCTGAGAAAGAATGGGGCTAATGCTCATTTAGCACTTACTGTGTGCAGGCATCAGTCTAAATGCTTTATAAGTATTACCTCTTTTAATCCTCACAGCAACCTGTGAGGTAGCTACTATTATCATCACCCCCATTGTATAGAGAAAGAAACTGAGGAATAAAAATGGTGAACTGTTTTAACTATTTGCTCAAGGTTACACAGCTGGCAAGGCAGGGCTGGGGTTCCACCTGGGCAGTCTGGCTCCTGAGTAAACACATTTAGTCCCTGTGTCATCTTGGCTCGTGCAAGACAGGCTCCATGGGCTGAGCTTGCATAGGAACGACAGGTGTCAGGGGCCATCCTTGGGACCAGTTTTCTAAGAGCAATATACAGACAGATACTTTTCCGTGGGCCTTGCTGAAGCTGCCTGCTGGCTCATCTGGGGTGGGAAGAATGGCTGGGAAGCCCAGTCGGCAAGCTGGGGAAGAGAGTTGTTTTGGTTTAAAAGATTGACATTTTAATAAACTGCTCTTAATTAACAGCACTTTGAAATTCTGAGTGGCGTGCTTTCCATCTTAAAACAGGCAAGCGGGTGGCTTCTTAGAGAATGCGATGCTTGTGGGTGACCTCCCTTTTTGAAACAAACCCAGACCCTCCAGTCACAATTTATTTTTCATTCCAAAAATGATCTTTACTAAAAAAATGTTGCTTTGGTTTGAGCGAATTAGAAGTCCTTATTACACAGGCAGGCACTTCAAACAGTGCCCGGCTCACCGCGCCGGCTGTGGCATCAAAGACTCGGCTGGAATCTCTGATTACCACCCAGGCTGTGGGCCACTAGGGAGAAGGCGGCATCTGAAGTGGAGCCCTGGCTGCGGGACCAGTGGGCTCGGGGAGTCCAGAAGCCGGGTGGCCTCCATGCCAGGCTCGGCACCTCCTTGATTCAGGGGCTTGGAGGGGGTGCTGTGGGCAGAAGGGATGGAGAGCGGTATGGTCGCCCTTACTGAGCACCTACCGATGTCCCAGATGCACGTGAGAACTGTAGGTGAATTGTCTTATTTAAAATTTCCAACAGCCATCTACAATAATTGTTGCGAGGGTTTAAGAGAGCTTCCTAAACACGACTGCTCTTTTCCTCACTTGTTCTGAACCAGCTGAGAAATAAGGCAAAAGCGCGGGGCAAATAAGAGACCAAATATGGTGCTTACCACTGATACCATGCTTACTACTGATGCTTACTACTGATACTAAATATCCTGCTTACTACTGATAGTAAAGCTGGTATCTGCAGGCAAGCGGCTTTCTAATTCTGAAGCTCACAGTTATTTAGTTCCTTTCCCAGACACAGGCACACGGCGCTGGGACAGGCTGCATGGGGAGGGGGTGGGGCAGAGCCCTGACCTCTAAATTGTTGAGAGATAAAATGCATGTTCTCTGTGGGCAAGCCACCTCCTCAGGTAAAGAGAGATGCTGAGGGAGCTTGGCCACATTAGCCCTACTTTGACCAGAGAATTCCTTCTCACTTTTTGAGGTCGAGCGATGGCAGAGAGAGGGGTCTGTGGGCCCTTCCATAAGCAAGGAAACATCATACCTCCCCTCCTCCTCTGCCTCCCAGGCCCTTGGTATTATTTTCTATGTTCTACAGATAGGGAAGGAGCTTCACGGCCGGCCGCCCAGTTGGTAGGAGGTGAAGCTAACATTCATACTGCTTGGTCTGATTCTATCTCCCCCTCTAGACTTTGAGCTCCTCAAGTCCAGGGCTGTGTCTCACTCATTTAGTGTCCTTAGGAGCTGGCACAGGGTCCGAGCATCAGGCAATGTCTTTGAAGGGAACAAAACAGATTCACCCTTTCACTCAGCAACATGCGTTATCTCTACATTAGGTGCCGATCTCGCTGCTGGTGGCATTCAGCCGGTGTAGGGGGTGAATCGTGGCCCCCTCCCCAAAAAGATACGTCCACATCCTCGTCTCTGGCACCTGTGAATGTGACCTTATTTGGAAAAAGGGTCTTTTCAGATGTCATCAAGGATCTTGAGGTGAGATCATCCTGGATGGTGACCTGGGTGGGCCCTTTTAAATCCAATGACTACTGTCCTCGTAAGAGACAGAAGAGGAGGCAAGAGAAGAGGAGAAGGCATGTGAAGAAGAGGCAGAGACTGGAGTGATGCGACCACAAGCTAAGGAACACCTTGAGCCTCCAGAGTCTGGAAGAGGCGAGGAAGGATTTTCTCTTAGAGGCTTTGGAGGGAGCACAGCCCAGCTGGCACCTTGATTTTGGACTTCTGGCCTCCAGAACCATGAGGGAATAAATTTCTGTTGTTTTAAGCTCTCCAGATAGTGGTAACAAAGTACCACCCAGGCAGCCCTAGGAAATGACTGCGCTGGCACTGGAGGACAGAAAGATGCCTTGGCCCTTTCCCTTCACTCCTGACATGCCTGGGGGATGGCTGGCTATCTCCTCGGGACCTGGGTCTGAGCCACTTTCCTCTGGAGGTGCTGGCTCCCCCCGGCTCGGGCATGGAGACAGGAAGCCTCTTGGCAAGCTGGACATCATTGTTCAGAACGTGTCACTGAGTCCAGTAAAAGTAAGTGAAAATGAATAGCCACGCCCGCACATGGAGGACCTCTCAAACCAAACCAGGCCACGGAGACATGGCGGCCCAAGTGTCTGGTTAAAGGCTGGTGGGCTTCCTTGTAGCTCTGGCTGTTGTGATCTCTTGGTGTCCAGAAAGGAAGGTCAGAGAATTGCCAAGTGTTTTTGAGGGGACCTCAGGAGCCACCAGCTTTGCTCGGTGTCATTCTTACCGAGGAGACATCCGGCTGCCGTCTGGCTGCCCCAGAGTCCAGGTGGCATTAGCACCCCCGTCCCCAGCCGCGGTACCGCCGTCAAAAGCGCTTCCCTGCATAGAACCCACATCTGCCTCTCTGTGATATCTGCTTTCACGAACGGAGAAATTGAGTCTTGGCAACTTTCTAGGGTCATGTGTATAGTACGTGCTAAATTGAGTATTCTGAGAGATTAGAGAACCTCAACTACCTGCCCTGGCAGTGAAAGGAATCAAGCAAGGATGATGTGGTTGTCACCACCGTGCTCAGAAGCCTCATTGTTGATTATTATAACAAGCCCTGTCGTAACTGATCCAGGGCTAAGCTGTGGTCCCTGGAAGACCAGGTGGGTTACCCAAAGTGGTGGCTTTCTCGCTACACCTCTGTAGATGCGTGTATTTTGGGTGGGATTTTATTCAGAATACTTCCTGAGTTTTGGTCTCCTGGGTCCACCCGCAAGCAAGGATTCTGCCTGATGTGAATGATTCATCTAAAACCGGTTGGCTCTTTCACGGTAACCTTGGACATACTACATATCAATACATTTTTAAATACAAATGCAGTTAAGGGTATTGGGAAGATAAGGATTGTATTTAAGCCTGAATTCCAGCAGGCCAGTCTCCCCTCTGTCCAGCTGGGCTGTTGGGTTGGTTACACACGAGGAAAAGGAACAAATACCACTTTATTATGAGCTGGGCCATGCCTGATGCCTCCCCGTGAGAGGCCTGGTAAGGCAGGGGTGGAACATTGGTGGGACCTCTCTCCCTCCATCTGAGCTCAGATCTGAACCTCACCACCAGCCAGGCACCCCTTCTGAAGCAGGGGGTGCCCTACAGCAGAGTGCTACACAGCGGAGGCCTCCACAAGCTGTTACCCTTCTGCAATGAGATGAGCATCGTATGGAGAATGTAAATCAACACCCCGATTTCTTTATCGAGACAGTCTTGCTGGGAAAAATGTCAGCCGAGCTAAACAGTGTGCTTAGTGACGCAGTGCTCTTACATTCAGGCGCAGCTCCTAATCTCATTGCAGACCAGTGAAAGCCAGTTCACAGACTGACACTGGTCCATGGACCACATGTTAGCGGCACTCTGTAGCACATGTAAGAAACGCAGAGAAGAGTCGCAGGACCTGCCCTAAAGAGTGGCAGCCATCGGTCCCCTACCAATCCTGCCAAGAAGCCACAGGAAGCAGAGAGAGAGGCCCCGTGGGTGTCAGGTCTCCCCAGGCAGTGAGCCTGCTGATCAGGAAACGCAGCCCATCTAGCAGACTAGGAGATGTCCTCTTGGCGACAGGGAGTGAGGAAAAGGCTGCTTGGAGGGATGAGGAGAGGGATGAAGGCTTTCCCTTCCCCTACAGAGATTTCTTTCATTTGTACCGTAAGGCCTTAGCAACAACAAATGAATTCCTGGCAGTCGTACTGTCACACTTAACATGTTCTTACATTTTACAGCCCTTGATAAATGTAACAGCAGAAGGCCTATAGGCATCTTCCAGCCTTCCCAGAAAATGTGAGATGTTGTTTCCAGGGTGCCAGGACGCAGGTTTTTGAATTGGCAGGGTCCCGGGGAAGGATGAGATGAGCATATCTAAACCAATTCTTTCGCTCATCAGAATCTACTATTCATTGACCTGAGGCCAGAGGGATCAAGAGATGGGAGAGAGGCCTGGGTGGGCTCCCCCTGCCACCGACCAGAGTGGTCAGCCTTTAAGGGGTTGGGATGCTTGGGCTCGTGTCCTGAGAACACACCAGGGACACTCTCGGGGTTTGGGGTCCTGTTACAGGACAGGCCATGCTGTGAGGAGGCCAAGAGCGAGAAGACAGAGGGGTCCTGGGGTTGCCTTGAGCTCTCACCTGTTTGCACTGATGCTGATCTTGAAGGGGTCCCAGAGAGGACCCAGGTTGCCAACCCGCTGAGGAATGAGCGTGAGTTCTCAGGGAAGCCTCAGAAGGAGGTGGCCAGGGCTGGGCTCTGCCTGGGCAGCGCTTGGCTACCCAAGGAGTTCAATTAAACAGATTCTAATATAACACTTACCTCCCAGGCGCCTCTTTTGTGGTGGGCTCTGCGGGGGAGAGCTGAGTGGAGCACACCCGCCTAAAGCAATACTAATGAGAGCTAATACTAAGCGTTTACGCACGCAGTGCTTCTGCCCGGAGCTGAATGCGCGTTATCTAATTTAGTCTCCCGGCACTCCCCAGAGGAGGTGCTATATTATCCCCTTTGACAGTTTCAAAAATTGAGACTTGGTGACCTGCCTGAGGTCCCCAGCTGGTGATGGTGGAGCTGGGACTTGACCTCCACAATCAGGCTCTAGATCAGTGGTTTTGACCTTGGTGGCCCATTGTATTACCCGGAGAGCTTTTAAAACATAACCATTTCTAAATCTTTCCCTAAACCAATACAATTAGAATCTCTGAGGGTGAAGCCAGCCGTCGAGGTTTAAAAACTTCACCCCAAGACTGTGTGTGTTCTGCCAGGATTGAGAACCTTGTTTCCAGAGTCCACGGACTTAACCACTGTGCTGCACTGCACCAGCCCTGCTCATCTCCACCACAGCCCCTAACACAATGCATCATGATGACCCCTGAGCTTTTGCTTTTTCCCACTGGACTATGCTGGCACCAGATGGCAGCTCGCACAGAGGTCTCTGACACAGGGCGGCCCATTACAGTGTCATAAAAGAGGTCCCCTTCCAGCAGGGAAGAATCAAAGACAGCTTCATGTTGAAGGCAGGAGATTTGGGGGAAGAGTCCGAAGTTGGAGAGGCTGCTAGGAACTTAGCAGGTGCCCCAATCTTTGTTTGTTCATATGAACTCGATTCCCTAGGTACTGGGGAGCCAAGGAGGGTTTCTGAGCATGGTAGTGACCCCATCAGAAAGCCATCCACTTGCTAAAGCCCCTGCAGTTCTTGCTATACCCTCTCACCCCAGGGGGAGGCTGGGAATTGTAGTTTGCTGAGGAATTCATTGAAAAATTAGAGTGTAAACACATTACCAGGAAAAACCATCTTCTTGTTTCTGCCCACCTCCCTGTCTACACTAGCAACGCCAAGGTCCCCCAGGCCACACTCCTCTTGGCCTTTGTCCCCACAATTTATTCTGCCTGGAATGCTCTTCCCTCCTCATCAGCCACATAAATACATTTACATTTATACCTCAAAACCCGCTCCCAAAGTTTATGAACCATCCCAAGATAGACTTAACCCCTTTCCCTCAGCTCTCCTATAGTTCCAGGGCTGTTCAGATCACCCTGCCGTGGTAATTGTCTACAATTGCTAGACTTCGAGCTCCTTATGCAGAGTGCCCAGCCCATAATCAGTGCTTAAATCCTTATCAGATTGAATTTCTCTCCAAGGACAGGAGTCTTGGAATAGCAGAATTTTAGGAAACACCCCTAAACTTCATCTGTAACCTCCTCTTGAAGCATCCCCTTCCTCACTGTCTGCTGCACTTAGCAACATTCCTTATTATCTTCACTGCCTTGAACCAAATGATTGTCTCAGAAGGTTTCTTTTGAAAGACAAAAGGATTACCTGTGATTTCGGTATCAATAGCTTCCTGGCAGCCATACACCACTGAGCCCAGCCCAGTTTGTCAGATTAGATTTACCAGATCCTGGTAAAAAAGCGACACAGATCTGTTAAGATTTTTTTGTTTGTTTGTTTGTTTTTAATTGAAGTATTGTTGATTTATGATGTTGTGTTAGTTTCTAGTGCAGAGCAAAGTGATTCAGATCTGGTAAGTTTTGATGCAGATGAAAGAGCAGGCAGGGGAGAGGGCCAGGCCAGGGTGCAGAAGGATGGAGGGCGTGTGAGTGTCACTGCAGCCAGGGGGAGCCTCTCGGGGTGGGCGGGGGGGTTAGGGGCTACCAAGTGGCCTGAGGGAGGCCATCAGCTGTGTGAGTGTAGAGGAGCGAGAGGGGCTTTAGGGGGACAAGAGCCCTCTGACGAGAAGGGAGAGAGGGAGCCATCCAGGACTCGCAGGGGCTGGCATTGTTCGGATGGGTCGGGTGCAGCGAGTGTGTGAGCATGTGCACGTGTGCAAGTGAGAAGGGCTAGTTCTCCGCCACGGACTGAGGGCAGACCCAGGCTCCCAGGGCCAACCAGAGAGGGGATTTCTCTCTGGTTTAGTAGATTAAATGCTGAGGTTTCTGTGAATTAAACCCCAAAGCAGCTTTGGAATGTTTTCATTATCTCCACTGAGAAAATGAGACCTTTTTCATCTGGTAACACAGGGATAATAATACCCAGATCCCTGGGCTACAGTGAGGATTAAATGAGATCCTGTGCGTCAAAGCCCCGGCCTGTGCCTGGGACACAGCGAAGCCCCGATCAATGGTGGTTCTCAAGTGAACCAGGGCTCCGGGGCTGGCTAGAGGCGGGCCTGAAATGAGAGCGCTTTATTCCTTAAAGACAGCAGCCAGCACCCGCCCTTTTCCTTGGTGTCTTTTGCTCTTTGAGCCTCCAGTCCTGGGGCAGCTCAGGCTCGGGGTCAAATGTGGGTTCTTTCCCAGCCTGTCCGCGTCCTGGTGTAAAACCTGAAGCAAGTTCTGTAATCTGTCGGAGCCTCAGTTGCCTCGTAATAATATGACTTATCTTCTAGGGTTGCTGAAGGATTTGATGATCTCATCTGCCCCTTACTCAGCTCCCAGCCTCCACCCTTGACCTCCTCCAGACTGTTCTCCAAAGAGGGACCAGATTAGCCCTTTGAAACTGAAATTGGAACTTGTTTTCTTGAGCACACAACACAGAGTGTGTAGAATAAAATCTGAAGTCCTCGCCGTGGGCTCCAGGCCCTGTGGGATCTGCCCTCAGCCTCTTTTCATCTCCAGTTAGATTCCCCTCCTGCACTCAGCCAGCAGCCTGCTTCCTTGCCATCCCTAAACAGCAGGCTCCTGCCTCAGGGCCTTTGTACTTGCTGTTCCCTCTGCCTGAGTGCCTTGCCCCCAGATAATGGCAAAGCTTGTCTCCACCCTTAATTAATCTCTGTTCAAATCTCTACCACCTCCTCCCAAAGATGACTCCTGATTTCCTCTCTGAACAGCACTTTCAGGCTTTCTCAATTCCCTTATCTTGATGCATTTTTCCTTACAGCACTGAGCAGCGGCTGACATCGTCATGTACATTTGTCTATTGTTGGCTCCCTGGCTAGAATGTAAGCTTCAGGAGAGCAGGGACTTTGTTTGAATCACTGCTGTAGGTCCAGCAACTGAATAACTCTTTGCTCAATAACTGGTGAAGGAATAAATGAATGAGCTAGTGCCTGCAAAGCATCATTCCCGTCCCACAGTGAGCACTCAGAATTATTAGTGATAGAATGAAATGACCTTGAATGCATAGCCCTAGGACCCAGTTCTTGCCGGCTGTCCACTTACTGTGCAACCTCAAGCAATTAACTTACCTTCTCTGGACCCCTGGGCAAGAGGGGATACCAGCTCCTGCCTTGGCTGAGAGAGATCGGGGGTCGTGGTAGGGTCAAGTTGATAAGGAGACAGTTTGCGAAGCAAAAGAAGCCCAGGAATAATAGAGGCCCGTTCTCTAATTTCTCGATATGCTGCCAGCTGGGCTGTCAGGTGGTTGTGTGTAAGGGGAAAAAATCCCTTTGACTGAAATGGTGATATTTTACTGAGGCCACTTGGTTTTGCTTTCAAATAATTTCTTCAGGGCTCCCAAGTGCCTCCTCTTTCTTACTCATTAGCAGTCGACAGAACTTAAAGGGAGACTCTAATTAGGGAGAACTTTCATATCATTTACGAGGGAAAGAATGAGGAGGGGGCTGCCTTATGGCCAGAGAGAACTTTCTGAATCTGCAGGAAGGCCCTTTGGCTCCAGGCCTCTGACTTGAGCTCAGGAGCTAAAACAAAAGCTACGGGTCAGGAGGACAGATCTGCCATTTGGAATAAGCCATCATTATTTTTAAAAGATATAAATTCTGAAAAAGTACACAGGTCTGGGGCATCTGGGGTGCCTGGGGATGGGTCTGACTCTTGCTAGTCGAAGAAGTGCAATTATTGACTCTGCTGTTAATGAGGAATGTGGAGTTTACAGGCTCAGGGCAAAGGAAAAGCAGTGGGGACAGCCTGAACCGGCAGAGAAGATTCCAGGGACTGCTCTGCCGTATCCTAACTCTGAGACCCCAACAGGAAGGGGGCAGGTCCACTCCCAGTCCCTCTGGCAATCTGTGAAGGTGAAAAATGTTTAGATTCTTGGGCTGATATTAGCTCAGTGTGTGTCAGCAGTGGAGGAAGGTTGCCTAGAGGGCTGATGTCTTAGGGTCATATCAATGTAGGTAGAGTGTGCTGAATGAGGGAGGTGATAGTCCTGCCAACCTCCATATTGATCATCTCCAATGAAACTGGGGTGTTTTCATGTGGTCTCCAAATTGATCAGGAACATAGACATAATTGGTTAAGCAACAGAACTGAGAAGGTAGAGGAATCTTTCTGACGATGACATCTGTTAGCCAAGTGGCTATGAACATGACCTTGAAATTAAAGGGATCTCAGTGGGAATCCTCGATCTATATTGCTCGTTGTGTGGCCTTGAGCAAATATTCTCCTCTTTGTCTCTGAGCCTCAGCTTCCTCATCTATAAAAGAAGATGCTAATGTGTCTGTCTCCTAGGATTTTTCCGAGGGTCAATTTAGGTAATCGATTACATAAAATATTTAGCACATAGCATGCACACAACAAATAGCAGTGATTATAAGTATAATTACGCTTACTCTGAGAGAGAGGGAGGCATCCTTGAAGGTGTTTGAGGAGTAGGGTTCTGGAAGGAACTCCTGCCTGGGAAGGCAATGTGTTAAATGACTTCAGAGCTTTGGGCAATGGTACAAGGCAGACCAGGGAAGGGAGTCCTGGGCTACGTGCGCAGCAGCTCTCTCAGGCTGCTCTGCTTCCTCTCCCTACCCTTCTGACTCTGCCAGGACGATGCTTGTGTGATGCTTGTGTGATGCTTGTCCTGTGGGTGGGGAGGCGATGGCTCTTCTTAGGTGTGGTCCCTGAAAGTCTTCCTAGGATCCTTCTCACTGTGTTGGGCCAGGATGTGGGAAGCAGTGGCTCACAGGGTGTTTGGGAATAACTTGGATGATGCCAACCCAGAATAAGATCACCTGGGGGCTGATGACTTCAACCCCAGAAGCAAAGGACCCTGGGTGTTACTCTTTCCCATGTCTCTTTTGGTTTGATGTGGACCACCAGCCCGGCTGGGCAGCTCCACCTGGGGCCACTGGGACCCTAGAAGGGGTGTGCTCCTGGGCCCCACCTGCAGTTGTTAGCATGAGCCTGAGCCCAGAGGGGAACTGGGCTTTGGTTTCAGCTCGTGCAGTGATAGGAATACAATGGGTCAGGTCTTGTGTGCCTGAAGACCCTGAGTGATGATCCTGTCCTTGCACTGGCCCCAACCCCATGGCATTCCCTGTGGGGTTGGAGTCAGCATCCCCCAGGTAGTCTTGTCCTGGGTTGGCACCATCCACATCATTCCCAAACACCTGGGTCCCAGGCCTGGTGATCAGTGATGGAAGGTGGTCAGGGAAGGGAACACTGTGTTAGGCGTTAGACACGTATTATCTCATCCATTTACGAGATAGCTATTCTCATCTCCATTTGACTGATGCAGAAAATGCAGCTCAGAGAAGTTAAGCAACCTGCCCAAGGTCACACAGGTAGGGAGTAATGAAACTGATTTTTGCACCTGAGTCTTTGTGACTTCAAAGTCTGTGCTCGCTCTACTGAGACTTGTTTGGCTCCTGAAGGAGATTGGTGATGGGGAGAGGGAGAGAAGTCGAACATCTGTCCCAAGGTCGTGGTTGGAGAAGGAGGACAGGAGAGCCCCCTTGAGAATGGGAATCAAGGTTAGTGAGTGATGTCTGAGTCTGCTCCTGCCCACCACCTCCCTCAGTAAAGCGTGGCGTGGAAGTCAGGGGCTGGCTTCCTTTTGAAGGCGGCCCCGTGTGGGAGTCAGCTGTGGAAGAGCTGGTGGGGGGGGGCACAGTGGCTCTCATCAGGCTGACCCTGCAGTGGTGAGAAAGCCCCAGCCCCAGCTTGGCTGCGGTAGCACAGATGCCACAGACTGGGAGTCGGGGGGAGACATTGTCACCGGCTCTCTCCTGACTTTGTCAGTGGCCTTGCACTCGCCACTTACATCACCTCCAGGGGACTGCCTAGCTCTTATGTTCTGTGCCGGGGCCCCCTAAACTTGCGAGTGCCTGGGAGTCATCGGGGGGCTTGTTAAAAATTAGATTCTGTTTCGTGGAACTCCCAGACGAGGCTGGTGCTGCTGTCAAGGGACCAAACTCTGAGTAACCCGTTCTCATCCTCTGGACTCTGAGCCACACTGTGTAGACAGCGCCAGAGTCAAGGTATTTTTCTTCCCCTCTGTAGACCCCAACTGTTAACAGATGGGCTTGTGCCACAGGACATGTCCGCCTGGCCTTTCGAAGCTTCCTTCCGGAAGTCTTCTCTGATCTGCTTCTTCCTTCAGTTCCTTTAGGTGCAAAGTGGTTAGGAACATGGACCCTAGAGCTAGATGTTTTGGGTTCAAATCTGACTCGGCCTGTGTGACCTTGGGCAAGTTACTTAACTTCTCTGAGCCTTGGTTTCATTATCTGTAAATTGCAGATGATGGTAATACGGATCTCACAGGGTAGAGGATTAAAGGAGTGATTGTTTGTAAAGTTCTCAAGGTGAGCCTTATAAATGTTCTCTCCTCTTCATTATTTTTGCCATCATCATGGTCTCTTTCCTCCCAGCCTCTCTCCAGCCCTAGCTTGTTCCTCTCTGGCCCCAGTGCCCAGCACAGAGAATTGTCTCAGAACTCAAGTGGGGCGCCCTGAGGCCGGGCAGAGCAGGGCTGCTTCTCACAGGATGCAGATTTATTGCCCGGAGGCCAACGTTAGGGCCGACTGAGGGATTCTGCTGGGATTACAGTCTCCTCCCAGCAGAGCCGACCTTTTCTCATCTTATCTGGGAGCTGACAGAAAACAGAGGGTGACCCAGTTCCAGTCTCACCCTGCTCTGGGGGCCACGGCCAAAGCCTGTGTGTCCTGGAACTTCTGCCTGTCTCCTGGGTTTTGCTCTGAGGGCAGCCCTCTCCCATAAACCAAGCCTGGTGAGGCTGGGGGAACCCACGAGCGTGGGCGGGGTAGGCTTCGAAGCTGTCAAGACGCGCCGCGGGACTAGGTCTGTTTCATCACCGACTCCCTGGTCTTCTTGCCAAATGCTGGTGCTACCGGCCCCGCCGGGGGCTGGAGGGGTCCATGCCACACTCTGACAGAACGCAGCCCTCTCTTCAGATCCCTGGCTAACGAGAAAAACACACGCACACAAAACAAAGGCCCTGCTGCCCAACATAAAATACTGCTTCCTAATCCCAAGTGTGGCCAAGTACGCTGTTAAGATATTTAGAAGGCTCTTGAATTATTTCCACTTGAAAAATGTTTTTATGTCTCCCATTCTGTTCACTTGATTGGCTAAGGTGTAATTGCTCTCCTGGCCCGGACTTTGCTTCCTCACCGATGGGGACCCCGGTTTTGCATCTTGATATTAAGAACAGATACTGAGAGCTGAATGGGGCATTGTTTCTCGGCCAGATCAGTAGCTGCTGCCTGCGTTTAGCGAGTGAGTACTCCAAGACTGGCAGCCCGACCTAGACCACGTTGTGTCTTGCTTTGATTACTTGGTTCCATCCAGCTCCAATCAGGAACGGATCACACACGTCCATTCCACCCCACCCATTTTCCACAGTTGCAGCTTAAGGGAGTGGGTTGCGGGGGTTGCCAGCCTGCTTTGCTTTCTGCCTGTTCAGGGGGCTGGGCTGGAGGGGTGGGGAATGTCCCCTGGATGTCCACTCTCCTGCCCTCCATCCCCCACCGTTGAGTCAAAGCAGAGGCTCGGAATATAAGCAACTTCTGCTGATACGGTCCCTTACTTGTGACCAGTAAAAGTTCTAGAAACTTCTCTCAGACTGTGAACAATGAGGAACACCCATTCTTTCCCCAGAAGGCAGAAATCACTTGAAATTTGGCTCTTTCACATTTTAACCAGATAGGTCTAAATATAGAACCACAGAACCTCATTTTAAAAGGATTTGAACACGATCCACTGGTTACTTAAAAACTCTGACTGCAAGTCTTTATTATCCCGCCCGTGTCTCCCACCGCCTTCCTCCCTTTGCTCATCATGACATTTGGTCATAAATGCCAAGAACCCAAATAGAAGCCTTTGAGCGGTGCAACCCAGCTAAAGAACAATGGCAGGATGTTGGCTTGCAGAGTGTCAGCATTTGCCAAATAAGTTTATCCTTTATTTATTATTTTCACTGTGGCTTAAAACATGCATCCCTCAAAGCCAAGTCTCTAAACCGAAACGTATGTCAGGCCTGCTTCTGCTCACAACGAACGCGGAGACTTTCCCCTTCACTCCTCGCCAGTGATTGGGACCAAAGAGAGTATGTTTTGAATTTACCGAGAGATCTACTGCTTTGGGCTCAGTTTTTGTACTTTTAAAAAGCAATCAATAACGGCCAGTTTGTAATAAGAAAAATTTATGAACTGACAGGCAAAATGTAATTACGGAGGGGATTCCTTGCAAGAAAAAAGAGGTGATGTTAACAGACATCCCGACAATCTGTTTGCACTCATTTTCATTCATATAAATGATGAAGTGCTTCTGGGTGGAAGCAGCGTTCTCCAAAGCCTTCCCGGGAGCCTGGAAAAGTTGCGCCCAACTTTTCGCTAACGAGGGGCAATGAGTTTTTGCATTAACTTCTCCTTGTTATTCACAATGTGGATTTTTCAGAGTGTTATTTTTATGACTATGACTGTTACCCAGTAGCAATTTCTACACCTCGTCTTGTTGGTCCCTGAGGAGACCCAGCGTAGTTGGGAGTTTCTGGAAAACCAGGTGATGTTGCAGGCACCTCAGGGGCTTCGGTTCCTTCCACCCCTCACTGTCTCTGGCCACTTTCTTCTTTCTTCAGTCCTAGCTACTGAGGAGAGATGTCGAACTTCCTGTCTGTAAAAGGTGCCCTTAAAGAGGGAGAGCAGAGATTCCTGGGTAAATAGTAGAAGTTGCCCCCAAACTGCCTGATCCTTATGAGGATGGAGCATAGGACCTTTATATATCATAGGTTTTAACAAATGCTTGAAAAATAATAATAATGACACCTGTCATCTACACGTCACTTCCAAATCATAAAGTACTTTTGATACCAATGTCCGTTTTGACCTTCACAGCAATCTGAAGGAACATTTACTATTGTACCCATTTTACAGATGAGGAAATTCAGGCTAAATGACATTACTTGACTTGCCCACAGTCATGCAGCTTATTAGCACTTGAAGCAGGATTTGGACCCACATTTCTCTGTCTCTTAAGCCTGTGGTCTTTTGAACATGGCAAAAATAGAAAGGCCAGTTCTTTTAGGAAGAACAAGGACCAGAATAGGCACTCTTGTTAAAGAAATACAATTTAGTGACATTTTATTTAAACTTGTTGACTTTTAAAGTGAGACCAAGGTTGCCAGAGGTGAGAACTGTTTAACTGTTTTGTATCTGCAAGGTGTGATGATCTTCCAAGTGTGTCCACATCTTGGCTTTCTGTCATTCACTTTCTGTCACCACAGCTCTGTGGGCGGGCAGGGAGCCATCACTATCACCACATTGTGGAGGAGAGCAAAGCTACCAGGCTGGAAGACCTGCCTGGGTCAGAGAGGGCACCCCTGGAAAACTGGAAGCTCTTGACCACTTCACCACAGCTCATTGATGTACAAGAGGGGTCTTTTTCTTGCTTTTACAGGAAACCTCAGTGTGCTTTGCTTTTTTTCCTCCACGCTTACCTCTCCGTTGAAAGCCGAGTGATCACAAATCAAGTTGAGATCCGGGAGTCAGTTGAAAGCAAGCAGCATCCCCCAGAAGAGCAGTAACTAGAAAGAGGGGTCGGGGCCGGCACGTCCCACCACAGCCCGACCCCCATCCTGACATTCAGTCCCTCTGCGGCCTGGGCAGCTCTCAGTCACCTAAGTGGACGGTGACGTTCCATAGAGATTTTCAGTAATGAATGTGGAAACAGGAGGGGTCTTGAGCCTCCACTTACCGAGGATCCAGATGCACAACGTCTCTATTTCTCTGGTCAAGGCTGCCGGGTGCAGGTTGGGTGTGTTTGGCTCTGTGCCCCCTCCCTGGGCACAGTCAACGAGTGACAAGGGTGGCCGGAGACTGCTGTGGCCGTGGGGAGGATGGCAGCCTTATCAGTTAGGAATCTGGTTTCTGGATCTCCATCTGGACTTTTTATTTATTTGTCACTATAATAAAGCTACAAACCCTGTAGCTTAGCGGTTTCAAACCTCACTCTCTTCTTGCTCCTGTGTTTGTGGGACATCTGGGCGTTGGTCAATATAGTCGGGGTCGGCCCCAAGGCTGCGGGTTGGATTCAAGTCTGCTCCCTGTATCCTTCCTTCCTCCAGGGCCAGTGGACCACCTGGGCTAGAGCCATGGTGGTGGCAGATGTGCAAGAGCCCAGCCAAACTGCTCAGCACACAAAGGCCTCTTCTTGTATCACATTTGCAAACATTCCACCCGCCAAAGCCAGTCATGTGGCCAAGCCCAGCCTCAGTGGACCACGGAAATCTGTTCAGGGAACCCGAGGGGAGTGAGAATTTACTGAACTTTCAAACTATCACACCAGCTGCCTGACTTGCGTCCTATTTCTTTTTTTTTAATTTATTTTTATTTTTTATTTTTTTAACAGATTATTTTTTTTTAATTAATTAATTTATTTATTTTTGGCTATGTTGGGTCTTCGTTTCTGTGCGAGGGCTTTCTCCAGTTGCGGCAAGCGGGGGCCACTCCTCATCGCGGTGCGCGGGCCTCTCACTATCGCGGCCTCTCTTGTTGCGGAGCACAGCCTCCAGACGCGCAGGCTCAGTAGTTGTGGCTCACGGGCCTAGTTGCTCCGCGGCATGTGGGATCTTCCCAGACCAGGGCTCGAACCCGTGTCCCCTGCATTGGCAGGCAGATTCCCAACCACTGCGCCACCAGGGAAGCCCCATCCTATTTCTTAATTGACTCTAACTCAGAGGGAGAAAAGAGATGTGACTAATTATGATCGAAATTCCCCTGAACCCCTACGCAGGACACCCTGAGCCCTGGGAGCTGAGGGCAGAGAGGACTTCGAGAAGGGTGATCAGGCAGGGGCAGCTGCCTCCCTGTGATGGGCTGAGGGCACCGAGCTTGGGACAAGCAGATCCTGGGCAGTGGCTTGAGGAGCAGCAGGAGAGGAAGACAGGACAGGGATGGAAAACAGAAGCACCAGAGCCGGGATGAACTGGGTTCAAATCCCAGCTTCTCTACTCACTGAAGGCATAGTTTCCCGCTCTAGGTCTCCATCTCCTTATCTGTAAAAGGAGGACAATCCCATGTACCTCAAGGCAGGTGAGCGTGCGGGGAGAGGAAGAGAGCAAGGATGCGGGGTGCAGGAGGTTGCTCGGAAGGGAAGGAGGGAAATGCAATAATGTTTGAGGAGGCTGGGTTTCTGGATAGGAAGGGAGCACAGGGATAAGTTTAGTGAGAGAAGCTGAATGGGGTGGCTTCTATTTTGGCTGGTTAGAATTTCTCCCCAGTTCCTTCATGCCTTTCAGAAATGTCTACTGAGCTACTGCCCTGTGCCAGGCATCAATCTAGGTGCTGGGATTGCATCCGTGAATAAAACAGATGAAACTCTCTGCCCTCATGGGGGGTGGGGCTGAATTTATTAAGCGTGTACTATGTTTCAGACACTGTGCTGGGCTCCGTATGCATCACTGAGAGATGGTTACTGTTACATCTGACTTGAGGTTCAGAAAACTGAGATTCACTGAAAGTAACTAACTTCTCGATGGCCATCTGCAGCCAGTAAGAGGCGCAGATGATACTGCTCAATCCCTGAGTCTTTCTACTCTGTCACATCCCCAGGCACCAAGATGGCAATTTGAGAATTAGCCCCGAGACTCTTGGAGGAATGTGGGAGACTAGAAGAGAGGTGATGATGACAGCATGTTAAGGTGATTTTTAAAGACTAGACATGATGTGCAAGAGGCACTGGGCTAGGGGTTCCAGGTTGGGGGCTGGAGCGTGGGTGAGAGTCCTGGCTGCATGGCACTTCCTCTCCCTGCCTGTCCAGAGGGCCAGAGGGGCCCAGGGCCCCTTTTAAGACTGAGGGAGAAGGGATGGCTCCAGGGGGATCCCTATGAGCTGCTTCACCATTAAGCCCATCCAGCTCCCGTCACTAAGGTCAAATGCTCCAAGATAATGGGGCCAAGGCCTGCCTGAGAGCAAAAAAGAAATCTGGAATAGATGTTAGTAAAACCCCCTCCTTTTTTTTTTTTTTTACTTTAAATGTGAGGATGAGCCCAGCAGTTATTGGCAGAACTCTGGCCCATGTCAGAAACAATTAGCTGCCTGGCCTGAGACCAAATGGGTCCCCAGTTTCCTTTTATTTCCTTTCCAGCTCAAGCCAGACATGCCTCTGAGGCCTAGGTGTGGCCTTCCCAGTGGGTGGGTGGACCTCAGGCCTCTGATTCAGTCTGGACTTCAAGGCTCTCTGCTCTGCTCCTCCTGACCCACTGTCTTTCTCTCTTCCTGACCTTTTCTTTCTAATCCCCCCACCCCTAACTACTAGTCGTGTAAGCTTGACAGGTGCCCATACACACACACACACACTCTCACACACACACCAAACACATGCAAATTCCAATCTTGGCAACTGCCTCAGGGTTCATAGTGGGGGTTATTCTTGACCAGACAGGGCCATTCAGAGATTTATAATCCTCCTGTTCACCAAGTAATCTTTCTGTGGAATTTACTCTTAGTCACAGCAACTGAATGGGCTTTGGTCTGGCACCCTGCTTTGGAAGTTCCATGAGTGCTGGGTTCAAGAAGATGATTAACTGAGCACCTATTGTGTGCCAGACAAGCATATTCCAACTCTGTTCAAGTTCTCTCCAGCCTGTAAACCTAGATGGGGTTTCTGTGGTGGTCAGACCTCATGTTTCATTGGTTCCTGCCCCATCCTGCAGGACTCCCGGGTCCTGTGTGGAGGTCCTCAGGATGCTTACCGAGCAGCCCCCGACCCAGCCGGTTGGCTGTGATGACCACATGCAGCCTGTGGGAGAGTCTTCCTCTCCGGCTCTTCTGCTCACGGCAGTCACTGGGGATGTCACACCGGTGAGTAGGGCCAGGTCTGCAGAGCTCCTCCATCTCCCACCCTTCAGAGGCTGAAACATGACTGGGCTCCACGTAGGAGGTCTTCCTTCTGTCCTCTCTCCACCCACATCTGTGTTGCTTGGGTCGCAGACGGTGCTGGTCATGGATTACGTTTCATCAAGTCCCTCTGGAAACCCCTTCCTCCCTCTTCTGCTGCAGCTCTTTTCTCCATGGGACTCAACGCTAAATTTTCTTTAGCTTGATTGGGTGACCAAGATCCCCAGCAAGCATTACGTTGTCACCCCTTCCATGTTTTTGCCCCTTACCTCCTCCTGCCTACATTCTGTCTCCAAAGAGAAAGAGGAGCCCGTGTTCCCTGCCCAACGCCTCTGGGCACACCAAGACATGACTGACGTCCCAGCGGTACCCACCACTTCATCTCAGCGTAGGTTACGTTGACTCCTCACAACGATCCTGTGAGGAGGCTGACCAGATATAATTTTATGGTCCAATTCAGGGGGTGGAGGCTGAAAGTGATGGAAGAAAGATCACTGTGCTCCAAGAGTCCTGGGTTCTAGACCCGGTTTTGCCACTGATCCCAGGGTGGCCTTTGGCAAGTCTGTCCTCCTCTGTGGTTTTCCGAGCTCCTACTCGCGAACTGAAGGCAGCAAGAAGACGGCTCTCCAAATTCTCTTCCCGCTCTAATAAGAGGGATGCCTTGCTCAAGAACAGGCTGCGTGGATCTTCTTGGCGGTCTCCTTACACACTCGCCACCTGGCCATGCACCCCTTGAACATCCTTAATATGTACATTCAGTGCTTGAAGGACTGAGGTGATTCGATACCTCTCTCTGTCCCAATAACCAGTCCGAGAGCCTTGTTGCTTCTCTGCATTAACCTCCACTTTCACTTGGCCTTACATAATGTACATGGTCCCCAGGACCTGCCAGACCTCCTCTCCTACTGCCCTCCCCTCGCTCTCTACTTCAGCCACACTGGCCTCTGTTGATCCTTCACACACTTGACGCGCTCCAGCTGCAGGGCTGTTCCCTCTCCCTGAGCCACTCTTACTCCAGAGACCCACAGAGCCTGATCCTTCATCCCTCAGGTCTTTGCTCAAATGCTACCCTCTCAGCGAAGCCCTCTAGGAATACTCTCTTTGAAAGCGCCCCCTACACCACCACTCTTATCCCCTTTCCTGGCTTTATTTCCCCCACAGCATTTATTACCATATGACTTACTCTGTATTTTCCTTATATTTGTGAAATGTATTGTCTGTCTCTGCACATTGAGTTGTAAGCAAGCTCCACAAAAGCAAGGGATTTGGCCATTTCTGTTTAGTTTTGTGCCCCAAGCATCTAGAACCTGGGTGAAGACATTGTACAACTCTAGGGGGCACCCTTTACATAGCATGAAATGTAGAATATGATGTAGTGGCTCTACCTGAAACAGTGCCTGGCACATAGTTGGCATTTAAGGCATTTTTGTGGCATGAATAAGCTGTCTATTCTTGGTACAATTAAATCTCTTAGAAGCAGAATGTATACTTGACTTTCCCATTCAAAGGCAACAGAGGCATTAAGTACGATGGTACAAGAACAAATATCCTTGTGGCCCAAATGGCAGGGCCAAAACATTCTGCTTTTGGTACCTGAATATAAGACATGTAGAGGTCTTATATTCATAAGGTGCAGAGAAATAAGGATGGATACAAAAGAAAACAATAAACCACCTGAGCTTAGGGCTACCAGACTCAAACTCAGTGCTCAGGGGGCAGAGAGGAAGATTCCACTTCTTGAAGAAATTAAGAAGGGAACAATGACCACATTCACTAACCCACCCTGATATGGAAATACATGATTTCTCAAAGTGTTTCAGGAAAAAGGCTGAAATATAGATTAGGGGGGAAAAAAGCTTTTTTGGTTAACTTTCAGTAAGATAGAACTTTCCAATTATCCCCAGTCTCCCCTCTCTCCCCCCTTGCCCTTTTCTGTACACTCTGGTTAATCAAGGTTGAACCGTACCTCCTAGGGGGTCTAAGAGAAGTGCCCTTGAGCTTACTGAACATTCGGCTTCAGGGATGGAAAGACACTTATACGGTGCTGTGTCTCTTAGACATAACGGGCTAAGTCATCTTTCTTTGTCTCTTTTTCTAAACTGAGTATCTATTAATACAAAACCTAGCCTGGTGGTACTGGGACACAGAGGGCTCTGACGGAGAGGCTACACGTGCTGCTGAGAAAGCTTTCGAGGCCATTATCTCCTGGGCCACAGCAGGAGCCAAAGTGGGTGTCATTAGAAGCCTCTAAAGGGCTGGTCTGCATCCCACCAGAGACACAAAAAAGGGTTAATTACAAAGAGGAGCTGGCCGAACAAAGGACCAGAGACAAGAAATTGTAAAAGGCAGAAAAAAAGAAAAAGTGAGACAAGATAACTTGGGACCAGATGGCAGTTTCCTAAACAATAAACACAGTGGGAAGTTTCTGGGCCTCTCTGTAATTGTGGGAGCCATGAGGGAAAAGGGGCTTTTAGAACACCATTAAGATAGGAATCTTCAAACCATGGCTGTTCCTAAATCTGGCAGAGCCAGGCATGCAAAGTCCAGTCCTGCCTGGACTTTCAGGCAGGGTTCTTTCTATACACCTCACAGGCTACCTTATCTCTTTAGATATTTAAGGAAAATACTGTAAGTTTCTCATCTTTGAAATCAGCCAACTCAGTAAAAGTAATAAGATGCATTGCCTCTCCTGGCTTGCTTATAGTGACACTGGTAATAGAAGCCTCTATTAACCACTACTTCATTGATACAACGAGGAAAGACCAACCAGAGAGCACAGTCCAGACCTGCAGAATGAGTTGGATACCAGGCCACAGGCCCAGCTCGAAATCATTACCGGCCCATGTGCTGTAAGCAAGTCTAAGACAGAAAGAATATCGAAATAAAAAAAAGACCTGGATTTAAATCTCAGCTTTGCCACTTATTAGCGGTGAGCACTTGAGTGGTCATTTCACCTCTCAGAGCCTCCATTTTCCTCTCTGTAAAATGGGAACAATATTACCTGCCCCAAAGAGCCAGCAGGATGATACAGTGAAATGGTTCCAAGTCTAGGACTCCTTTTGCTGCATCACAACTGTCTTCACCTGCTTTTAGCGGCCCCATCAGACTCATTGTATCAAGGGAGCTCATTAAAAATGGCAATGATGGGGCTTCCCTGGTGGCGCAGTGGTTGAGAATCTGCCTGCCAATGCAGGGGACACGGGTTTGAGCCCTGGTCTGGGAAGATCCCACATGCCGCGGAGCAACTGGGCCCGTGTGCCACAACTACTGAGCCTGCGCGCCTGGAGCCTGTGCTCCACAACAGGAGAGGCCGCGACAGTGAGAGGCCCGTGCAGTGCGATGAAGAGTGGCCCCCGCTCGCCGCAACTAGAGAAAGCCCTCGCACAGAAACGAAGACCCAACACAGCCATAAATAAATTAATTAATTAATTAATTTAAAAAAAAATGGCAATGATGGTGTCCTCAATAGGAATGGTGATGACAAGGATGGAAGTACAACCTCAAGCTTAGATTTAGCCCCCAAAGGAGGATATCATACAACAGGGAACTTGACAATCAGGGTAGATGGAGACACTCTTCAGACACTGTGGGTTATTACACCAGGAAGTTTTAGAGTGATCTCCTTCACTGTTCACATTCACAGTGATTATTGATTATATAGGTGGGTGCCTCTCCTTGTGATATTTCTCATGGATTAGCCAGATAATTAATTTCATGGCATATGCCATTTACCAGCACTCTTGGGAAATCTGAAATACAAATAAGCACTTTTACCAGAAGTTATATTAGATTTAATATTTGATTAAGAGATTCATAGATACCTAACATTACATGGTAATCTAGAGAGAAACCTTGGGAATTCCTGGGTGACTTCAGTCTGCAAAATTTGTTTGCAACCCATGGCATTTTATTTCCCTTCCTTAAGGGCATTCAAGCACATAAGACATCTTTACTCTTTCTCCCATCCTGGGCATCCTTTGCAGGCTCTGAGTTTCCAAGGAGGCCAGGGAGCTCGCATTAGCTCTGCCTGAGGTCAGCTTCTCTCCTCTCAGCCAGCACCTCCCACCACGCCCATGATGTCCTCTTGTGATGTCCGCAAGTCTGGCCGGTTGCCCGTTGTACTAGGTAGAATGGTGCTCCCCCCAACCCGCCCCCACAAAAAAGATACGCCCACCCAGAGCCCGTGAATGGGAACTTATTTGGAAAAAGAAAGTCGGCAGATGGAATTAAGTTAAAAATCTCGAGATGAGCTCATCCTGGGTTACCTCAGTGGATCCTAAACCCAATTACAAGTGTCCTTACAAGAGAGAGAAGAGCAGAAGACACGACCAGAAAAGACAGGAAGGCACATGAAGATGGAGACAGAGATGCAACGATGTAACCACAGGGAACACCGAGGACCACCAGAGCTGGAAGGGGCAAGGAGGGGTCCTCTCCCAGAGCCTCCAGAGGAAGCATGGCCTGGCTGACACCTTGATCTTGGACTTCTAGGCTCCAGAACTGTGAGAATAAATTTCTGTTGTTTCAAGATACCCGGTTTGTGATAATTGGTTACAAAAGGCAGCCCTGTGAAACTAATACAGCAGTCCAGCCTGTTTTCTGCCGGGCACTGGTCTCTCCCAACCCTCTCTCCAGTATTGCCTGGGGAGGGTAATTTATATGCACACATTCCAGCTTTATTTAGTTTACTTTATCATTTAATATTCAGAGGCTTCAGACACGTGCATCTCAGCCTCACTTCTTCAACCTGAAGGTACCAGGACTTTGAGGCTGTAGTTAGCAGGCACCTCCCCATCCCTGTGCTCATGGGAGATGGTCATCTAGAGCATTCTCTCTCCTTCTTCTGATTTCTCCTCTACAGCATCTTGGCAGGGGGGATTTTCTGGCCCCTGTTTGCTTGCTTGCATTTATTCATAGATGAGGAGCTCGCCAGCCCTCGGGCAGCCTGTCTGGTTAGAGTCTGTCTGCCTGTTAAGACCTCATAGCGCCAGATATTGAGACAAACTTGCTTGTTTACCTGTAACTTCGCCCACGGCTCTTTTCCCCCTTTGGAGTTACACGGGATGCACAGGCTTCTGATATTTGCAGAGAGCCGTCACCATCCCTAGGGTCTCCTGTCTCAAGGTGAACAGCCCTGCTTCCTCCAGGTAGTCAGTGCCTGGCGGTGCTCTCTGGCCCCTTCCAGATGCAGCGCGCTCTCCTCTGCAGCGCCTTCTTCAGTTCAGGCGTCTCCACGGTGGCTCCCGAGGATGATAAGCGCTCTCCAGCCCCTCGCACCACAGCCCTGGGGGAAGGGACGGGTCAGCCATTGCTCTCTTGCCTGTTCACCTCCCTTCCTTCAGGAAGAGTCCGAGTCCTTGTGATTTTGATGAGGCTGATCAAGGGTGTCAACATTCTCACTACAGGGAGAGCAGGGACCCCAGGCAGAGCACCTCAGACCCCTGGACACAGTGTGTGGGGCTGGACGGACTCCTGCAGGGACTAATTTGTGATCATAAGCTGTTTTTATCATGTAAGCCTGAGCCCCTCAAGGGCTATCTTCCGACCCCTGGAGAGACCCTAATAGAGAATGCTTCAGGCACAATGGAAAACAATGGAGAAGGAGGGAAAGAGAAAAAGAGAGAGAGAGGTTGAGAGAAACTGAACTCTGGGGGTATTCTTGGAGCATCTGGAGTCAGCTGTGTTTGACGCTTTCCCACCCCAGGATTTTTCAGGAGCCTGAAAGTTCCATCTTTGCTTGAGCTTATTTGACTTGGGTTGCTGTTTTGCAAGTAGGAATCTTGACCAAACACATCCAATCCAGCCAGCGCACCTCTATAGGCCATCCTGGAAGGACTAGCTGTGTTTGACTTTGACCGTCACCAAACCTCCTTGCTTCTTTCTGCCTCTGCCTTCAGCCAAGGTCATGCAGATTTCCTTCTTTTAGGACATCCCAACCATTGCTGTCTCCTCATTTCACATTGGTCATTTGCAATCCAGCCTCCAGTCTGGATGTCCCAGCCTTCCCTGCCCCCTGTGCCCCGCCTCTGAGCTCTGCTCCATTAGATCTCTGTGCAGAGGGGTGTTCCCATGCACTCTGCAAGGTCCTCCTCAAACCCAAAGTGAGTTCCTTTGGCCTGGTTGTTGTCTCTGCATGCCTCAAATGGGAGCCACACTGCACAGGCTCCAGGAAAGCTTGTGCATGCTACCTGAGAAGTATCACCTCCATTCAATCCAATTTAACTGTAAGAATAACAGTGCTGAAAAACAATCTTTAGCAATCAATGCTGTGATGAATTATGCAGCAAATCATAAGCATCACCCCCAAATATTATGTCTACAGGAAATGGCCTTATGCAGCTAATTGTTAACTGGGAAACTCTTTCATGAATTCAAATGGGTCAACATTTTAAATGATACTGTCATATAAATGCGGTATGAGGGTTTACGTGCAGATCACTCTAAGGTATCCCTTTTTTTTTTTTTTTTTTGGTGAAGCTGACTAATGCTGCATTATGTTTTATTGTGCAATAAAATTTTGTGCTAAAATTATGCTCATAAATGTACGCAAATGTAAACCAAGCTATTAGTTATGTTTTCACAGATAAAAGTCATTAGCATAGCTATCAAACTCTTCTTCCAATTGAATAACAGAATTATGTCTGGAGTCTCTGGCTGCCTTGCTGGGGCTCAGTCTCCGGGGGAACAAGTGTAAATCTTGCTGCCTGTTTGTTATGTGGGAATTAGTATCCCGACCTGACTTCCACCTGCTGAGACTTTGTACACCGAGACTTTGTAAGGAGCCCACTGGGGTCACCAGCTGAGGAAGGACCCTTTCAGCATCTCTCAGCATCTCACATCCCTGGGAAGTCATTCTTAACACCTCCCCACCTACTTCCTGCTAATTACACTTATTGAAAAACAATTGCAGATCTTTTGAGATTTCAGGAGGCTGACAGCATCTTTTAGCAACAGTCACAAGGAAACAAAGTTTCATGTATAATTCATGAGGTGCGTGGTCATCCTGGTGGGAAATTATCTCCTGACAGACTTGGCGGTGGTGGTGTCCTGTCAGAATGGCCTATAGTGTATAATTAAAACCTGAACAGAACAAATTAATGCTGATTACTTTATAAACAATTTGAAAGCTTGAATTCTGTTCCCTGTCTTGCAGGAAGAAAACAGATATTTCAGAAATGTCTAGATTCCCCCCCACCTCCTCTCACTAATAGTTCTGCTAATAAAGGACCCTTGAATAGATATTACAGTTAATATTCTTTGTCCTCCAATTTGCTTTCATGAAGCTCAACTACATGAAGTCAGAGGCACCCAACCAAAAATTTGGCAGGAGCTAAATTTCCATGCCTGAAGTAACTCCCTGTCTCCTGCAAATGCATGTTTGTCTGTCTGTCCGGGCTGATAAAAGCACTCAGAATACGAGCACTGTAAAGGCCCTACCAGGTCAGCTAGACATACCCCTTATTTAGGAGAGACAGGGGCATGGAGGCCAGTGAAGGGAAATGGCCTGAGGTCAAGCAGGGCTGTGATGAGATCACTGCTGGCCAGTCCAGAGCTCCTCAAGCCCCCTCCACTTTTGCCTGAGTCACTGCACCAGTTTTCTAAACAGTCTGTCCCATTGCCTCCAACTCTGATCTCTTCAAAGGGATTCTCCACACCTCAGCCAGAGCTAGCTTTTAGACACAGAAAATGCATCATTTCACCTCTGGCATAAAATAATCAGTTCAACAAATCTCTGTTTAGCTCCTACCACCAGCCAGGCACAGTGCTAGGGACAGGGTGTATGTTAGTGACTAAAACAGACCTGGTGCTCACCCTCAGGGAGCTTATATAGTTGGGTGGAGGGGGCAGATGATGGCTCCCTGCTGCGCTTGGGTCAAGATCCAAGCTCCTGAACGTAGTTGAAAAGGCTCACCAAACCTTGGGCTCTGTCTTTGTCTCTAGCTTCACCTCCAGCAATCCTTCCTCCATCAGACCAGTTTAGGAAACCAAGAAAATAGGTCTCAGCTGGCTTTATCCATTGCAAAAACCTGTGAAATTGAACTTCATGCCCTTCTGTCCTGTCTGCCCCACAAGAACCCAGAGTTAGACTTCTCTTTTCATTGATGGAAGTAATATCATGCAGTCTCACATCATATCCCCCCTGGCTGAGCCATATTTCCATAGAGGAGGGTGGTGAGACTGGGTCAGAGAAGCACAGGACTGAACCAGATATGGCTTCAAATTCTAGCTCAGCCTCTTAGTAGTTGCCTGAACTTGGACATAGTACTTTCTCTCTAAAAGCCTTAGTTTTTTCATATGTAAAGTGCGGCTAATAGTACCTAGATCTTATGGCAGGGGTGCTGAAACTTTAGCACGCATCAGAATCATCCTGGCTTGTTAAAACACAGGTTGCTAGACTCCATCCCCATCTGATTCAGTAGGTTTCGTTGGGGTCGAAGACTGCATTTCTAACAAGTTCCCTGGTGCTGCTGCTGTTGCATTAGGAAACCTACTTTGCGACCCAATCATTGTCATATAGTGTTTGTGAGTTTTCCTTTTTGTTCTCATTCTTTGAGGTGTAACAGTGCATATATCTTAAGTGTACAGCTTGATGAATTTTTACACATGTATACACCCTTATAACCACCACTCATCCCAAATGAGATATAGACAATTTCCAGCACCCCAGAAGGATCCCTTGTGTTCCTTTCAGAGATAACCACTGTTCTGAATTCCATCACCATCTATTGATTCTGCTTGTTCTCAAGTTTCTGTGAATAGAATCATACAGTATGCACTCTTTTGTGTCTGGCTCCTTTTGTTCAATATTATGTCTGTGAGAATCATCCATGTCGTATTTACCAATAGTTTGTCCCTTTTCACTGTTATGTAGTATACTATTATATAAAAAATACCATTATTTCTCTATTCTACTGCTGATGGACATTTGGACTGTTTCCAGTTTGGGGCTAACATAAGTAGAGGTACTATGATGATTCTTGTATCTTTCTTTTGGAGGACTGAGAACTCATTTCTATCAAGTGTAAACCCAGGTGTGTGATTGCTAGGTCATAGGGAATGTATTTGAGTAGCTTTGGTCAATTCTACCAGCTTTCCAAAGGGGATGTAACAATTTATACTCCCATGAACCAGGTATGGGCATTCCAGTTGCTCCTCATCGTTACCAACACCTGGTATTGATAATCTTTTTGATTTCAACTATTTTGGTAGGAGAGTTCGTGAGTTTTTAAGTGTGAACTTTGCTGGCTCATAGTCGGTGATTTAAAATGTAAGTTTCTTTTGCTTTCTCTTTTCTCCCCATAAATGTATGAGAGGGGACTATTTTTAAACCAAAGCCTCAGATCACACCACTTCCTTCATGCCTTTGTCTTTTCACTGTGGAAGAGAAGTGACACGCGTAACAGAATTCACCTACTCATTCTGCCACTGGAGGAAGAAAATGGAGCCTATGGGATACAGTCTGTCTTCACGTCCTGGTAGGGCTGGGTGCAAAGTGGTAGCTTCTTGGGCAGTGACTAGTCTCACCCTCCACAACCCACCCAAGCCCTGGCCTCCTGCTCCATTTCCTAGGATGTCCAGCTCCTCTGCTCGTAGGCAAGCCAGGGTGAGTGGAAGAGCCTGTGAGATGCCTGGAAATGGTATGCGAGCCTGTGCTGGCTGAGGGGGCCCTGAAGGACAGGGGCACAGGGAAGCAGTGTGCCAGAGAGAGCACTGGGTGAGGAATCTAGGTTCCAATCCAACCTGGTTACCAGCTCAGGGTGTGATTTTGGCCAAGTCTTTCTGCTTCTATGCCCATTTTCTCATCTATAAAATAAGAATGAATATTCCTGCTTTCTTTCAGGTGATTCTGAGGACCAGATAACATGAAAAATCTTTTCATGGCAGAGCCACACAAGTAAAGACAATTAACTGTGTTTGGATGAATGCGTGTAGCCTGGGCATCTAATCTAATCTATTTTTCCTCCAGCTTTTTCTGTAAGTCTGTACTAAAAAGCCAGCCAGTGCCTGCATTCCTTTCATTTCCTCCCCACCCCCCTTTATGTATTTTGGCTATTAACACCTTATCAGATACATGACTTGCAAATACTTTCTCCCATTCAGTAGGTTGTCTTTTCATTTTGTTGATGATTTCCTTTGCTGTATAGAAGCTTTTCAGTTTGATGTCCCACTTGTTTATTTTTTATTTTAATTTTGATGTCCCACTTGTTTATTTTTTATTTTGTTGTCTTTGCTTTTGCTGTCAAAAAAAAAAAAAAAATCACTGCCAAGACAGATGTCAAGGAGATTACTCCTTTTTTTTTTTCTAGTAGTTTTATGGTTTCAGGTCTTATATTCAAGTCTTTCCATTTTGAGTTGATTTTTGTGTATGGTGTGAGATAGCGGTCCAGTTTCATTCTTTTGCATGTGGCTGTTCAGTTTTCCTAACACCATTATTGAAGAGACTGTCCTTTCCCCATTGTATATTCTTGGCTCATTTGTTATAAATTAATTGACCATATATCCAAGGATTTATTTCTGGGCTCTTGATTCTGTTCCATTGATCTATGTGTCTGTTTTTATGTCAATACCATACTGTTTTGATTACTATAGCTTTATAGTACAGCTTGAAATCAGGATGTTTCTTTTTGATACGTTATTCTCTTGACCTGTAGTATGCACACTTCAATAAGTTCAGGCAATGAACTGGCCCACTTGCAGACAGCCACCTCCATTTCTGCAGAGGTCAATGGCAGCATAGCCTGGTCTGCCATGGCTAAGGAAGTCCTGGCCTACACCTGGCTCAGGGGGAATTATCCTTTTTGCTCATGCTTTGGCAAGGGGCTGGGGACTGATGAAGGCAAGGCTTTGTTCTTTCAGTGTTTCCTGATTGGGTGATCTCTGAACCTTGTAGAATCTAGGAGGAAAGTCTATTTGCTTCTTAAGGCATAGCACTGATCTAGACATGGAAGAATTTGAAGGCCAGAGGCATCATGAATGCCCATGAATCCTGGGATTAGAATATCCTTGGCTCTACTGGTTCCAAAAACAGCAGCTTTATAACTGGATTGAGAGGAATAAGGGTGGCTCACAGGCTGACTCACACAACTGTTCTGGATGTGCATTATGAAACTCTAATGCATGTCATCCATTGCAGATTTGTATATTTATTATACTTCTCTGGCAGATGGCAGGTAGTAAAGTACCTCAATGAAGGAGTGTCTTTTTCTAACTTGTACAAAGCATCCTAGAGGCTGGGGTGGTGCTGATCACATGTTGACTCCTTCTCGCATCCCCCAGATCTAGAATCCGCTCCCCACCATCCCTCTAGTCTGCTGTGTGGTTGTTCTTCCTCTTAGGGCAATGCTGACCCTGGTGCACCAGGCCTGGTCGGCTGGGCCCAGATGCTTCTTGGCCAGAGCCAACTTCTGCCTGTGGGGAGCGTGCACTCAGGGTCCAAACAGCCTGAGTGAAGTTCCCAGCTACAAGATTTTCAACAACTGGTTTCTCCCAGGAAGATCTGGGGAGTAAACGCTGGATGCTAGCACTGGTTCACCCCCGCGCCCCACTTCCCAGGAATAGGACTATCTTACTCCATGTTTTTAGAAATGTGGAGTGAGATATTCATCCCTCTGCTTGGAGCCAGGACTCCTTCCTGGACTTCTTCCCTTCAGCTGTGCAGAAAGAGCCTTGACCAATGAGCTGAAACCTGTGTTCTAATCCCTCCAACTCTCACGCATGGACAATGCAGCTCCGCTCTCTGGGATTCAGCTTTTATATTGATATATATATACATGATGGTAGGGTAAAGTGTATAATGTCAAATCACCCCTTTCTATATTCTATTATATTCCAGGGGCCTGGTGCACTTTTTCATCCCTCCAGGTCTCAATTTATTTTCTTGTGCTATGTGTTCAAAATCCATGCTGGCCTGGCTCCCCACCACCCCTTGGAATTCTCTCTACCCCTGCCATTACTCCTATTAGCCTCTGACTTCATGTTAATGTCTAAGGTGTGGGTAGGGGTTGGGGGTTGTGTTTGCAGCTCAGATAGCCTCCCCTCAGGTTGTATCTTCTGCAAATTTAATTTGGGCTATCCATTTTTACACTTCTTGGCACTGAATCTTTACCAGCATTTTAAGTGAAATCTTCAGATTATTTTATTCCTTTTAGAATGTGAGATCTTCAGCAAGCCAGCAATGGCAATATTTAAGTGCCAAGACTGTGTAGTTACAGAGAAGCGTGCGCATTAGAGTGCTTGATGGGGGTGATGGGAGAAAGCTACAGAAGGGGCTAGAAGGGCGTCTGTTCTCTGTCTTAGCAAAGAGCAAGTGGAGCTATACATACACTCAGCCCAGGAATGGAGATTAGACACCATGGAGACTATTGAGAGGGAGGAATGCAGACTTGCTAAGTCTTTCTGCAGGAATGCCAGCTCCCTGTGAGGCACTGCACTCAGGCTGTGAATCCAGAGATGAGCAAGACTCAGAGCCACTGCCTTCATGGAACTTAAGTGGAGGTTGGGAGAAAGATAGAAACAAATAATTTTATGTTTACAACTCTGGGGTAGCAAACATCTTTATAAGCAAGAGGCAAAATTTCAAAGCCATAGAAGAAAAGATTGATACACTTGAAGACATCAAAAATTAAAAGTTCTGCGTAATAAAAGAACATAAACAAAGTTAATGATAAGCAAAAGATTGGCAGAAAATATTTGTAACATACATAACATGCAAAAGATATTCAACTGTGTTGTTTAGAATGCCTGCAAATCAAAAGAGAGAAAAATGGGCAAAGGATGTGTATTAGTTATCTACTGCTACATAACAAATTGCCTTCATATTTAGTGACTTAAGAAATTTATGATCTCGCAGTTTGTGTAGGTCCAGAATGCAGGCATGGCTTAGTTGGGTCTGCCTCCTTGAGGTCTCATGCAAAACTGCACTCAAGGTGTCTGCTGGGGCTGCATTCAACTCAGGCTCGAGTGGGGAACGACCAGCTTCCAAGCTCACTCACATGACTGTTAACATGATTTTGTTCCTCACAGGTTGTTGGATTGAGAGCCTCAGCTACTCTCTGGCTGTTGGCGGGAAGCCACGCTCAGTTCCTTGCCATGTGGGCTTCTCCACAGGACAGCTTGAAATATGGCAGCTTGCTTCATCAGATTGAAGAAAAGCCAGAAAGAGAGAAAGAGTGCTAACAAGATGAAAGTCAAAGTCTTTTGTAACCTAACCTTGGAAGTGGCAAACTATCATCTTTGTCCTGTTCTATTCATTAGAAGCAAGCCACTAGGTCCAGCCTGTCCTCAAAGGAAGGGGATTACAAGAGCATGAATACCAAGGGGTGAGGGCCATTGGGAGCCAGTTAGAGGTCTGACCACCACAGGGTACCAGTGGGCAACCCACAGACAGAGAATGATCTATAAACTTATGAGAAGATGCTCAGCTTCACTAATGATGAGAAAATTGCAAATTAAAATAATATAGAGGAATCATGTTTTATCCATCATATTGGGGAAAATTAAATACTGATGATATCTACTTTTGGCAAGAGTTTTGGGAAATAAGTACTGTCACACACTATTGATAGAAGAGCAAAGTGACAATGAATGTAAAATTACAGATAACTTTTTACCCAGCAAGGGAACTTCTAAGAATCTACTGCAGAAAAATGCAGGTGCACAAAGACACATGTTGAATAATGCTCGTTGAAATAGTGTCTGTGAAAGTGAAAAACTGGAAACCACAGCCATGCCCATTTGTAAGGATGGTTAAATAAATTACGAGACCTTTAATCTATGGAATTTAAGCCAGAGCTAAAAAGAATGAGTTAGATGGAAAGATCTACAAAACATATTTTTAAGTAAAGAAAGCAAACTGCAGAATAATTGATGTAATGACATGTAAAAACAAAACAAAAGCACACAACAAAACAAAACCATTATTTTTCTATATGCACGGTTATGCATGTAGATACATATTGAGAGTATGGAAGGACACAGATCAAAGTAATGACTGCTCACCTCTGGGGGAAGTTAGAAGGGAGGAAGTATGGCTAGAGGGGGTTTTCCCTTTATCTGTATAGTCTTAACTTTTACAATAAGAATGTGTACATGCATTATTCATTTAATTTAAAAAAAAACGGAAAAGAATGGATATTTTTAAAACACGCAATTACCATTTGTAGAAATTGTGTTGAAAAATTCTTTCTCCTAGGAAAAGAGAGCATGCTGTAGCCACAATTCTTAGCCTGGACCCTGAATGTTTTTGAGGGCTATAAACCAGGTTAGGTTACAGAGACCTGAAGCTAGAGCAGCCTCATAGTAAAAAGCAGAAAGTCTAACAGGCAAATAAAAACGGAGGGAACTCTGTGAACTTTTGGAGCTGCTCCCCCAATCTCTCTGACATTATCTCCTCAAGGCAAAATATGAGACAGTTTGGAAATTCCATATATTCTACACGTCTATGGGCACCTTAGCTTGGGATTGGTGGGAGCCTCCATGAATAATGATGAGATCAGATGAGTATCTAGATGCCTTTCTGGTCTATAGTATCTGCAAGGCTATCATTTCTGGCGAACTGTAGTTAATATATTTGAATGTTTCCATACTAGTAATAAACACCCATCCATCCCCCACACCCAACACTTTGCCTCCTCTTGGACCTGCACCTCCCCATGAGTCAGCAGGAAAGAGAGACTGTCTGGCACACCAGGGGTCCCAGGACCTTTCTTGATAGGCTAGCATCAGTTCTGATTGGCTAGTGCCAAGTCACTGCAATTGTTAAATGTATATATGTTTTGCGTAATTCAGACTGTTTGATGCATGGCATGGGGTGATAAGGTTGTAAACCTATGTAGAATATTAAAGGAAGAAACAGGATTAATGGACATCATAACATCTCTTTCTTTCCCCCCCTTTAGTGGTAGGTCATTATGGTAATGAGAGAAATAGAATTGGAAGGAGATGGGAGAAGTTATTGCAATATTGGGGCCTATATTTTTTAAAAAATCCTCTCTGATTGACTTGGCTTAGACATGTCTGATGATAGATTTCATGCTATTAATAATGCATCCTAAGGTTGCACTATCAATAGCATGGGGCAACATAGACAGAAGGACAGTGCAACATAGGCACACATGTGGAAGCATGCATGCTCACAGAATGCTATGGGAACCCAGACAGAAGATGGATCAGGGAAGGCTTCCTGGAGGAGGTGATCCCTGAGCCCACCTGCCCTTTGGAAGACAAATAAGAATTAACCAGAAGAAGAGGAGAAGGAAGGGTATTTCAGACAACGAAAAAAGTGGCCAGAAAAAAAGAGTCTTGAAAGGGTGTTTAACATGGTTGGAGAAAAGGGTGTGGATCATGGGCTGGGAGGCGACTGGGTCCAGAGGCCAGGACAGGGGTAGGTGGTGGGAGTCCTTGGTGACATAACTATTGTAGGAAGAAATGCACATTGCTGGGTTTAAGTACAAGTGCCATTTCCCCACCTTTCCTACGCTGCCTACAAGCTTTTCTTTAGTCTAGATTCTTCCTCTCAAAAATCCAGCTCTGTGCCTTGCTGCCTCCTCCCACCCTTCATCCAGGAAAAAAGATTGAATTTTGAACCAAAGCACTAGCACGACAGGAATCTCAGGCAGCAACTGCATTTGAGGCTTCTCTGGTAAAGAAGTAACCCATGGCTGCAAAATGACTGACTTGGGGTCGTACAACCTTGGTCCTTGACACCAAGGGGCAGTCAGAGTTCACCTGAGACAGATGACCAATTGTAGACTATGGGATTCTGGGTCTGGAAGGGCTTTTCTCAGGGGAGTGAGGTGGACATTCTGTTGCCATCACAAAATCAAAATCCCAGAGGCCGCCCCATCAGGCAGGCTGCAGACACCATCTTCATCTCCTCCACCCCTTCCTCTACCCATGAGGAGTCTGGAAAGGATGGAACTCATTCGGCTCTCATGAGGCCTGGGAGTTGTGATTTGTCTTTTCCAAGCAGATTCTGGTGTCGAGAATTCAGACCGATTTCATGTGTATTCGCTATTTTAACAGTTGCCGGCAAAGATACCATGGATAAGGTGTTTAAGTTCTCTGAGCCTCAGATTTCTCAGCTGCAAAATGAGGAAAACAATAACCTCACAGAGCCCCTCTGTAGATACACAGGAACCATGTGTAGTACTGACAAGCTCCTTTTGTGACATCTACCTGCAATCCTTCCTGCAGCTCCTGGGGAATAGGGTCATTTTTGCAAGAAGCCCATACTTTTGATCTTGGACAAACATTTTGATGGAGTTTTGGATCATGTAAAGGGGAGGACACCCAGCTCCTGTTCCCAAATGGTAAAGTTGAGAAAATGAGAAGAGAAACTGCTTTGTACTGGGAATGCTTCTCAGTGGATAATTTTCTGGATGGTGCCAACGTGGGGTCTGGTTGACGTGGGGAAAATGGTTTGTTTTATTTCTCTGTTTGTTTCTCCTTCTTACTGGTCCAGGGATAAAGCTGAGGTGCCCAGATGGAGAAGCACTCCAGAAAATGACTTGAATAATGATGGCAAGACTGATGAGGAGACTGGAGGTGGGGCATTTTTCCTCCCCTTTTAATTAGTCTAAAAAGTTTTGAAAGGATAGACGCACATGGTCAAAGGCACTCCCTGGTAGGGGGATGCCTGCAATATGGTGGCAGGTGGAGAAGGGGCGGCCTAAAGAAGGGGGGTCAGAGAGGCTCCCCATGGAGACACACCTGGTGGTCTTCAGGAGCCGTGATGCCCTGAATTCAGTTGAGGTGTTTTTTTCCTTTTTTCATGTTTTCTCTTCTGATTATTCTCAAATCCTCACCAACATTATGCTAATTGTTTAGTCCTTCCTGGTCTTACCAAGTGCTAGGAAATTACATCAGAGCCAATGTTTATACTTGGGGCAAAGGGCTGCGGGGAGAGCGCGGCTGTGGCAGTGTGAGGCGGGAGCGGGGGAACGGCTGGGGCGACCCTCACCGCACAAGTGGCCCTTCCAGAGGACCTCAGCTTGGGAATCTGCTGGAAGGACAGGCTTCCTGGAGTCGTCCAGGAATGGAGCTTGAACTCTGGAGTTGGGAGTTGTTTCTGTTTTGCAGAGCTAATTGGTCACCTCCTCCCCAGTCTGGACTCTGAGAAATAGACACAAGGGTCAAGGTGCAGGGTCAGCGGTCCTGCTGACGAGGCAGCTGGCACCAGAATGAGAGTCTCATTCTGCACCTTAGTCTAGCTGTCAGCTGCCTGAGGGGAGAACTGGGTCTGCAAGTCACCCTGGGCTGCTGGCCTGGAGGATCACAGTGCCCTCACCTGACAACAGGAGGGATCAACAGCCCTAACTGGTGAAGCCACCCCTCACCTCCTCCTGTTACAAAGGGATGGACCAAGGGAAGACACATTCCTGCCAGCCTGCCCATCAGACAAACCAGCCGTCCTAAGAGGGAGCCTAGGAGAGGGTGAAGCAAAGGGCAAAAGATTTCTTCCTAACACCTTGGAGGAGAGAGAGAATGGTTTCCCCGTGTATATTAAGATTAAAATGATCCTTGAAGGAAGGAGAACCTGGAGACTTATACTTACAATGGTAAGTTATGAGAAGCAGCTAAGGGACGGGTTAAAAGCACACACACAGGAATCATCCTGGCTCTGCTACTTGCTAGCTGTGTGGCCTTGGGCATGTTACTTAACGTCTCTGGAACTAATGTTCTCATCTGTAAAATGGGGTTTGATAATAACATCAACTTCAATTATTGTTGGATTGAATCTGCGTTGTTATAAGGATTAACTAAGTTAATATGTGTAAAGCTACCAGTTCAGTGTTAACTCATTGCTTTTATTCTTACGAATGCCTATGTGCTCAACCCAATCCCTGGCACACAGCTGGCAGCGGTAAATGGTGGTTGAATCCACTATTTTATCTTTGAGGTGAAAATCATCATTAGATATCCTGACAGTGAGAGGGAGTGGTCAGTGGGAAGAGCCATGGTTCTGGGCATGGTCTACTTTTCAGAGAAAATATAACATTGTTCCAATAATAGCATTTGGAGAGAAATTCCTTTCCCAAGTGGGGCCAGTGATTTACTCTCCAACTGTGAGTATAGATCGTTGCTAATGCAGTGTATGTGACCCTAGCCCTTCTAAACTTTTAGTGTCTCTGGGTTTTAGCAATCCCTGGCCTCTCCTAAAATTCTGGAAAGTGGGCCTGTCTCTCCTGCCCTTCCTTCCAGCTCCTCCCTGCAGCCCTCTAAGGAAATGGCAGCCCCTGGGTAGAAACTGTGAGCTCTCAGAGCCCTAGCCAACGTGAGGCTGGACTCAGTTCGCCTGCTTCCTTACGGAGCGCAGGACGAGGCAAGAGGCCAAGGCGATTTCCTCTCTTTTACTGCATCGTAAAAAAGCATCTCATTCTGCACGTGACACCTCTTGGGTGCTCATGCCCAGGCCATGATTAGCAGATACTCATAAAGGCCTGTGGTCCAGCTGCCAAGACCCACCTGTCGGAGAAAGTGAGGCCTGCGACAGAGAGCCCTTCCCACAGCCTCGAAGGCTTGTTCTGTTGAAACCACCCCTTTTCCATCTGGGGAGAATCCAGGGCCTCCTGCCCCTTGCTGGCTTGGCTTCCTGGCCGCCTTTTCACCTTCTCAAAGAGAAGCCTGCCCCCCAACCCCCCAGACTCTACCAAAAAAAGAGATCTCATTCTCTGACTGAATCACAGAAGTACTGAGCTGGGAACTTTGGAAATTGTCCAGTAGTAAAAACTTTTCATGTTATTTTTGGGGAAAATGAGGCTCAGAGACATCAAGCGACTTCCCCAGGGTCACACCAGAGAGGAATGGTAGAGGAGGAATTAGAATCTAGACCTCCTGACCCTCAGCTGAGGGATCCATTGTCTGCACTCCCACCAACCATCACTCAGAACTCCTTCTTGACTGAGCGTTTCTTGTGTCAGAGCCAGCCAAGAAATACCTGCTGAGAGGGGCCATGAGTTCCCAGACTGGCCCTGGAGCATCTCAGGTCATCACCGGAGCTGTCGTTTGCCTGTTCAGTTCTGCAGGGGCACCCAGGAGGGGACGAGGGGATTCAGTACTGTGGTCATCAGCAGAGCCCCCCGTGCGCTCTTGACAAGCAGACGACTTGTAATCACTAGGAGACCCAGATGGAGTTAGGGCCGCCGGTCACAGCCCCTGTGGGTGACCAGCACAGGCCACTCCTCTTCCAGCCTAGAGAGAGCACAGGGTAAAGGAAATGGCATGGCATGGGTTCGGGCATGGGACAGGCCACCTTCCAGCTGTGTGACATTTGGCTGTACAATTCTCTCTGAGACGCATTTTAACAATAAGAGTAAAAATTGCTGGTATCGTAGGCTGTTGTGAGGATTAAAAAAGGGATTCTTCATAGATATGCCTAGCAGGGGCCTGACTCAGGGTAAGCACTCAGTGCGCAGTTATTACCATTATTATTATCCCTCCTACTTGTACAGAATCAGACAAATCACAGCCTAGCTGAGCCTCAAATTTTTCATCTAAGTGAGATTATTCCTACCCCAAAAGTTGGTGGAGAAGCACTCAGTGGGTTCTCCAGTCAGCACTGGTTTCCTTCCTTCCATGTAGCAAGTGTCTTCTGGACAGAAGGAAGTGCAAGTCAGCTGGACGTTAAAGCTCAAGCTCTGTTATTCCCACCATGGGTGCTAAATATCTATATCTATCTATATCTATATCTATATCCATATCTATATCTCTATCTGTCTCTATAGCTATTTCTAGATGACATATATGCTGCCAGTCTTTCCCTTTTTAAAACAAAACGAATGGGCTTCCCTGGTGGCGCAGTGGTTGAGAATCTGCCTGCTAATGCAGGGGACACGGGTTCGAGCCCTGGTCTGGGAAGATCCCACATGTCGCGGAGCAACTAGGCCCGTGAGCCACAACTACTGAGCTTGCGCGTCTGGAGCCTGTGCTCCGCAACAAGAGAAGCCACGATAGTGAGAGGCTCACGCACCGCAATGCAGAGTGGCCCCCGCTTGCCACATCTAGAGAAAGCCCTCGCACAGAAACGAAGACCCAACACAGCCAAAAATGAATAAATTAATTAATTTAAAAACAAAACCAAAAAAGCAAAAAAAAAAGAACCATTCAATTGTATTTGAAAAAAAGATACAAGCTTTTTATAAACCTCATAACAGAGTTTAAAGATAAAAGTAGTAAAATAACCCCACATACTACTGCTCAGAAATAACCCTTATTGATGATAAACATCATCACTGTTATCTTTGTATTTGTGTACATAGACAGAAAAACAGATATCTAAAAACACTTTAATAAAAATAGGATCATTCTAAATATTGTTTTAAAATCTGAAGTACTACCTTTAACTTTCCTGGAATTAACAGAAGAAAATATGCCAGAGTCAAACTACAGATTATTGAATACATGCTTCTCCACTGTAGCATAGTATTTCCTGAAAAATCCTTTTAAGGTTGATCAAAGTGATTACGGATACATCAAGAGGTGGCAGCCATTGTTTCTTTTTAAACTACATGTTTCAATTTTAAGTATCAATTGTGTTTGGGCTGTGAAAGGTTAGAACACTAGTACTCTCACATCTCTTCCAGCTCCCCTCCCCACACAATTTGAATTTTGTTAGCTACATAATTCGTTTTACATTGTTCAGATGTACGGCTCCGACTAAAAGCTCTGTTAACTACAACGGTTCCCACATTTCATGCAACTATTCAATCCCAGCTCTCCTGACTGACTTACCTTCTATGGGGTGGGGACAGATAATAAAGAACAAAAGAGTAAAACATATGGTATATTAAAAAATGATGTGTGCTATAGAATAAAAGCAACAAGTAAGGCAGAGGAAAGGAGAAGCAGAATGCTGGGGTGGGGTGGAGCTCCTCCCACCAGAGTCAATAAGGCGGTCTGGGCAGGCTTCATTGAGAGACAGTACTTAATATTTGTACGCATATTAAATAGATATATTGCCTACCACTAGGGCTCCCTCATGGTGTTTTCCTTTCCTTTTTCCCCCTTCTTTGTTTCTTAATTGGCAGAATGTCACTGTCATACAGTTTTGTTCAAGAAGGGCTCATGGGTGCTGTATTCCTGGGTTTTTCAGGTTTGAGAAAGTCTGTTTCTTTTATATTTAACAATGTTCTTGTGTGGCTACAACATCCTGGGGTGCACTTTCTTTCTCTTAGATCATCGTGAACACTGTCTTTTGGCATTAACTGTTGCTGTGGAGAAGGCTGAGGCGAGCTTGATTTTAACCCCTTGTAATGATCTGCTTGTCCTGACTGAATGTTTGAAGTGTCCTTATTTAACTAGTATAGATCTATCTTGAGCTGTCAGTATTAAATTTTCCAAGAACATGGTATGTCTTTCAATTTGCATATTCAATTCTTTCCTTTATTTAGATAACTTTAAAAAGTGTTACCTTGGGGTTGGATATTTCTTACTTTTTATTTATTAGACTTTAAAAAAATCTATTAGCTTCTCTGTACCTGTTTCAAATATCTTTGTTTTAATCTGCATTTGCCGTGATTATCTCAAAGTCTCCTCCATATAAATAATTTATTTTCAGTGGAATATACCTGTTCCTTGCTCTAATTTTTGTATTAGCTCTATAATGATGTGGTTTGTCTCCTCAATTTGTTTCCTTAGATCCTCAATCTCCCGTTTTGTTTTTAATCTCATTATCTTGTCTTTCAGCCCTACTGCTCCTGAATTTATATTCTTATTAAGATGTCCTATAGCATGAAAGAACTGTGAAGAATTTTCTTTTGTTTCTTTACTATTTTTTTCTCCTAGGTTGGTTCTTTGCATCTCTCTCTCCCTCCCTTCTTTCCTTTCTTCCTTTTCCTTCCTTTCTTCCTTCCTCTTTCCCTCCCTCCTTCCTTCCCTCTCCTGCCTCACTTTCTTTCTTCTTTCAATAACATGTCTGCATAGTTCTTTCATAAATAAGAGAGGAATTTTTATGATGCTGTTTCAACTCCCCAACATAACATTTGTAGAAGCTCATTATAAAGTGTCTGATTCCGTTCTCTGCCTTAGAAAGTACCATCTGGGGAATACATTTGAATCTATCTCTCTGAAAGAGGCTGTTTCCCTGTCCAGTATAGTGAATTGAGACTTAGATCGGGAACTCCATGGGGCATCCTGACTGGCTGGAAGGCTTGGACGTAGACAGTGGGGGAAATGCTAGGGCTACACTACAGGAGCGCAAAGAAACTGACCTGAGGGAACCAGGAATCCAATTTGTAGTATCCAAACTGAAAGAGGCTGAGAGATACAAACTGGTGTTTCGTCCAGGCTCTGCAACTCACTGGTTTTGTAATCTTGATCCTCCGTTTTCTCATCTGTACAAGGGGGTTGACAATGGTAGCTCCCTCATAGAATTGTTGTGAGGATCAGATGAGGCAATGAAAGCAATAATGACCTCAGTGCTGACAGCTTTAATAAATGCTAGTATTTTCCATCATTATAATTAATGGTACACAGAGCTCTGACAGGCATTGATGTCAGAGAACGTCTAATCAGAAGGTAGCGCTGAGCAGCAGAAATATGTGTTAAAAGTGACACAAAGTTAGTTTGGTGCCAGCCACAGTATTTAAGGCTGTTGGTTAATCATTCACCATAGGACCCCATACTGTGACTGGGAGACCAGGGAGCTCAAACTCCCACCTCCATGGTGCTGGTGAGAGGTCAGAGAAATGGAGGCACCTATGAGAGCTAGATAGAGTGACTTGCCGTGGTCTAGTGGTTTTCAAAATGTGGTCCCCAGACCAGTGGCATCATCACCTAGGAATTTGTCAGAAATACAGATTCTCAGGCCCCATTCCACACCTACTCAATCAGAAACTCAGGAATTGAGATCAGGAAATTTGTGCTTTAATAAGCCCTCCAAGTGATTCTGATGTCCTTTTAAGTTTGAGAAGCATTCTGCCTTCTCTTATTGGGCTACTGTTTGGGGAATTGAGTGGCCAGGATGGGAAGGCAGTAACCCTGGAGTACCTTGGCCAACATCTTGGAAACTTGAAGTAGGCTGGGACACTGTAGGCAGAATTAGACTGAGTTGTGCTTGTTACTAGCAAAAAAACATTTAAAAAAAAAAAACATTTTAATAGGCATACAGTCAACCTGTATATTTATTCTCCTAAATATACGTCTTATCTGTATCATCTGCATAGATGAGGACACTACTATGCTTACCTAATTTTTTAGTGAACTATAACTTTGATTATAAAATGATAAGATATAGAAAAACATTTGACTCCCATAGTTAAGGTAAAAATCTGGAGCTTAACATGAAACCAGAGTATCATTTGCCACCTGGTGGCAGCCTACCCTATTGACAGGTTTCCACAGCAATAACTACAGAAATCTCAAAGATCTCAGAGACATAGGAATTGGGGGGGCATCTTGGGTCTGAAGAAAGTAGGGGAAGGTTTCCCCTCCTGTCAGATCACTGTGGTTCCCTCTCAGAGAAGTGGGTTGGGATGGGGGGTGGAACATGGATGTTAGACTCAAACACAACTGGGTTAGAACAACCTTTGGAAAGGCACCAAATGTCTCTGGGCCTCAGTCTCCTCATTTTGAAATGCAGATGAAAGGCTTCCAACTCCAGATTATTGTGGGGGTCAAATGAGGGAATTGGTTGGAAACAGCTGGACGTGTTTGGAAAACTGTTAAGAGCTGCCCAGATGTGAGTTGTTTATTATTTAGGTTTGAAACTTGGTCTTTGATTTTGGAATGTAATGTACTCTGTTGGAAGAATTCTAGATATTAGCAAGCAGGTGGAGAAGGTATTTGGTGTTTGGGTTTGTCTTGAAAAATTTTTTTTAAAAACAAGGACCTGGGGGAGGGATAGTCTGCCCTGCGATTACCCCAACTCTAATTTAGGAAGGAAAGAGGCATGACCAACTCTATGCCCCGCTGAGCTGATGGGCAAGAAGACCAAGAATCTTGGCTGTGAGACATTCTGCTGCTTCTTGTTCCTGTGCTGTCTCAACTCGGGGGAAAGAAGGATGGGAAGAAGGGGAGGAGACTGGATGGGAGTTTAAAGAGACAAAGGTGGGAATGAGAAAAAGGGGGAGAGAGAGAGAGAGAGAGAGAGAGGAGGGCAAGACAGAGGGCAGGAAGGGAGTTAGTAGCAGAGAGGATTAGAGAGAAGAAAGAGAACTTGGAGGAAACCAGGTTAAAAGAGGGCTCAGATAGAGGGAAGAGGGAAGAGCATGTGCCTGGTGCTGTGACCTTAGTTGGTTCTAGGCCTTTCCAACTGGCAGCACGTTCTGTGAATCTGCTTTTGCAACTGAAACTCTTCTTTCTTCAGGGACCCTGTGCTTTTGTACCCGTGAAGTGGCTGGATTCAATGTGCTCAATGAAAGAGAAGAGTCATACATTGCTGGAAAAAGAGACCAGATGTCTTTGAAATCATCTAAATTGTCTCTATTTTTAAAAAAATTTACTCTTTCCATTGCTGCCAGATCTGAAAGTCCAATTTGCCAGGATAATATATCCGGTGTGGATAAAGATTTCCAAACTTGAAGTGTTTGTCACTTAGCAACCCGGAGGTGTGAAGGGCTCACTTGGGCTCGGCCATTGAACCTTTCGGGGAATGAAGCTGCCCCCAGCTGTGGGGGACACGCTGGCAAGGAAGGCGGCCTCCCTCAGGCCCTGGGCCCACTGTCCCTCCCCTTCCAGATTTCTTCCCAGGTACATGAGGCTAATAAAACATAAACAGAGGGAGAAAGGGAAGCAGGGAGAGAAGCAGAGAGAAAGGGAGCCACCTAAAGACCAAAGTCCCAGGGATGGAAGGAGTTGAAAAGAAAAACACCAGTTGTGCCTATGACTTGATCCTTGGTCTACAGCACACATCCGGATAACTACTTCTCAAGTGGTGTGGAACAAGAAGAGTTTTGTTCTTTCACAAAGGCTTTTTTAATATTAACTTTTAAAAAACCATGCACAGTATCATTATTGCTATTTTCCCTGCTGTTTAGGAAGAATGCTTTCAGTCCCTACGTGGTGGGTTGAGCACTTCTCTCCTCACTGACCCAGAACTCAATCAAAAGTGTGAGGCCTCACGTTCCAATGGAGACTTGTCTCTCCACTCAACTAGGTCCTGCCGGGGACTGGGAAAAGGAAAGGTGGACATTGTAGATGTTCCCTCATTCCCACTCCTTCTCTTGGTAAGTACTCTGACTGTGGGCCCAGTTTCCATCTTCCTGCCTCTACACAGTTCTTGCACTGGCACCAAATGGTCCAGACCTAAGCTAGCATGTACAATCCCACCTTCTGGCCGTAGTTATTGGTTCAGGGACAGGCCTGTAAGCTCCTGCTGGCTATTGAGCTACAAGAGGAGGAATTTGCTAAGGATTCCTAGGAGAGCTCTTCCTCACACATCTGGGAGAAATTTCTGGGTGTGGTCCTTTTTTGTTCTCTCTGGATGCTTACACCCATTCTGCGGACCATGAGAGGGAGATAGCCTTAGGGTAAAGCTGAATCTATGAAGGGCAGGGTGAAGAGAGAGGAAACAAATGAACAAATTCTTGGTTAGGCCACTGAATCAAACTGCTCCTAAAGCCCAGATTTTTCTTGAATCTCCAGTTATATAAACCAATAATTTTCCTTTATTGTATAAGCCAGTTTGAATTGGGTTTTCTGTTACTTAGAAGCAAACATTCCCTATTGATACAGTAACATTTATTGAGCACCTACTTTATGCCTGACACTCCATGAAATGCTTTTATGTGTATTAGTCTCACCTAATCCCCATGGTAACCTGGCAGAGAAGGCAAAACGTCTCCATTTTTCAGTTGAGAACTCCAGTTTTAATACTGAAGTGGTTTGTGGCAGAGCTGGAGTTTTAACCAGCAGTTTGACTGCAGAGCTCAGGCCCGCCCCCAGGCTCAGATTCTCAGCTGGCAGCAGAGGACATCTGCTCTGAGCAGAGGTGGCAGGGAAAGCTGAGGGTGAGGGCAAGTCTGAGCTGTCAGGATTGACAAAGGCTAAGACGAGGGCCTTAAGTAGAATCTGCAGCGGGTTCAGATGAGCTGGGTTGTTCCGGGTCCTCATGTGGCACACCATCTTCAGATACCACATGCCCCGCGCCGCCTCCCCCCCCCCCCCCCCCCCACCGCCCACTATGTGCAGGCCACAGCTTGCTTTAAATGTCAGCTTTCTGGACACCATGAGGAATAACAACTTAATGACAACTACTCATCCCTATAAACATATGAAAAGGCTTGTGAAATTTTATTTTACTTAACTCATGTTTCCTAAATTAATGTCTTCCTTTCAATCTCCCTTTTCCAAGTCAAGACAAATTAGCAAACCCCTGGAATGACAAGACCATTGGGACGTGAAAATACTAGTTAACCTTCACAAAATATTTTCTCTGTGCCAGGCACTCTTCCAAGTGCTTTCCATATGTTTCGTGTATGTTATGAGGCAGTGTGTTGTCCACCCCCCTTCATCGCAAATGTGGACGTGGAGGCTCAGAGAGGTTAAATAGCTTGGCCAAGGTCACACAGCTAGATCCTGTGCTCTCAACCCCTATGCTATATTGCCTTTTCATATGGACAGAATGAACAAAACCTCCTGCCAAGGTTCTTGGCAAACAGGACATAATAGATCTAGTGATAGATTGGGCATGCCTGACTCTAAGTACCAGAATAACACCATTCGGTATGGAAATGGACTGGGTGTGGCTTTGAAGTTGTGAGACTGATTTTTTAAAAACACAATACATCTCATAATTCATATTACTGCCGTACTATTAAAAGTTACCCTCCCTCCCCATACCCTCACTTTTGAAAGAAAGAAAACCAGAAAAAGACTATATAAAAATCTTGAAAAAGAAAATGATGAGAAGAGACTAGCACTGCCAGACATTAAATATACTACAGAGCAGTAATAATTAAAGCCGTGTGGCCTGTGAATGAAAATAAACAAGTAGATCAGTGCAAAATAACAGAAAGCTCCTCAATACTATTATTTGGTATATAATAGAAGTAGTATTTCATGTGTGGAGGGCTGGGCAAAATGTGGTACCTAGAAACATATTAATTTGGACTCTTTCCTCTTACCATATACCACATTAAATTCTAGAGAGGTTAAAAATAAAATATAAAAACTAAGGCCACAAAATATGGGAAAATTTAGGATATGGTTAGGGACGTCTTTCCTGAATATTGCATCAACAGCAGAAACTATTAGCAAGTTTATAGATTTCACAATATGAAACAAATATTTCTCTATAGCAAATATACCATAGAATATATGAAAGACAAAAGGTTCATAGCCTTAGCATATAAAAAACTCATAAAATCAGTAAGATAAAATGGTGAACAGAGCAATATAAAAAAATGTCAGGCCATTTTCATCAGTTGTTAATGGAAGTATGCTAGCTTTGAAATTAAGCTAGCTTTCTGAAGAGAGAATAGATTAAATAAATGACATCTCTCCATTCAAAGAACATTTAACAGTGATTAATAAGGATGGTATAGATGTATATTGCTGACATCAAAACATGTTCTTGATCTGTTGTTAAGTGGAAAAAGGAAGTTACAAGTATGTATCAAAATATGATCATATTTGTGTATAGATGTAACCTTCTTCCTCTAAGTATAAAAATGCTTGGCAAGCAATTTACATAAAAGTAAATATATTTGTTGTGTGTGTGTGTGTGTTGTGTGTAATTCTATGTTTTCCAATATTTTCTAAAATAAATATGCATTTCTATGTAATAAATTTAAATACATTACAAATTATTTTGTATGTATCAAATATTACATGATAAAAAACAAACAAAAACTGAAGATGTGCCTATAAACAACAAGACCATTTTTCCCTTTTTCTGGCCTGAGTGACTTTGGAATTGGCCCATTAGGTTGCAAGGAAGAGCATGAGCTTGGAAAGCCCACTGACCTGGGTTAAAATCTCAGTTATTACATACCAGGTGTAAGATTATAGGCACACTGCTTAACCTCCCTGAGACTCAGTGTTCTCACCCACAAAATGACAGTAATATTTACCTTACATGATTATTATGTGGAATACATTAAAATGATAAAACGTCTCGCTCAGTGACTGGCACATAGATGAGTCTTAATAGATTGCAACAAATATTATCATCCTTTGATACTCAGCTCCAATGCCTCTCTGGATGTCTTCACCAGCTACCCCAGACAGTTCATTCTTTACTGAGTGTTTTCTTATAGCTCTTTATGGACACCTATTACTCACTCTGCTTTGACCCATTAGATGTGAGCTCCTGGAAGTCAGGGATCAAGTGAGCTTACCTCTGGGTCCTAAGTACCTAGGTCAGTGCTTGGAACATAGTGGGGCCACATGAAATAATTGTTGAATGAATAATAGAATAAACGAATAACAATTATGATCAATGACAGCAAAGTTTTAAGTAATCATTTCCCTAAGGGAGTAATTTTGGAGGCTTACACTTACTCACTGGTATGCATAAAAAACTACATGAATATTATTTTGGAATCTCATTTCATAAAGAAATTTGATTATAAGATTTCATAAGGAAATGGGATTATGTAATAGATATGATATAATATATAACAATAGTGATTGCAAATATTTAACACTTAACTGTGTACCTGGCAATATGCTAGGCACTATATATATAATATTTATATAATGTATACTACTTATATAGTATATGTAATATTTATATAATATATACTACTTGTATATGTAATATTTATTTAATATATACTACTTGTATATGTAATATTTATATAATGTATACTACTTATATAGTATATGTAATATTTATATAATATATACTACTTGTATATGTAATATTTATTTAATATATACTACTTGTATATGTAATATTTATATAATGTATACTACTTATATAGTATATGTAATATTTATATAATATATACTACTTATATAATATATATATTTATTTAATATATACTACTTGTATATGTAATATTTATTTAATATATACTACTTATATAGTATATGTAATATTTATATAATATATACTACTTATATAGTATATGTAATACTTATATAATGTATACTACTTATATAGTATATATAATATTTATATAATATATACTACTTGTATATGTAATATTTACATAATGTATACTACTTATATAGTATATGTAATATTTATATAATATATACTACTTATATAGTATATATTATATATATGTATAAAATTTCATTTATTACTTTCAAAAGATACACAGTGAAGGAAACTGATGACTAGAGAGTATAAGTCACTTGCCTCCAGTATCTAGAAGTGGCAGAACCAGGATTTGAACCCGAGTCTTTCTGGCTGATTCAGGATCCTATGCTCTTAACCATGACCCTCTCCAGATGACATTTTAATGGCTTCACTGAGAAGAATGATGAAGGTTCTGTAGCAGCTGGCCCAATGGGCCTCAACAGCACTCTGGAGAAGCCTACAGTGGTGGAAAATGAGGAAGAGGAAACAGGTTATGCTAAGAAGAGATAGGAGGAAAGAATGATGGCAGGGAGGAGGCGGGAAATGATGGGGAGAAACAAGACAGGACGCTAGATTGAGTGGAAAAAGTCTCCATTAACTGCTGTGGCCTGCCATGTTGGGAGGCAGCATTTTTATTATTTGGGCAAAATTGTGAAGCAGGTGATACTTACTGCATAATCAAAGCAGAGATGAAAGGTATGTAAATGGATTTTGTTTAGTTTTATAGTTTAGCAAAAATCAACCTTTATTGAAATAAATATATTGATTTGTTTTTAAAATTTTTAAATTTTTTATTTTTAACATCTTTATTGGAGTGTAATTGCTTTACAATGGTGTGTTAGTTTCTGCTGTATAACAAAGTGAATCAGCTATATGTATACATATATCCCCATATCCCCTCCCTCTTGATTTGTTGTGTTGAATTAAAGCAAATTGACTGTCCAGGAAAATCTTGGCAGGAGGAAGAGGTCTTTTACCTCCCGTCCCCACCAGCCCTAACCTTCCCCCCACCCCATAAGGCTTTTCGGTGTTCTATTTCTGCTAATCCTTGCTAAGAAGTAACTGGTGAGCAAGAGGTTAGCTGAAGGGGTCTCAAGGTGTGACCTTTCCCAGGGGCATTTGCATGTTAATAGAGGATACTGGGAACCCAGGAATAGCTTCCAGGTCTCAAATGAAAGCAGTCCTGAAGGTGGAGGAGAGGGGTGGCTCGGACCCCCAGGGGCCCTGCTGTGTAGGCCATGTTGAGTCGGCCTGAGTGGATGGCCGCTGGTCTGGGCTTCCCTCCAGCTGCTTTTGCAAAGAAATGGTTTGGAGAAGAACAAAGCCATTGTGTTTATTCTCCCTCGAGTTCTCCACTGCCAGGGCTGTGTGCTTGGTGCCCAGCTCAGAGAATCTGGACCCAGTAGGCTTTGCTTAATGGTAATTCACTGAATGATTGAAGAACAACCTCCCCACTCCCCACACCACACACACACACCTTGAGCCCTGTTGCGCATGAGCCCCTTACGCCCAAAAGCCCGGACCCAAGACCTGGGCAACTTCTTTCTAGCGATAAGAACATTGCCAAGAAGAAATTTCTACCATTTGCATTTTATTATTTTCCTGCCTTATAACTAGAAAACCTCAAAACTTGTGCTGAATTGCATGACCTCACTGACCATGTTTCATGTTCGTCGTTGAACTGTGGTTAAAGCAATCTCCTTCTTAAGTACGGCCCAACTGCAGAAAAGGAAATTCCTACATGGACACGATCTCATGCACACGCAGACTTCAGGGTCCTGGGGCGGGGAAGGGGGCGGGGGACGGATGGGGAGAGAGCAGTGAGGACAAGACTACTTTTCTGTTTGGCTGAATTCATCAAAAATCTCCAAACCCCATACCAAACATTCATCACTAATTAAATCCTAGCACCATAATTCAGAGAAAACAATTACAGCATTTAGAATTTTTAAAGGAACTATTATTGCTGCCTCGGCCCTTTTAAAAATTATGCTCCCCAAAGGACAAAATGTGATCCATTAATATGTATGTATTATTACTTTTTTTGTAAGGGGAAGATTGCTGATGCCTGTGAATATGGAAGCATTTATCGGTGCCGACAGCCGCTTTGTTGACTTGCAGTTTTAAGTGCAGTATTTTCTAGAATCTAAAAGGCTATAACATTAATTACCTTTTTGCTTCTAGCTAGTGGCCTGCTAGGTTCTGTCCCATCTTCTCTTCTCTTACCCTGCCACACGGGTAACTGGTTATCCAGGGTAGGGGTTGGTCAGAGCCAGGAGGAGTCAAAACCATTACTGGGAAAGATCATGCAATATTTCATTCAATGGAGGGCAGTTGCCTTTGGTGCCCAGAATGAGTGAGTCCTTGTTTCTCATTTTTCAGTTGAATCCCCTCATGCTAGTCCCTGAGCAAAAGGCATTCTGAATTCCTAAGTCAAATCTGAGATTCTTCCCTGTCAAGTATCCCCAGCTAAACGGGGGACCCCAGCTCTACTTTTTTCTCTTTCATTTTATTCTTCTTTGCCTTGATAATTTAACGAAGTTATTCAAAGGTGAGTTAACTGAGTCTGGCATCAAGGATTACTGTTAGGATGTCCTGTGTGTGTGGTGTGCGTGTGTGCGGGCATACACAGAGGTGCACGCGTGTATGTTCGTGTGCATGTATACGTATATAAAAGCACGACTCAGAAATTTTCATTCGGCTCCCTGATCAGTCTATTGTCACATGCATTTGGCATTCATTATCCGTGAGCCTCCGGCGCCTCTGGTCCTGTGCCCTGGCTAACAGTGATTTGGTTTATAGAGATCATATGGCAGGGAAACAGACCTTGAAAGACAGAGCTCTGAGAAGCACATTTGATGAATTTCCTATGATCTGAGTCTGGGTTTATTCTTCCCTGTGGCGGGGCAGGCACACACAGACGGCCTGGGAGCCCAGGGAGGAGTGGAGGCTGTGACAATAAGCGCAGTGTTTTTTTCTTCACACGTCTCGGGTTGCATTTCCTATCTGGGAAAAAAGAAAAGGGAGCCTTGTAAAGGATCCAGAATCTGGGCAGGAAACCACACAGAGTGAAGGTTGCCATTGTCATTAGCAATTAATGTAACCGCCAGGGCTGGAAGGAGAAAGCCCTGCCAAGGCGGTGGGCGTAGGGAGGGGGTAGGGGCTGCTGGGGGGAAGGGGCTGCTCACCCCCATTCAGCAGCCGGTGCTTGGTTGGAGGACTGAGCAGGACATCTCGCCGGATACTCCCGAGAGACTCCATGGTGCTAAATGTGTTTTATTTTAAAATAAGGTGCCCAGGACTCGATAAGTTTTAAAATGTCTCGGTCACCCATTTTCACTCTCTGTGGCTCCATGACCAATTCCTTAGTCCCCTCGATAAGTGAATTTTTTCTGCCTAAGTGAGTCTGTTGAGACTCATTTCTTCAACAGTATTTACTGAGTGCCTTCTATGTGCCAAGCACTTGGGGTGCTGGTGTTAATCTATAGCATGTGTTGAGTGTATGAGTACCAGGCCCAGTGCTATGTAGTTTCCACTTATTACCTCATTTAAGAATCACTGCAACTCTATGAGCTAGGTTTCTTCTTACCCCATTTTACAGAAGACATAGCTGAGGCTCAGGGAGGTTAATTAACTTGCTCCAGGTCATAAAGGCAATACATGAGCCCAGCTGGGATTTGAGCCCTGGCAAATTTATTTCTTCAGACCTACGCATCCACTCCTTATTTTATGCCTTCAAGGAGCGCACAGTCTAGGCGGGGTTCCAGCAAGTCAATCGGTGATGAAGTGACAAGTTGATATGGGCTACGATGAGGGTAAGCTTAGGGCCTCTGTGAGTCCAGAGAAGAGACACCTAATCTAGCCGGGGGGGGGGGGGCAGTCAGGGAAGGCTGCCTGGAGGAGGTGAGTTTGACATTCTTCCTGTCCTCTCTTGTTTCCCAGTGGTGCCTTGGCCACACTAGTCAGTCTGGAAGGAAACGTTAATGTATCAGTATGTCTGCACCGCTTACTCTACAGGTGTTGGGATATTTGGCAGATCTGTCCAGTCGCTGAAAATGTCTGCTTCTTAGGTCCTACTCAGTGAAGTCCCAACTTGGCTGATAAGAGCTGGGACTTCCACATTTCTTCTATACTTTAGATGGATTCAATCTCTCTCCTATTCCTCCTTCCCCCTCCCTACTTCGTCTCTCTTCCTCTTCATCCCTCCCCTCTCTGACCCCACCCTCTTTCTCTTTCTTTCTGGTAGTTTAAAAAATGCCACTTTTCATTAATGTGACCAAAATGTCATCAAGTAGTTTAATGCTCTTTAATGTCCTTGTATCGTTTACATTTTGCGAACAGTGTGGAAATGAATCCCATCTGTGGGTTCAAGAACATCAAAAAAGTTGGACAGGCTATTTAGACGTGCTCCTTCACATTGCATTAGCGTGTACAATGTCAGGGGGCCGAGCCAAGCACGGCCTGTCCGGGCCTCAGCCCGCCCCTTCCCCAGTCTGCGAGGGACAGATCATTTACTGCGGGAACTCAGAGTCAATCCTGGAGATGGGGTCTGGAAGGCTGCCCGGAGGCCCCAGGAAAAGTGTGAAGGCTAAATAAAAAATGAGAAATGATTCAGGAAAATCTCTCCCTTCCTTTCTGGTGCCAAGATGCCCCAACAATAGCTTTTTCATCACTTGGGTAAGAGACTGGTTATAATGCTGTCTGACTTCTTCAAAAGTAATTAACTAGTCTCTGTCTTTCTCTTTCTCTCTCCTTCCCCCACCCTACCCCGGTTCGCCAGGGAAGGAAGTTCTGGGGCCAAAATTAAGCTGACAGTTTGTACAGAGATGTCTATAAACCAAAAATGACTGCAGAGCATCAAGTTCAGGGCCAGCAGAACTCATACCAGAGGTGCTCTCTGGAGGACCCTGAGAGGGTCTCAAGAGCCACACCAGCAGGGTGATGATTTCGGGATGACCGGTTTGCTGTGGCAGCCGGTGAAGGGTGCTGACGCTAGAGTCACCCTGCTGCAATTCTGGCTCCTCTACCTTCTAGGAATATGGTCTTGAGCAAGCGAAGCACTGTGTCTCAGTTTCCTTACCTGCAAAATGTGGGTACTGATTATACCAACCTAATTAAATGAGCTAATGGATGTGAGGCACACAGATCAGTGTCTGGCCGTAGTGAGTCCTGGATAAAGGTTAAGGATCAGCTGTTATTAGTTATTTGTGGCCCCGCTCTTGCCACCTCCCTCCCTCCCCCCACCCCGCCACCTACCCTGGGCCCCTTCAGCTGTACTTCCGGGTGGAGTCAGCCCCCCTTCCCTCCCAGCTGAGCTCTCAGCCTGCAAGGGCAGTGGTGAGGGGGAGGGGCAGGGGACCTTGACTCCAAAATAGCCTGGCTTATTTCCAGCTCTGAGGAAACCCCTCATTCTAATGCATTCCCTGGAAAGAAAGATGTAGCTTTTCATTTCAGAAAAAAAAAAAAAACACACCCCAAAACAAAAGCTTCTATTCTTCCCCCAGACATAGAGAACAGCAAGAGTGGATTTTTAACTGTTAATCATTACAGCGGAATGAATAATAATCCACCTCTCTGAAGGCTCTTAATCAGTAACCAGTATTGTAACCCCCTCCCTTATTTTGCATTTGCTCATATGAATACCTAATTCTAAATATAAACATAAGCAAATAACTTCTGATTGTTATTTCACAATTTTCAAGACAAGGTCATTCTGTTTAAACTTCTAAGGTAAACAAACATGTTCCCTTAATGCAATTACCAGAAGGGCAATTTGCTTCTAAGTTCTTTATAGGATGTGGTTTATAAGTTGTGCGTCAGTCAACCTGTTGGTTATTTATGCTGAGGCAACTGGGAGAAGGCCAGGGGGTGTTATATCTGGAGTTCCCTGGAGACTCGTGAGCTCAGCTTATAGAAGCCACCACTCCAGTCTTTGTGCTCAGCCTGGTGGGAACGACACTGGATTCTAAACACCGCCAGGCCTGACTCTAAGACCTGAATCATCCCTTACTTGCTGTGTGATCTTGGAAAAGTCCTGCAGTATCGTCCAGCCTGACTTTTTCCATCAGTATAAAATGGGGCCGGTCAGTGTGTGCCCTGTGGAGCTCTCAGTGTCCTGTCTTTGTGACACTAACATGTGCTCATCTGCAGGCTTCAGTTAAGAAGGTTTTCCTGACCTCCTGACTGGGTTAAATGCCAGAGCCTTCTTGATCCATCCACTTTCCATTTTAACTCTCATAACACTGCCGTTGGCTGGTGGTTTCAGTGCTATGGCTAAGAGCATGGACTCGGGAGCCAAGCTACATGGGTTTGATTTCTGGCTTTGTTACCTGCTGGCTGGTGACCCAGGATGAGTTACCCAACTTCCAAGGCTAATAATAGTATTCTCAAAGGACTATTGTAAGGATTAATTGAGTTAATATGTGTTGGCACTTAGCCTAGTGCCTGACACACAGCGAAGCCTAGGTATTAGAACATCAGCTATTATTTTCTCTTCAATTATTTAATCTCTCTTTAGAACTACACTGAGAGTTCTCGGAGGACAAGGACCATGTCTGCTTCTACTGCCATAGGCCACCAGTGAGCACAGTGCCTGGCACTTGGAAGACTCTCATTATTATTTGCTGAATCATAGCGAAGTGAAATACACGATGTAAAAATGCTTTGTAAACCACCATGCAAGAAATTTTTTATTATCAGCTCTGGAAAGACTTTATTAGATGAAAGATCTCCAGGGCGCTCTCAGAATTGCTGCTGCTGTTGAATGTAACACAATTTTGACCAGTTGGCTAGTCAGTTTATGAATCACCTCTGTTATCAGTCTTCTCTACGTTTAGTTGTTTCTTCCTGGTTTGTGCTGAGTGGGTCTGCCAGAGAAAACCTTCAGGTCTGCTAACATATTCGACTCAACTGAGGCTGACTGACTGTGCCTTACAGGGCGGGAAAGGCTGCAGACAGGAAGCAGAGTGACACCCTCTTCCAATCGCATAGTCTAGTAGGGGAGGAAGATGTATGAACCCTGGCCTGGCCATGCATAGTATCTTTTTTTTTTTAAGTAGATATTCTTTTATTTTGTCAAAAAAAGGTTACAATTTTCTGTGACTTTCTACATTCACAGAGCAGGCTAACACACAGATTAAATTAATTCTGTTTTATGAAAATCTGCACTAGGGGACAAACTGGAATTTATGCAACAATGCCCTGATTGTTTCAGATGTTTTATTTTTAATTTTCATGCATAGTATCTTATGCCCCTGGCCACGGTAATAAAACAATGCCTGATCCAACCTGGGCCAAAGTCCTTCCTCAGGATTTTGCATATGGTGACTGAGAGATGCTAGCTCTCTCTTTTCTTTGGGGTCGAAGGCTGGTTAAATGCAAGCCAGGACACGTCTGGAGGCCATACTTACTATTTCCATGTTGCCTGGAGGGAGCCCATCTGATGTAGCCAAGGATTAGGACAACTCATGAAGTAAAATGGGGTGGAGAGTGAGGGAGGGCTTTGGGTGTTCTTTGTTATTGCAGCAAAGCCAGCCGACTCAGCTAATACAAGCTCCCTCTTCTCTAAAGCTCTGTATGATGCCACATACCATGGCCTGAAATTCCTACCCTTTGGAAAGCTTGGGAAATGAGTTAAGGGATTCCAAAGCCATGGAATGTTCAGGAATCTTAAGCAGGGCTCTGTTTGTATCTGTCTTGTTGTTGACACCCAGGTCCCTAATGAGGTCATTTGAACATCTGTAGTGTATCTGCCAGGAGCCAGTTAACTGGAAGTGACATCAGTCACTGTTAGCACAGTGTCTCTTCCCCTTTCTCCCCTGGCTCTGTGCCTTGGGGACACTCAGTCATAGCTCAGAGGTTCTTAGAGCCCAGACATCAAAGGGAGGGATATAGTCATCAGCAGCCCCCTGTGAAAACATTCAACATTTTACTTGCTGCCTCCCAGCCTTTCTGATACTGAAGACCTCTTTTAGTAATCCCTCCCTCTGAGTTTTGAAAGATCAAGTCTTCAAACATAAAGCACTGATTAAGTCATAATCTACTTATTTGCGCATTCCCTGTTAACCCACCTTCATATATAGTACTGATCAGATAACACTAACAACACGGAATTGATATATTGATAATTTCAGACCAAAGAAATTTTAGTTTGGCTAGGCGGGCTTAACTATAGTAAGAGGAGGGTTTCCAGTAGGTCTTTTATTTTATTTTTAATTTACTTTCAAAACTGAGAAATTACTGTTAGACCTTTTAAATGAATGAAATAGCCCAGAAATCACTACCTTTGAGCACCTGAAAAATATATGAGATCTAAAACGGCCTTATACTCTGCCATTAATGCCTCTGGGGCCTGGGGGCCAATGTTCAAGGCAGTCTGCACACTCACTGTGGGCTGGGCCTAGGCCAGGGGCTTTAGAGTCTTAATTCCTTTTACTCATCCCCAAGCCCTGTGGTAGAACCACAGGAGTGTCCCAGCAGGGCTAAGCTTTGGCATTCTTCGTGTAGCTCTTAGCTCCTGAGGATGAGGGGCAAGGGAAGGCAAGAGCCCCCCTCAAGAAGAACCTAGTGCCCACCCTGAGCAGAGGATGTACTCATAAGGAGCCAGGGTGCAGCTGGTCTGAAAGGAAAGGCTTGGTGTCCCCTCCCAGGTTGTGTGTATGTGTGTTTTTGCACGGAGGAGTTGGATTCCTTATAAATATTTCTCGCCTTGAGGTTTTCACTATTTCTATCAACACAAGTCACCAGGCAAATATGCTGTGACTTAATGGAAATTCATGTTGGAAATCTTTATTTCAGAGATGAGGAAATGGTGACAGGGAAGAGCTCTGAGGTGCCAGAGGTCACACATCAAGCAGGGAAAAGTTATTTCTCCCAGAGCTTTTGGTTCCGAAGCCCATGTTCTTAGAACTGGGTAGAGTGGCGGGGCCAGGCGAGCCCACAGAGACTATCTGGCCCAACTTCCTCATTGTGCAGATAGAGAAACTGAGGCTCAGAGAGGGTATACCCATGACCAGGGTTCCAGTTAGTTCATAAAGGAGCCAGGGATACAACCCAGGTCTCCTAACTCCAATTCCAGTGCATCTAAAATTTTTGAATGACCATCAGAGATGAATGGAAACTTAGAGATTCATTCATTCATTCATCCAACCAACCAACCTTCATTCCTAATTAGAAATGAGGAAGCCTTGCCCAGAGGTCTCCTTCAGCCATGTCTCATTGTCTAGAATTGCACCTCATGCTGAAGTCTAACCAATGCACTGGTCAGGGAACTAGGACCAACCATTCTCCTGATCGTCACGCTCCTATATCCACCTGCTGACTACTTAACATCTGCACCTCGGTGTCTAGTAGGCACCCCAAACCCAGCACGTATCAACCCAAGCTCTGGATCTCGTCCCACTCAGAAATGCTCCTCCTCGGGTGTTCTTTTTTGTTTTAATTTTAAATTTATTTATTTATTTATTTTTGACTGCATTGGGTCTTTTTTGCTGTGCGCAGGCTTTCTCTAGTTGCGGAGAGTGGGAGCTACTCTTTGTTGCGGTGTGCAATCTTCTCATTGCGGTGGCTTCTCTTGTTGTGGAGCAGGGGCTCTAGGTGCGCGGGCTTCAGTAGTTGTGGCTCGTGGGCTCAGTAGTTGTGGCTCGTGGGCTCTAGAGCGCAGGCTCAGTAGTTGTGGCGCACGGGCTTAGTTGCTCCGCGGCATGTGGGATCTTCCCGGACCAAGGCTCGAACCCGTGTCCCCTGCAATGGCAGGCAGATTCTCAACCACTGGGCCACCAGGGAAGCCCTCCTCTGGTGTTCTTTATCTCAGTTAATGGCACTCTTATTTACTCAGTTGTGTGGGCCCCAAACTTTCATTCTTTTCACCAAATTCATCAGCAAATTCTTTTGCCTCTACCTTCAAAATAGTTCCCAAATCCAACCAGTTATCACCCCCTCCCTGGCTACCACGCTGGTTCACCATGCTCACCGGTCTCCTGCTCTCCCTCTTGTCCTACTTGAGTCGGCTTTCCACATGGCAGCCATGGTAATCCTGTGAAAATGGAAATCAGATCAATTCTCTCTCTTAGTGAAGAGCCCCCAATAATTCATTATCACATTTAGAAAAAAATCCAAAGTCCTTTCCATGACTCAGTCCCTGCTCACAACACTGCAGCTGCATTGACCTTCTAGCTGGTCTCAAGATGTAGGTTTATCCCTGCCCTGGGACTTTTGCACCTGCTCTTCCCTCTGGCTGGAATGTGTCCCACCCCCCCACCCCCGAGATTCACATGGCTGGTGCCCTCCCTTCATTCATATCTCTGCTGAAATAATCACCTCCCGCTGCCCCCTTATCTAAAACAGTGAGCCTGTTTCTCTCTATCCCTTTATCTGGATTTATTTTCTTCATAAAACATATCATTGCTTGGCTTGACATTGTATATTTATTATATAATATATATGTGTGTGTTTATTTCCTATCACCCCAACTAGAATTAAGGTCTCATGAAGGAAGAGACTTTGTCTGATACTTTCATGACTTTACCCTCAGTGCCTAGAACAATGCCAAACACAAAATAGGTGCTATATAATGTTTGTTGAATGAATGAATGAATAATGAATGAATGATTGGCTTAGACCCATGAGGATCCACCCCTCGAAGTTGGGGATAGGCCAGTCTTTCCTAGAGGAGGGTGCAGATGTGAGCAAAATTGGGTTCTACCAGCTCAGGAGGAAGGGTAAATGGCAATGGCTGCTGAGTAGATGACCAGTAAACTCTGCTATATCACCTTTGTCCAGTTTCTATTGTTATGGAGTTGCTGAGCACTTTTGGGTGAACTCAGCATGTCCCATTCTGTTTTGTTTAAACAAAGCAGCCAGCAGGAGGGTGTGCACTGGCTGTCTGGGGCTTGGCCAGGGTGGGAGCACAGGGTGTCTACTCTCTAGACCCACAGCAAAGCCAAGAAATGAATTGTGACTTCCGGGGGCAGCGGGGACTCAGGGCTGGGCTCCATTTATTAACTCCCTTGGTGACAGGCTGGTCCCCAGTGATGTCATCTGAGCATCTGCAGGCACCTCTGCCAGGAGCCCACTAACTGGAAATGACATCAGCTACCAGCAAAGTGACTTGGGCGCCCGGCAGACACGTCCTGCTGATACCCTGTCTGGAGCTCATCTCCTGCCTACCTGGAAGTCTTCTGGCTGGCACTTTGGCAAACAAAGAGGCATTTGAGAGGGAATTAAGTTGACTTTGAAAGATAGCCTCAAAGTATTTCCCAACACGTTGATGCTTACATTGAATTATAGGTGCTAATAAAGCTGTCAGAGCCTTGGCGCGAGGACCGAACTCAAGCTAACGTATCCCTGAGAAATGATGAGAATTCCTCTGGGCCTGGAAAATCAGTCCCTGGCCCAGCTGGAGGCTCACACACACACTAGAAAGGTGAGGAAGGGCTGGAATTACCCATTCTGACTACCATGTTGATTGGCCCAAAGGGCTTGCTGTAGTCTTAAAGCAGAAGGTAGCTTTGCTGCAGTCCTCCATGTTTCATTGTATTCTGGGATGCCCTGATCCTTTCCCTTCTAAAATACTCAGTGTGGTCGTCAAGCCTGGGTGACTACCAGAATTTGCAGTAAAGAGTAGTGCTTAGAGTGTTAGGGAAAAGGAGATACAACAACAGAGCACTTCTCCTGGGACTTATCTAAGATCAGGTCTGTGATTTTGTTCAAAAGACACACAGATAAGTCCCAGATCCCACATAGGTCTCTACTTCTCAGGAACTTATTAAATGTCAGGCCCTGTACCAAGTTCTACACATTCATAATCTTTAGAAAGCATCCAAGTCCTATGAACAACTATGTATGTATATATATACGTATGTATTCATTTCACCAAATATTTATTGAGAACCTATAACATGCTAGGCCTTGAGCTAGACTCTTGGAATACAATGAGGAATAAGACAGACACAGCACTGTACTCTGTCCCTTGGATTTGGTCACATGAGCGACAATCATTAACAATCGCAAATGCAGTGAGTATTAAGGAGAAGTCTGGGGTGCTGTGTGAGGATATAATGGGCAAATATAAGGTTAAGGTGTCAAGGAAGGCTGCCTTGAGAAGGTGAAATTGAAGGTATGAGCTGAAGAATAAGTGGGAGTTAAGGAAGGCAATGGATGCGCCAGAAAAAACAAGTTGTGTTAGTGCCACTGTATTAGTTTCCTATTGCTGCTGTAACAAATTACCACAAACTTGATGGCTTAAAACAAAACAAATTTATTCTTTTACAAATTCTGGAGGTCAGAAGTCCAAAATCAGTTTTACTGAGGGAGAATCAAGCTGTTGGCAGGACTGGTTCCTTCTGGAGACTGGAAGAGTTTGTTCCTTGCTTCTTTCAGCTTCTGGTGGCTGCCAGCACTCCTTGGCTTCTGGCTGCATTACTCCAATCTCTGCCTCCATCCTCACATTTTCTTCTCCTCTCTGTAGTCAAATCTCCCTGGCTTCCCTCTTATAAAGACACTTGTGATTACATTAGGGTCAACCCAGGTAATCTAGGATAAATCTCATCTAAAGTAAAGATCCTTAATCACTTCTGCAAAGTCCCTTTTACCATATAAGGTAGCATTCACAGGGTCTGGAGATTATGATGTGAATATAGCTGGGGACCATTATTCAGTCTACCACAGCTACAAAATGGGGAAAATCCTGTGGAATGCATTTAGAGAGGTAGCATAATGTAGTAATTAACCTATGGGCTCTGGATACTGACATCTAGGTTTGCAACCTGACTATAATGATTCTTTACTGGATGACATTGGACACCTTATTTAACCTCTCTGTGTTTCAGTTTTCCCATCTATAAAGTGGGGGTAATAATAGTACCTACTTCATAGGATTGTCATAAGGATTAAATGAGTTGTTTCAAGTAAAGCATTTAGAGCAGTGCCTGGCATCTTGTATGTGCTCAATAAATGTTAGTTTTTATTATTAATTATTACTATTTATCATTAACTATTTGTTGCAGTTTTATTGAGATATAATTGACAGATAGCATTGTGTAATTTAAGGTATACGACATGTTGATTTGATACACTTATATATTGCAAATAATTACCACCATAGGTTAGCTAACACATCTATCATGTCACATAATTACCATTTCTTTTTTGTGGTGAGAACATTTAAGATCTACTATCTTAGTAACTTTCAAGTACATAATACAGTATTACTAAATATAATCAACATTCTGTACATTAGATCCCCAAAACTTACTCATCTTATAACTGAAAGTTTGTGCTCTTTGCCCAACAGCTTCCCATTTCTCCCACCCCCTGCCCCTGGTAATAACCACCTTTCTAATCTCTATTTCTATGAGTTTGGCTTTTTTAGATTCCATGTCAAAGTGATATTACACACTATTTGTCCTTCTCTGTCTGACTTATTTCACTTAGTATAATGCCCTCAAGTTCTATCCATGTTGTCGTAAATTGATTGACCATATATGTATGGGTTTATTTTTTGAACTTTATTCTGTTCCATTGATCTATGTGTCTGTTTTTGTGCCCAAACCATGCTGTTTTGATTACTATAACTTTGTAGAATAGTTTTAAATCAGGAAGTGTGCTGGCTCCAGCTCTGTCCTTCTTTCTTAAGATTGTTTTGGCTGTTTGCGGTCTTTTGTGGTTCCACATAAATTTTGGGATTATCTTCTCTATTTCTATGAAAAATGCCATTGGAATTTTGATTGGGATTGCATTGAATCTGTAGATTACTTTGGGTAGTATGGACATTTTAATAATATTCATTCTTTCAATCCATGAGCATGGAATATCATTTCATTTATTTGTGTCTTCTTCAACTTCTTTCATCAATGTCTTCTATATTTCAATGTGCAGATCTTTCACCTCCTTGGTTAAATTTATTCCTAAATGTTTTATTCTTTTTGATGCTAATGTAAATAAGATTATTTTCTTAATTTCTCTTTTTGATAGTTTGTCTTTAGTGTATATAAATGCAACTGATTTTTGTATAGTGATTTTATATCCTGCAACTTTACTGAATTCCTTTGTTATTTCTGGTGGAGTCTTTAGGGTTTTCTATATATAATATCATGCCTTCTGCAAATAGACACAATTTTACTTTTTCCTTCCTGATTTGAATTGTTTTCTTTCTTTTTCTTGCCTAATTGTTCTGACTAGGATTTCCAGTACTATATTGAATAAAAGTAGCAGGAGTGAGCATCCTTGTCTTGTTCCTGATCTTAGAGGAAAAGATTTTGGCTTTCCACCCTTGAGTGTGATGTTAGCTGTGGACTCATCATAAATGGCCTTTATTATTTTGGGGTAGGTTCCCTCTATACCTACTTTGTTGAGAGTTTTTCGTGAAAGGATGTTGAGTTTTGCCAAGTGCTTTTTTTCTGAATCTATTGAGATGATCATATGATTTTTATCCTTCACTTTGTTAATGTGCTGTATCACACTTATTATTAATTATTATAGTTTTACTGTTAACAGTTTTTCAAGAAACTGAGTGAAACAAGGAGGAAAGTATCTAGGTGACTCAAATGATAAGCAGGATTTGATTTTAGACAATGCAGAGACGTGAGGGCCATTTCATGAATTTGGATCACCACCCTAATGATGACAGGAATCATGAAAATGTTTTAATGGGAGTGACGTAGCTGACTTGCCTTTAAAAAGTTTGTTTTGGCTGCATGGTTGAAAATAAGTTGAGACCAATTAGGTATCTCCAGTGAGAGATGATGGTGGGTATCACCATTCACATTTACTGAGGAGGAATCTGAGGCTTAGAAGGATAAAGCTACTCATTTAAGTGGCCTTAAACTACTTTGAGCCTTCATTTGCTAAGGACACTGAATTAACAGAAAGTGAGAGTTTATAACCAGTGAGATCTGAAATCAAGTGAGTTTGATTTCAAAGTCTGCGCTCTTTACTGAACGACATGGCTGCCATAGCCATGGTAACATGAATGAAAGACTTGCTGCTTCCTGGATACGCCAGGAGTAGCTGCTTAAGGACCTGATGGGAGACCTGTATATGAGAGAAGCCTTTACTTTCCTTGTCTTTGCTCCATCTCAATTTCTCTCAGATTGACAGACAAATGTTTCTCCAACGATAGTAAAACAGCATTTTCATCTAATGAATCTTCCACTCTACTCCCAGATTCACATTCACTTAGTCCCTTTAGGTTAGGTTCTCTTGGTCCTTGACCACTTGGTCTTTTTCCTGAAAATCTACTCCCTTGATGGTTACAGTGGCACCTGTCAACCATGGCTAATATCCTTAGCCCCTCTGGATCAGGGTCCTTCTATTACACTAGATTCTTTCAGATGTTAATGATAAAAATTTAAATCAAACTGGCTTAAGAATAAAAGGGAATTTTTAAACTCATAAAACTAAAAAAGCCAGGAGGTGTAGTCTTCAGGTATGGCTGGATTTAGGTATTCAAATGATGCTGAGAAATCACCATGCTTTATTTCTTAGCACTACTTTTATTTTTAGTGACTTCCTTCTCAGGGTGATTCATTTCATGACAAGACATCCACTAACTCTTACAGCTTCTGAACAGCATTCCATCTAAGTCCAGTGGGAAGATGGAATCCAGCAAAAGGTTCAGTGTGAGTCTCAATGGATCTACTTGAGTCACATGCCCATCCTTAAACCAATCATTGTGGCCAGGGGAATGAAATACCCTAATTTGCTGGGTCAGGACCATATATTTCCCTTGGAGCTAGGTGGGGGTGGGATCAGTCTTATCCAAACCAGATGGACTGAGAGTAGGGGAGTGGGTACTCCTGAAAGGTTAATTTAGAAGCTGTTAGCCAAAGAAAGGAAACTGATGATGAGCTTATGAAAACCCAGTAAATGTCGACTCTTTTCACAAATCCCATGTGTTTTTCAGTCTTTCCACTTTGACCTACCTAATCTCTTCCACTCAAAACATCCTACCTGGACACTTTACCTGTTGGGGCCAAACTCAGTTTCTTCTTCCCAGGAAACTTTCCTTTATCTCAGGAACAGGCTCCCTCTCTTACTCTGCCCTGTACTCCTCTATCTACATCTTTCTTCAGCTCAAGAAGCTCTGCATTGCAGTTATCTGGGTCAGTCCTTCCTACCTCTTGTAACTGGCATGGCCTGAGAAGGCACTAGAACACCCACATGGAAGTTTGTCCCTCTGGACCAGGTACAGACGAGATAGTCACATGATATTTGCCACATTAATGATTGCCCCTGATATAGTCATGAGAAAAAAATATTCCAAAGATACAATTAATAATGATACTTGGGCTTCCCTGGTGGCGCAGTGGTTGAGAATCCGCCTGCCAATGCAGGGGACACGGGTTCGAGCCCTGGTCCGGGAGGATCCCACATGCCGCGGAGCAGCTGGGCCCGTGCGCCACAACTATTGAAGCCCGCGCACCTAGAGCCCGTGCTCCACAACGAGAGAAGCTACCGCGGTGAGAGGCCCACACACCGGAACAAAGAGTAGCCCCCGCTCGCCGCAACTGGAGAAAGCCCGCGCACAGCAATGAAGACCCAACGCAGCCAAAAACAAATAAATAAATAAATTTATTAAAAAAAAAGTTAAAAAAAAATGATACTTTAGTAATGAGTTGAAGTAAGATACTTCACTACTCCTCATCCCTCCCTGCTGCCTTTCCTGCTCCTCTATGCCCTCTCAGGCATCCCTACCTCATGGAATGAGCCGGGAGAAGCCCCAGGGAGCACCTGATTCACGTGCAGTGCTGGACTAGACCTGAGTCTCCTGACAACCTGTTCAGTAATCTTCCCATTCTGACGCATTTTCCTTTTTTTTTTTGGAATAATTGTTTGTCGTCATGACAATCTTATAAATAAGATATTATTCTTCTATTTTATGTTGTAGAAACTGAGGCTCAGAAAGATGAAATGGCCTGCCTTAATTCAGGTTTCATTTTTATAATCCTGCACCTTACATTTGCCTACTCTTTTCTTCTTAATAGGTGTGCATCTTTTATTTTAATTTTATTTCCTTATATTATGTTAAAAGTGTTTAAGTGACGCACCTGGAAACTGTTTCGTAAGGAGGTAGGGTATGAACAAATGCTGATATAAAGAGAAAGTCACCCAAAAACACAGGGCCTGGAGCTGAGGTCTTGGCCACTCCATGGCCGGGTTGCCTTGACTCCCTGCTGCCAGAATGTCCCCACATACTGAGGCTGAGAGTGGAGGTTCCCTGGAGGAGGGCAGGAGGATAGGATTACGCTTGGAGCCGAGAAACAATATGATTCACTTCCCATCACCCTCGGATGCCTTTTTCTTTCCCCACCAGACATGAGCTCATGGAATTCTGTTTCACGTTCCTTTCGATAGATTTTCCTTTTCCTGGAGACAGTTAAATGGAACCATCACAGGGACACATTCATCCAGAGCAGCCATTGGATGGTAACAGGATAATTGTGCCGGCCCTGGTACCACAGAGATGATCACTAGCGTCGCTTTAAGAATGTGCAGAGGCCACATTTACGTTTTAGGGCAGCCCCTTTGACAACTTTGGCAAAGGTCTCCAGCGCTGCTTTCCTTTCCGCAGTGTGATGTGAGAACACTGCTACAGTACAATCCTTGTTTAAGCACAAGCCAGGCACTGTGCCGCCTGGGCGGTGGATTACGTCCCAGATGATGGCGGAAAGCCTCGGCGGGGAGGGATTCGTTTCCTCCAGGCTCAGTGTATATATTTTACAATAATGTGTGTTGCCCACAGACTACGTGGTTATCATACCAATGTAAGGAGCAGCTGAATCCACATTCAGCAGAATGTTTTCATTATTCGTATTCTTGATCTTGACATTCAAGGCCCTCTGCACTTTGGTCTAGTCTTCTTTTCCACTACTGGCTTATATATACCTTAAATCGAGATGGTAAAGAGGTCTCATTCTGTGTATCCACTGTGATCACTTGGGAGTGGCTGCCTGGAACACGGTGTTGAGAAGGATTCTGAGGCTACATCCTGACTCAGCAGGATGAAGCTCTGTGATTGATTGGTGAGGTCTGCCATAGGTGAGGGTGGGGAGTTAGCAGCACACACATCTGCCCTTCCATATCTCTGCCCAGTACATTACATTCACTTTATTAGCTAAGCTGCAATTTTATACCTATTTGCTTTTTCCCATCTTCTCACTTGTTAGGAATTCTTTTCTTATGAATATCTGTTAATATTTTTCATGGGTTATCACAATCTGCAGCTTTTTTCTAAAGCTATTATCAAGTCCTCCTAAGCAGGCATATTTATCTTTCTTCATCATTCCTTTAGCCTTTGGTAACATTCTTAAAGTACCATTTTCCAGCTTGAATTAGAGAGTTATGTATGTATGAACATTATTTCTCCTGCAGGTTCATAAACTCTTTGATGATAGAAATCAAATCTCTTTTATTTTTATCTCCCTATGGCCAAATGTGAAAAGAAAAGCTAAAATCCAAGAATGAATCTTAGCTCCTTTGGTTGAGTTCTCACATTTTACAGATGGAAAAACTGAGACTTAGGAGAGGGTGAGAGAGTTGCCAAAGGTCACAATGAAAGTCAGAACTATTGGTTCTGACTCTAAAAGTCAGACTCCTGGAATGTTAGATTTGGAAGGAGTCTCTTAGGCTGCTTGGTTTATAGCTTTGGTGGCCAGGAAGCTCTAAGTGAAAGGACATCACACTTTTGATTGTTCTTCCTTATCCTGGTCTTTGATGTTCTGGTTTCATTATGATTGCCCTGTGGTAAACATGGATCATAACAAATCATTTTTGGACATAACCTGAGAGTGAATAGTGAACAAATAAAGATAAATTCTATGCATTCATTCATCCATGGAAAATTACTGACACTATTCTATGTCCTAAGGATACAATAGCATACAAACCAGACAAAAAACATGCCCTTATGGCGTTTAAGTTCTAGGAGTGTGTGTTTTGTGTTTGATTTTAATTGTATTAATTCATTAAATTCTCGCAAACTATATGTGATAGTTAATATTAACATCATCCCCATTCTGCCAATGAGAAAATTAAGGCTCAGAGAGATAAAGTAATTTGCCCAATGTTGCACAACTAGAATGTGATGGAGACAGGATTTGAACTCAAGTAGTCTGGCTACTTACCGACAGAAAACTAAGACTCAGAGAGGGTTGGCCATTGAGCCAAGGTCACACAGCTGGCTTAAGGGTAGGGTTGGGCTATCGGACTCTTAGATCAGGTTCTTTCCAGCCCACCAGCTGTGCCATTCTTTCCCAATCTGTAGGGAGGAATGGGATAGGCAGAATCCACGGGTGCGATGGCCGGGTAAGATCTGAGAACACGCGATTTCTCCTGCAGGATAGACACGGGCTGTTTGTTTCTCACCCGGGTGAGATGGTGGGAGGGTGGGGAGCAGACTTCCAACACACCAAATATTGCCCTAATTGGCTCAAAGGCCATGATTGTATCAAGTTCCAGAAATTATGAGTGAACCAGACAGTTAGGGCACCACAGCTGGTCGGCAAATTCTTGGCTCAAGTGCTGTAATTATTAAATGTAGCAGAGAGAGAGAGCAAGAAACTCAGACACTTAGTCCAGGATAATTGATCCAAAAATTATGGGTTCCAAGAAGGCCAACACTTGCTTAAATTTAGATTTGGACTCGACTCCTGTCACACGCACACAAATGACTACTGTTTCCTGGACACCCACTCAGCGCACACAATCGGCCCCTCAGCTCTGCCAGCCCGCAGGAACAAAAGGGATTTTGATTCTGATTATTTTTAAACTTTAATGACAAATCCTTTCCTTCTCCACATTAAAAAATAAAGGCTGTGCAGAGCACCATTAAGGGACTGCTTGCTGCCACTCGATTCTCGGAGGCACTTATGTTGTTTAAATTTTAATTTCCGGGTTGAAATTTTTATTGAAAACATCACTATCTTTCTAAACAACAAAAAAAAGTTTCTTCTCTTGTCACCGTACTAGTTTGTTCTTTTACCTGCTCTCACTTCTCCTCCACGGGAGGTTTTCCTACGTCTCCGTGGCTCTGTGGCTCTGTGGCTCCCAGCAGCCTCCCTCCAGCCCTGTGAACTGAATTTGCCATTCCTGCCCCAAACAAAAGGTTTTTAGTAGTTTGTTTGTTTATTTTTTTTTTGGTAAATTAGTTTGTCTTAGGGGCAGGCTGAGAACTTAAGCCTGTAAATCCCTGACCATTCAGGGGCAGTGTCCCTCTAGTGATAACGCTGGTGATGAGGGTGATGATGATGATATAATGATAACGATGAGACCTTGCTAACTGAGCCCTTCCCATGCACCAGGCCCAGTTCGAGGTACTTTTCATGCATCATCTTCTGTATCCTTCAACATACTACAGGGAAGCGGTTTTTACTCCCTCTTACAGACAAGGAGACAGATTCTGAGAAATCATTGCATCAGGGAAGGCGAGATGTCATCTCTATCATTCTAGAATAATGCTGGCCATGACAAATACCACTAGAAAGGCAGACGTGAAGGACTGAGCGAGATCTGAAGAGAGACGTGTTTTAGTAAGTGCCGGGGTAAACCAGGAATTCTTCATGGCAAAGAGGGCATTGGAGCTAAACGAGCTGGATTTTGACATGCAGAGAAAAGGCCAGTGAATGCCCTTAGTGAAGACAAGAAAACTGGTGGTGTGTTTGGGAATAGCTGGCTTGGCCAGTGTGGGAAGAATGAGGAGTGGAGTTAAGGGCAAGATATAGGGATGTGATGGTCTGTTTTTGGAGGGCCTTGAATATCAGCCTAACGGCATTGGTCATTCCTCATGGGCAGAGGAATCATACAATGGTTTTAATCAAGGGAGTGACTACATTGGAATTGCAATTTTGAAAGACCACTCTAGCAAAGGGTGAGAGGGAAATTGGAGGCAGTAAGACAGGAGGCCGGGAGGCCAGAGGATGGCTGTTGGAATAGACTCCAACCAGCTCCATGTCTTATCTTGCCATGCTCTTCCCGGTGACTGGCCTTGGATGCCAACTCTCCACCTGGGACTCCCAGGTGGCCCACTGGTCCCAGCGTGTCCTCATATAGCTCTCTGCTGCCCCCACCTGGCCCAGAGCCCCTACACAGTTCACGTGCAGGACCTGGCCCAGGGGATCTAACACAGGTTAATATCACTATGAATAATGTAACTGCTACTATTACTAGGCAAGATTCAGATCACCTACTCTGTGCCAGGCACTGTTCATGTCTATTACATTACTAATGCTCACCTCCCATAGGAATGCTAGGAAGTGGCTACTATTATTACTTTCATTTCATAAGTAAGGAGACTGAGGCTTGGATCTGTTCTATCCCCAGGATGGTAAGACGTGAGAGTTTTGCCAGGAGCCCACCTGATAGTCTGGGGTTCCTGTGTTAGAGTCACTTCTGTCCAGATCCTGCAGGGGGACCTGGTCAGAACCCCAGTGGGGAGCCCTGCCCATGGGGTGAGATGAGGGTGTGGCTATTTTAGAGAGGTGACCAGGCTGGGGAGGGCATGAGGAATGAGGGGAGGGGAGAGAGTGGTCCTGTCCAGGATCGTAGCACTGAGAACTGGGGTGACAGGGAGGGCAGACCTTTGCATGAGAAATGGAGACAAACAGAAGAAGCCAGAAAGGAGCATGGGGAGCACCAGGGCAAGGCTTCCGGCTCCTAGCTGTGACTGGCGTGAGGGTTTGGGCTGGCTCTGTGTGTTTGTTGGTTCCTTTAAACAGACACGTTTCTTACTACTCAAAGTCATCTTTCAGACTTGAAAATATTTGGGGTTAAGGCACTGACTCTTAGGAGATTCCTGTTAAGGAAAACCCTCTGGTATATTTCAAGCTGAGAGCAGGGCCCTGAGGAAGCCGGAGACAGACAGGGCAGTTTTTAATGGCAAGATGCGGGGCACGGGCACAGCTGACAGTCAGCAGGAGGGAGCGGGCCCAGAGAGGTGTGTGGAGAGCCAAATGCTAACTTCTCCCACTTCCCAGTCTTGCCTGGGGCCAGCCCTGGGCACAATGATGACATTTCTATAAAGCAATTCTCAGCAAGGCTGGTATAAGAAGGCAACGAGTACCTTTGCACAGTTAAGTCCATCCTGCCCAGTTAAAGGGCTCTGTGGGACGAGCTGAGGCTGGGAGGCTGTTCCGAGTATACATGAAGCATCAGACCATTAGCGGGAGTGAAAGCCGGGAGTATGTGTCTGTGTGCACATTCTCAGTGTCACGTCTTCCCTGCGTCCAACTGGTCACCTCACTTCCCCAAACGCTCAGTGTCTCCTGGCTGATGGTGTAATGCAGAAGCAGCAGAGCCCCGCCCCAGACACAGTAATGAAAGGATGTGAATAAGAGTGGGAAGGAAACCATCTGGGGAATGTTACTCAGATTATTGTTGGCAAAAAACAAAAACCATCTTAAGACAAGAGAGGTTTATTGTTAGGATGAGTGTAGACCAGAATTAAACTTGCATAAGCTTCAAACCAAGACAGCCTACGGACCCACTTCTCTCCCCATCTCTCTCTCATAAGCTGTGAGAAGTCATGTGTTCATAGCATCTCTACTTCCACCTGCTCCAATCAGATCCCAAGATCAGTGGACAGTCATGTCTGTACGCTGCAGCCCAAGTTGTGGAGGGTGTCTGTGTGACTGGCTTAGCTAATTACTGTTGGTCCCACTGGAGAATGTCCTTCATGACACCCTCATGGGGGTAGAGTCTGGCCAATGGGCAAGCCCCCTTGGATAGGATGTCCACCGTTCAGCCAATTGCTGATCACGTGGTACTAAGAACAGCGTACGGCTACTTCCCTCAGTAGATGGGTTGGATTTGGATAGCAGAGCCCGTGGAAACTGGGGGTCAAGCACCATAAAATACACATTGTAAACAGAGGTGCATCTGATGTTGATCTCATGAAAGTCATCCTAGGCGTAGGAGAAGGAATTAGGGAAGCAAGAAACCATAAGGACATGCATAGAAACAAAAAAGTATTTTCTGGAAACACGAAAGTCAGACCTGAGACATACCTTAAAGAAAACCTGGTCATATGGGACCTAAATGGGGAGGAAATCCAAAAAAGAGTGGATATATGTATACGTACAGCTGATTTGTTTTGCTGTACAGTAGAAAATAACACAATACTGTAAAGCAACTATACTCCAATAAAAACTAAAAGAAAACCTGGTCAGACACTCCTATGTTACAAATGGGGAAACTGAGCATCAGAGAAGGAAACCAATATCAGGACCTTACATCGATTCTTCTTTCATTGCTGGCTGTCTTGTCTCCTTCAAGCCACCTACACAGGAGAAGAGATTTCTCAGAGCAGATGATTTAATGGGTCAGCCAACCTCTTTATATATAGAGGACAGATCTGTCCTGTATTAAACTGGGATTCACTGAGACATGCTTAAGTAAAGAACTTGTCAAGGAAGGACACTTGAAGTACCTAGGATTAGCAGTTAAGATCAAACCACAGGAATGAAAGAAAAATTTAAATTAAAATTTGATTAAATATCTGAATTAGGAATGGCTTTATAATCTTAAAACCAACACAAATACCAAAAGGAAAGATTGATATATTTGACTACATAAAAATATAACACTTCTGTATGTGAAAATTAACATAAACAAATTAAAGCAGAAAATGGAAAATTGGCACAAATGTCAAAGGATTAATATCTTTGCTGGAGTATGGAAATTTTATGAAAATTGATAAGTAAAACACTAAGGTCTCAATGGACAATGGGGAAAGTATATGAACATGCATAAAAAGAGGAAATATATGATTAATTAACATTCAAAAAAAGTATCTGTGATGTTATTCAGAGCAATGAAAATGAAAACAGCAACAGGACGCTCCTCTCCCCTTTTTTCTACCCAAATTAGTAAAGATTACAAACAATCCCTGGTGCAGGTGGAAAGACAGTGAAACAGCCACCTTCTTATACTGTGAAGAGAAGTTTACTATGAGGCACTCATTTTGGAAAATAATTTGGGAATACGTATCTGGGAATTTGTTGTAAGGAAATAATCTGGAATCTAAAGATATTTGTTAAAGTACTATTTCTCATAATGAATAATTAGAAAAACCCGTTGTACCACCACAGAGGAACATTAAAGTAAACCATTGTTCCTCTATATGTGAGAATATGTAGCCCTTAGAATATTTCCAACAACCTATGGAGATGCTAGCACCACAGTGTTAAATCAAACCTGTATGCACGTAGAGTGAATATGACCACGGATAAAAAAGTCACAGCAGAAAAGCACACCTGCCAAAATGTTTGTGTTTCCTCTGCTTGGTGGACATTTTGGATCATTCTATTTTTATTTTATTTTTAAAATTTTCTCTTCAGTTAAAATAAGCATGTATTATTTTTATGAACAAAATAAATCAGAGAAAAATGAATGTGGGAATTCATTTGAACTTGAGCGCAGCAAATAAAAGCGATTGAGAGAGTGAGGGAAGAAATGTGCAGAGCAGCGTGCTGCGTCCCCCATCCGGTGTCAGCCTTGCAATTTGGGAGGGACTGATCCAGTGCCCATCTCTGTGGATGGGCCCTCCTTCCCACCCAGGCTCAAGCCAAGGAGACTTTGGTGGTTACACTGGGGCCCCAGTGGAGTGAAGTGAAGCCATTTGCATCGATGTGTGTGGGATTCTCCTCTCTCCAGGAAGCATGTGGCCCCAGCTGCTGCTGGTGGTCACCCCACAAACCTGAGGGAAGCCATCGTACAGGCAAACCCAAGACCAAGAGGAGAGCAGAACCTGGAGGACAGCAGAGGAACAGCGTTGCTGCTCCCCGACCTCAAAGCTTTTCTATTAAGTGAACTTATAATGCAGGAAGTTGGTTTGAGATTTCTGGGTTTTGTTGTTGTTTTTTTTTTTTAATGCTGTTACTTACAACTGTAAGGATTCCTGATACAGAGCAATATCACAGATTGCTTTCCACTGACAGATTGTACCGGAAATAGAAAGGAATGTAAGAAAAGGTGAGGGTATGTGTCTGACTTCACTATTGAGAGAAAAGAACCTGAGAAAGAGGTCTAGAAAGCAGGATGAGTCTTGGAAACAAGCAATGTAAGAAAGAGGTAGAAATGCCCGGAAGGGAAAGCCCTTTATGAATGATTCTTGGCACCATCAGCCTTATCGCATCTCATCTCATCTCATCTCATCTCATCTCATCTCATCTGACCATTTGATGGTCCTGCTAAATCACACAGACTGGAGAAAGAAAGAATGACATCTCCCGAGAGAGATGTTTTTGTTCCCTCTTGACTGGCTAGCCAGACTCTAGATGGTCTGTGGGAATTGGGATGTGCTCAGCTGGTCATCTGGATGAATCCTGATGCCACCAAATACACAGCACCTTACGACAGGCGTTAGAGTCCACGCTCTACGGGTGACCGACTCCACCAAACAGAGACTGATCAGGGATGAACGCAAGGGATGTTTTGCAAGGTCTATGTAGTCCTGATTTTGGACTTGGAAAAGAAAATCCTCAGCTCTGGATTTGAGGAAGAAAATCCTCAGCTCACCTAAGCAATTCTCACTTTGAAATTCAATACAAATTGCTGCCTAAATTTTGCTGAAGAGTTGAAAGTGCGCGCACACACACATACACACACACACACACAACTAAAACAGTGATCTTCCTATTTGAGACTAAGATTTCCAGGAGATCTCTGTGTACTTAGTAAGTCTTCTCACTCTGCTCATTCATCAGAATGAACTGAATTATTCATTTGATCCTCTATTCATTTAACAAATATTTCCTGGGGACTTACCTATCTAAGGCTGAGGGATAAAAGAATAAATAAAATAGTAAATAAAATATATTTATTTAACCCTTACTATATGCGAGCACCAAAGTAAGCACTTGCATTGTATTATTTATTGCATTTCATCCACTGAAACAGACCTATAGCTCAGCATTATTATTTATTCCAATTTAACAGATGAGGAAACTAAAAATTTGATAGGTAATTTTCCCAAGGTCATACAGCCTCCAAGAGATGGAACCAGCAGTCAATCCAAGAGTTACACACATTTAATTAACCCTTATGTCAAGGAGAAGACAGAAGCCCCCCAAATGAGGCTAAATTCCCATGGGATCATATATATATATATTTGGTGCAGGGGAAGCTAAGAAGGTGGCTACTAATCCTGCTAGGGAAGGTTTGAAAGACAAATCGTCACTTGATCTGTATCTTGAAAAATATGGAGAAAAACAGTAGGTACTGGGGAGGACGTGTACTCCTAGTAGAGTGCAGAGCTGAGCAAAGGTGTGGAGATGAAAGAGCATGGAGGCCTTGTGCCTGGGGAGCACCTCAAATTCAGTGGGGCAGTAGCAGAAAAAAGGATGACAAGAAAAGGCTTTATCTGCCAAGCCAAGGAGTTTGAACTTGAACTTGAACAAGAGGAGCCAAAAGAGGTTTCCCAGCCTGGAGGCAACAGGCTTTGTGTTTTAGAATGATCTTGTAGCTGGTGTGCCAGGGGGAATTTTTAAAGAGGGAGAGACCAGATGTACAGAACCTTGTTGGGGAGGCCTTTGTAAACTCCAGGCAGCAAAATGAAGAGGACTTGAGCCATCCCAGCCCCCACCTCAAAATCATTAGAAGTTTGTGCCAGTTTGGAGTTCTGTTTTTCTAGAGTTAGGGAGCGACAATGTAATATAATAAAGAGAGCACTGATGTCAGGCCCTCCTGCCTTCAAATCCTATACCTCTTACCTATGAATGTATGACCATCAAACCTCTCTTTTCTCTTGTATAAATTGGTCATAAGACCTAACTCATAGGATCTCAGGAGGATTAAGTGCAGTAACTTATACAAAGTCCCTAGCATAAAGAAATTCCACAAATGGTAGTTCCATTCCCTACCCCTTCATACTAAGAAATGACAGATTGGGCCCACAGATTAGATAGAAGACCTGCCACATGCTGACACTTTCCAAGACTGAATAAAACATTTAGCCTGCTAATCCAATTTTTCTGCAGCATTGATTTACTAAATTGATTAATTTTTAGTAATTCTTTCTACCACTCTAGCTATATTAGTCAGGATAGACTAGGATATGCTACAGTAACACATTAACTCTGGCGTCTCAGTGGCTTCATAACATAAAAGTTTAATTTTTCACTCATTTGATATGATCAACAGCAGTAATCAAGGGACTTTGCTCCACGTAGTCACTCAGGGACCTAAGCTGACAAAGGCTCCACAGTCTTGTAACCTCACAATCTGGAATGCAAGGTCTCCAAGGGTCCTGCGGCAATGGAAGAGAGACATGGAGGAGGTACACAGGCTTAAAAGTGCCTTGACTCAGAAATGACCCATGTCACTTCTACTCACGGTCCCCTGTTTTGAACTAGCTACATGCCTAAGCCTAACTGCCAGAGAAGCTAAGTAATGAAAGCAAGGACATGCATATTTGGTGGGCACTGTTTGCTCTGCTACAATAGTGATAGCTATATAAAAATTGTAAAAAAACCAAAAAACTAAAAAACCAAGTATATTTTCTTCTGGTTAAAGTCTCAACTTATCCTTGACAAATGGAGTCATTCTTCCTTGTGTTCGTTCTCATCACAGCCCCTTGCTTCAGAGTAACTCGCTGTGAAAATATCTCCCACTCTTTACCCTGTATGACTTCAAATAACAGAGCTGGAGGAATCTCAGAGAGAACTTCCAGGTCGACTTTTGCATGGAAATCGGGTATCCTGAATTGGTAAATGACCCACTAAGGCATCAATTTCTGTTTTGACTCTTGTTGCTTTAACAGGAGAGTGACCAGAAAGCTTCTATCAGTGCTCAGCCTGGGGTGGGCTAGAACCTAGATGGTCGGCTCATGGAAGATGTTCCCCCTCACCCCACATAAACTCAGTAAGTAAATAGAACAATTTGTGTTTCTAAATCACTTTTTCTCTAATTTGGGAACTCAGGACATGCTGTACGAGAATCATCTCTGGTGTCTTAAGTTCTATCCTAGATGTACTAAATCTATGAAAAAGGGCTCAGGAATCTTTACAAATGTTTAGCCTTGCTTTGAGATTAAGCCCAGGAAAACTTGATCCGTTTGTGTATAATGGTTCGTCATGGGCACAGCATCTCTGAGGCTGGGCAGGATGAAGATGGAATGGCTGGGTGTTATTGCAAAGACGGGGCTCGAAGAGATACCACCTACAGGATTCAGTGGGGAGCAGCCCCTGGGTAAGTGAGGCCCTGTGGGCATGGAGTCACCCAGTGTCCACCCTTCCTTGGAGGATTATATTGGCCTGTGGCAGAGCTGAGACAAGCCAGACATTGTTCTGCATGTACCAGCCGTGCCAGCGACAGAGGAGTGGGCCAGCGCTCTACAGCGCTTGCTGTACAGACCTTGTGTGGCAGGGAGAAGCTTCGCCGGCTAGGATGGCAGCTAAAGTAGGCAGAGAGGGCTTGCTCAGAAGTGGATGTTCTGTAGACCCCTTTTAGAATATGCAAGCCCTCAAGGTCCTTGGACAATTGGAGGGTAAAGTGCTCAAGAGTGTGACACTGAATGTATCATCTATCTGGTGGCTAGAAGCTCTAGTACTTGAAACTGAGTTTGGAGATCTGGCTCCGAGAGTTGTAGAGAAATTCATACTGATTATACCAGATGGGAAAACTGAGGCCCAGACAGAAGGCTGACCTGAGCTAAAACAGTGACGAGTGGCAAAGCTCGCTTCGTCTCCTTACCCCCAGCTCAGTGCTTTAGCTATGGAACCATGCTGTTCACAGTAAAATCTTAAAAGTCTAGGAAGTCTCAAGGTACAGGTCCTTTTTCTTCTCTTCTTCTCTAGCATACCTTTCTTCTTGTTTCTTTACCTACTTTTCTCCTATTTCTTTTCAACTGATCTTTTCTGTTGCATCTGATTCAAACCGGTGAGCATAGACATGCGCAGCACAAAAGTAAAGAACTTATCATGGGGACTTAGGAACATCTGTAGGGCGAAATTGGAGCAATGACATCAGAGATATCAAATTAATATAGATGAACTCATTTGGTGTATGTGATGCCATCTCTCATATCTGGTCCCATCAGCTTCCCTAAATCACCAGGGTCAAGTCTTAGTTCAACAGCAACTTCATTTACACAGTTCATACCCCCTCCTTATCAGACATGGAAAACCATGTACATGGAATAGATATAGAGAATGGTGTGTGAAAATTATTTAACCTCTCGGAGCCTAAATCCATTATCTGTAAAGTGGGCATACTCACAAGTGTCTCGTAGGATTAAGCAAAACAATGTAATGTTGTGCCTCTTATAGGGCCTGACATATAGAAGATAACTTAAACAACACTTTGTCTCCTTTTCTTTTTTCAGGCTCACTCTTATTGATGAGGAATGCTGAAATGGGAAGAACCTAGGAAACAGAAGCCCCAGGACTCTTGTTGCACCCTTGCCAGCCCACCTGGGTGCTTGGCAAATGTCTCAAGATTTGACATAGCTAATTCCGAAAGTCAGATACTATGATAAAGAAATGTGGGAGGAAAAACTATTGACCTATTTCCTGGAGAAAGAAAAAAATTCTGCCAAAACAAAGATGTTTTCAGAGAGTGGGTTGGTTTTGATAAATAATTAACTTGGGTTGGTTTCATTGTGTCTGGAGGAGTAATTACAGCAGCATGTTCACGCCCCTGGAGTTCTGTTGTCACATTTTCCAGGATAAAAATCTCCTTTGAAAAAAAAAGAGTTCAGAAACTTGGCTGTAAAACAGTGCTCTGGTCTGAAGAACGCTGTGAAAACTTTCACAGTTTGTGGGCAACATTTTTAATTGGATCAAAAGATGCTCTATCATTTCCAACTGGCCTCAGTTAAACCCAGGTAAATGAAATTGTATTGCCTTGGGAGGCATTTCATGGCCACCAAAGTAGAACACCCCCTCTGTTGTCCTATTGAGAATGTTGCTCCTTTCAACAGTTACTAAGTATACTGTCACCCTGACATTTTTTTTAATATTTATTTATTTATTTATGTGGCTGCATTGGGTCTTCATTGCGGCGCACGGGCTTCTCTCTAGTTGTGATGCGCAGACTCCAGAGCGCACGGGCTCAGTAGCTGTGGCGCGCGGGCTCTAGAGCACGCAGGCTTAGTTGCCCTGCGGCATGTGGGATCTCAGTTCCCCGACCAGGGATCGAACCCACGTGCCCTGCAGTGGAAGGCAGATTCTCAACCGCTGGACCACCGGAGAAGCCCCACCCGGACATATTTTTCGCTGTGCTAGGTGCTGGGCTGGTTGGAGGTGGATACAGAAGGAGCTTTCGTCTGATGTTGAGCTCACAATCTCACTGAAGAGATGATAGTTTACAGTGTAGTGGAAAGAGTGCTGAGCTCAAGATGTTGATTCAAATGTAAGCTCCTCTGCTTACCAAACCTAAGGGTCTCAAGTCCCTTTTCTGTGAAATGAGATCATTGGATTATATGGCAAATGATTTTGAATTCTTAGGCCAACTCTGGTGGTAGCGTCTGCTGTATGGAGTAGATTTCTGAGGTCATGACCATGTTTGGTGGGAAAGAACACTGCAAAAGAACAAGAGAATGCTTAAACTATTCTGTATGAAATAATGAGAGATAGATAGGGAAGGAGGAGGGAAAAGGAGAAGTATGAGGGAGGAACCAAAAAGATGGTATGGCAGGAAAAATGCTGTATTTTCACCAACTTTTCATTTTCCCTCGGGGACCGCTTATTACTCTATTTCCCAGCTTCCTCTACAGTTGCATGGGCCAGGTGACTAAGTTCTGCCCAATGGAATGTTGGCAGAAATAGTGTGTGCCATTTCCTGGCTTGGCTCCTGAGACATTCTGTGAGGTTATCTATATTCAGTTCTTCATACTCACTTCCTTGTCTCCCAATTGAATGCAGAAGATCCAGAGGAAAACTCTGAGATGGAACCACTAGAGAAAAAGAGAGTCAGTTCTTGGGTCACTGCATACAACTTCCCTCTGAATATCCATCTGGACTGTGATGTGGGTAAGAAACACATTTTTTTTAAAGCTACTGAGATATTGGGGTTGTTTGTTACAGCATTGAGTCCACCCTGACTAATACAGATTGTGGGAAGCAGGAAACCAAGTGGGGAGTGACCAGGGAATACTCCTAAAGGTCGAGTGGTAAGGGTGATTTTTGGTAAAGAAATGCCCAATATCTAATTTGAAGTCATTAATTTAGCCACGATGGAAACGCTTATTCATCTCAGCCCCACCCCTAAATCACAAGTGTTTTGTGAGAATCAGTTTTCAGTGAAATTTCATAAAAAGGATGAATGTCATACCTGAGCTGCTACAAAAGAGACCACACCCACAAAAGCAGGGAGCTCAAGGCAAATATGACCAAAGTACATAAGTCCCCTGGGAATTTGTAGTAGACTCACACAAGACATGAAATGAGATTTTGACTCATTTTTGTCTAGACTGTAATGGTGCAGGGAGACTCCTGCTGACCTCAGGGTTACCAGGCATTATAGCTCAAAACAAATCAGCAATCTAGCCAGCCCTGAAGCACAGGTCTCCCTCCAGGTCCTGCTGGACTCCCAACCTGGCTCTTGTTTTGCCACCTCCCTCTGCTTTTTCATGTCCACTCAGACCACAGGAATGCCAAGCTCTGGAGAATCTTATCTGTCAAGAAATCCAAAGGCCCGACATCGTTTAGTGACAGGGTTAGTGTCTGGCTCCAAACTTCGGAAAAGCGAAATTAGATGAGAACTTTGTGGAGCAGGGCAGCCTATTCCCCACCCTTGGAGGTGGAGCTGCTTCCGAAACAGGATTGGGTTCTATGAAATTTTGGGGGGATTGATATTTGTCTATTTTCTTAAACTATATTTAGATAAGGTTGGATTGGCCATGATTAGCTCACCATGAACCAGTGCCAATGGACAGTGGAATGGTTTTCGTTGGATCAAGTTTCTCCACAACTCTCAAATAATACATATTTTTAGATATGAATTTCAGATTCAGAGTCTTCTCCTTTTGCTATGATTTTGGAAGTCTTGCCAAGTGGATGTGTTAACTTTCTAGGCCAATGGCTGAAATCAGAACCATTGTTTCCCTTTGGGATTGTTTGTCAGACTCCTGCAGTCTCATGGCTGGGGATTCAAGATGTATCCGCTTTACTGTTCGCAGTTTGTGTGCTCTCAGATCCAGGATGATTTAGTTACACGTAAGAACCCAACAACTTTCTGCCCTTCCAGTCCCTCCCTGGGCAGCCCAGAAACCAAGGACGATGGCAATTCTCAGAAATCCAGGTTTAGTATTTACCATTTCATGGACTTATAGTACTGCCAGCGTGCTGAGAGACCACCTAATGCAAAAGGGTTACTTAGTAGCTGAGCAAAATAATGCCCAGAGGGATGAAGTGTATAAAGAAGATTATACAGTGAGTCTGAGTCATAAGCAGAAAGCAAAAAATGATAGTATGTTTTTGAATATGCTGTAATTTTATTAAAGTACACTGTAAAACAGTACAGGTTGAACTGAAGAATAAAAAAGAAGAAAAAGGTTTTAGAATTAGAGTATGAAAAAGAAATCAATGATAGACATCCCAAAAAGAAGATTTATAAAACTTTCTTCTTCCCAAAATAACAAGAATAAAAAAATTGAAGCAAAGCTAAACCATTAACGCAAAACTAGGGAAGTATCCCAATCTCATACTCTGAGTGTTGTGAAAGGGCTTTCAGATTTAGAACAATTTGGACAGAATTGAAAGAAGATGCTGGCTGCACGGATGCATGACTCCCCTTAGAAACAAAATTGCAACAGAACAGGAAGTAAGGGGAGGTAAAGCTGAACATTGTTGATATTCAGAGTTGGAGAGATTAGGACTAAGGTTCAGGTTGTTCCACCGGGAAAATGGGGAGTATCTTCTGTTGAAGAAGCTTTTTCTCACTGTTGATTTTCAAAAGCCCTATAGGCCTGGGCTTGGATTGCTGCCAGTTTTTCCTCTGGCCTTTGGCAGGGCAGACGGTATGAGAGAAATGGAGGAATCATTTCTTAAGATTCCCTGTTTGTGCTGACCCTACAGCAGCAAACATAGGCTCGGTAGGGTGTGGCAATCAATGCATGTGGAACTCAAATCAAAATCATGTGAGAAACAAGGACAGAAATAAGGACAGCACCTTCTTATACCCAGTCACCCAGAGAAGGGTGCAAACCCAAGTCCAAAGCTCACCACCCATTCCTCCTTGAGACAGGGGAACTGAATCACCAATATGGTGGTGTGATTCTCAGTTACTTCCAAAAAGTACAGAGAAAAAGAGCAAAGACAAAATTCTTTAATTCTGGTTACACAAAGCCCAAGCTCCTTGTCCACACCCTTTGGACACTTGTGTGACTGGAGAAAAAAACCCCAAAATATCCAGTGCTTCAGCTCATATTCCAAGGAAAAGATTTACACAGTGCTCACGGCAACAGTAAATCCACAACAACTTGGAAAAACAGCAGCTTGAGATACAATGGCTCTGTTCAAAGATGAGGAAAAAGAAATCCCTGCAATAGGAAACCACAATAACAATTAGCAAAAATAAACAAATACATGAATAAATGGAACACAACATGAAAAATACAAATAAATTCCAAAAAAATGTATTCAAGAAAATAGAAGAACATTTTAGTTGCAACTACTTTACACTCTCAAGGCAAACATAGACTTTATGGAATGAGAGATATATTGATATTTATGCAACTGATTAAAATAGAAAGGAAGCTGGTAAAAGTAAGGAAATGAATTAAAGTGAAAAATAATATACTGGAAACTTTAAGATATACTTTCAAAGACCAAAATTAATATCTGAAAACATTAAGTCAATGGTGTGTGGACACAGCACTGGGGGAAAAAAAAAACAGGATGAAGAGCAAATAGGAAAAGATGAAAGTATTCACCAATATAATAACATGACAGGGAGAACTGACACTGGAGAGCAACCCATGACATTTGGGGAAAGGAAGCACTGTAAACAGAATAGAAATGCGTTCTAAGACCTAAGAGAAGAAAACCTTTCAGATTTGAAGGAATGACTGATTTTCTAATTTGAAGGGTGCACCCTATTCCAGGAAACTTAGCAGATAGAAAAAATCCCTCAAATATAGTCTAGTGAAGCAACTAGATTTCAAAGAAAATGAAAAAAAAAAAAGCTATTAAACTCAGGACAGGTTACCTAAAAGGGCAAATAAATTAGGTTGAGTTCAGGATGCTAGAAAGCAATTGTGCAAGAAATAGGAATTCTAGTGCGTTAGTCAAAAACTGCCTTCGGTTTTTGAGAAAAATAAAAGACACATTTTTCATTTTCACCAAGAACTTTATTAAACAACGTATTCACCCTTTTGTTCCACTACCACCTGCCATTTTTCAGGCAACTTCATAATTCCATATTCCCAAAACTTATCTTTTTGAGCAAAGAACTGTTCCAAGTGCCTTTTTTTAAAAAAAATTATTTTTGGCTGCTTTGGGTCTTTGTTGTTGCGTGTGGGCTTTCTTTAGTTGTGGCGAGCGGGAGCTACTCTTCCTTGAGGTGCACGGGCTTCTCATTGCAGTGGTTTCTCTTGTTGCAGAGCACGGGTTCTAGGGCGTGTGGGCTTCAGTAGTTGTGGCACATGGGCTCAGTAGTTGTGGTGCACGGGCTTAGTTGCTCTGCGGCATGTGGGATCTTCCTGGACCAGGGCTCGAACCTGTGTCTCCTGCATTGGCAGGTGGATTTTTAACCACTGCGCCACCAGGGAAGCCCCCAGGTGCCTTTTACAGTCTTCCAGGGAACTGAAATTTTTTCCATTAAGAGAATTTTGTAAATACCGAAATAAATGGAAATCCGAAGGTGCAATGTCTGGTGAATATGGCAGATGAATCAGAACTTCCCAGCCAAGCTGTAACAGTTTTTGCCTGGACATCAAAGAAGCATCCGGTCTTACGTTAACCTGATGGAAGATTATGTGTTTTCTGTTGACTAATTCCGGACGCTTTTCGTTGAGTGCTGCTTTCAGTTGGTCTAATTGGGAGCAGTACTTTTTGGAATTAATCGTTTGGTTTTCTGGAAGGAGCTCATAACAGAGGATTCCCTTCCAATCCCACCATATATACACATCACCTTCTTTGGTTGAAGACTGGCCTTTGGTGTGGTCGGTGGTGGTTCATTTCGCTTGCTCTACGATCTCTTCCGTTACACATTATTGTACAGTATCCACTTTTCATCTCCCGTCACAATTTGTTTTAAAAACAGAACATTTTTGTTACATTTAAGTAGAGAACCGCGTGCAGAAATATGGTCAAGAAGGTTTTTTTCACTTAACTTATGTGGAACCCAAACATCAAAGCGATGAACATAACCAAACTGGTGCAAATGATTTTCAATGCTTGATTTGGATATTTTGAATATGTCGGCTATCTCCCACGTGGTACAACATTGATTGTTCTCAATTAATGTCTCAATTGGATCGCTGTCAACTTCAACTGGTCTACCCAACGGTGGGGCATCGTCCAGCGAGTAATCTCCAGCACGAAACTTCCAAACCACATTAGACACGTTCGATCAGTCAACAGAACCTTCTCCATACACTGCACAAATCCTTTTTGTGCGTTTCGGTAGCGTTCTTACCTTTCTTGAAATAATAAAGCTGAAAATGTTGCTTTTTTTCTTCCATCTTCAATACTAAAATGGCTACACAAAAATTCACTAATTTTGATGTCTTTTTTTAAATGCACACTGATATGACAGCTGTCACATACAATCTAACAAAATTATTTCGAATGAAGTGAAAGACGACTAAGTGCTACTAGAACCATCTTATGGAAAAAATCGAATGAACCTTTTGGCCAACGCAGATAACTAGTTAAATGTGTAAGTAAAACCAACAGAAAGTTATTCTCAAATATAAAACGTCTTGGGGAATATTTTATCCATGTACTCCTCCCGAGAAATGTACCGAAAAATACAACTTAGACAGCCAGGAACTTTTTAAGAATAGTAAAAGAGCTGAAGAATGGGAAAATCTGAGTATGAAAGGGAATTGAGAATTAAGTATGATAAATGTATAATTATACCTAAAGATATTGTAGTTAGAAATGGTTTTAAATGTTATAATTTTAAAAAATAATGTTAAATTAAAACAAAATGATAATAACAAGATCTTGAAAATAACATTATAATAGATTGGGGAGGGGGAATCCCAGAGTATCCCAGAGTCATTATATTTCATATCTTATTTTATCATGAGGGTAAGGGTAGGATTGATGACTGTCAATAGATTTGGTTTTGAAGGATGTAGTTTGATCTCATTTATAAATATTGATATAAAAATCCAAAACAAATTGAATATTAACAACTCAGATCAATTTACCAAATCTTTATTGAGCTTCTATTATGTTCTTGTTTTAGAGATATAACAATGACTATAACATAAAATTCCTGTCTCTCCTGGAGCTTATGTTCTACGCCATGATCAAGAATGATTTATGCCAGGAAAGCAAATATGAATTAGCACTATGGCAGCTATGAATATAATTCAGAATCTTGGAAAGGTTTCCAGTTCTACATGCAAGGATCTTGGAAATCACCACTCTGCCCTAAAAATAAGGAAAAAGCTGAACAGACCAAAAAATCAAAAAAATCTCCTAGATTTTAAGAGAGGTGAGAACATAGGGCAAACCCCTGCCCCCAAGATTGCAGAGACAGACAGGCAAATACAAGGAGTAATGGCTTACTGGAGCAGAGACTCACAAGGGGAAACCTCAGTGGGAACCAGGGCCAGGAACCAGTGCCAGGGAGGAAAACTTGAATTGTAATTGATGAATTGCTGGAGGCTCAGTGTAGATGACTCTAAGAATTAAAAACTCCAGGGGAATCAATCACAGGGTGGCCCCACAGTTTTATGAGTTTTACCTCTAGGAGTTCAACCAGGTTCCCACAGTAAATATCAGAGAAAAATCCCCTCATGCTTCTGGCAGGGGGATGGGAAAAGGAGCCAGAGCACTCTGTTGTTCTGAACGAGGCCTGTCCTCAGAAGAAACCAGTTAATTAGAGCCTAATCTGCTGAGGTATTATCAGAGCCTGATGAGGGAGAAGGAAAATATCCAACTCCAGGACACTCTAGCAATTATCTCTCACCTCAGGGAGGGGGAAAAAAAAACTAGAAACACTTGTGAAATCCACTGTTTAGAGGCTCACTAAAAAACTAGCCAAAATCATAGGACTATAGATCATTTCCCCTCTCACCACACCTCACCGCCACATTACTAAAGGCCTACTTATAGCAGGTCTTTTTATCTGGTACATCAAGCCCACTTATCAAGAAAAACTTACAAGGCCTACTAAAAGGCAAGAAACACAATGTGAATATACAGAGCAAGCATCAGAAGCATACATGACAGGGATGTTGGAGCTATCAGACTGGGAATTGAAAACAACTATGGAAAATATGTTAAGGGATCTAATGGATAAAGTAGACAGCATGCAAGAACAGATGGGCAATGTAAGCAGAGAGATAGAAATCCTAAGAAAGAACCAAGAAGAAATGCCAGAGATCAGAAACACTGTAACAAAAATGAGGAATGCCTTTGTTGGGCCAATACCTTGATTTTTTTTCCCAGTGATACCTGGGAAAAAGTTTTGGACTTCTTACCTACAGAAGTTTTGGACTTCTTACCTACAGATCTGTAAGACAGTAAATTTGTATAGTTTAAGTCACTAAGTTTGTGACAGATGGTTATGGCAGCCATAAAAAACTAACACACCTACCATCTCCACAATGAGTATGAGATACTGTCAAGATGAAAGGAAACAGCCATCACCGCTTGCAGATCATATGGTTGGATAGCTGGAAAACTTGAAATAATCAACAATCTGTTAGAAAATATCAAGTGTTCAGCCAAGAAGATAATTTAAAGATTAATGTAAAAAAGACAATACCTTTCTTATATATCAACAATAAACAGCACATATAATCCAATAAAGATTCCATTCATTGTAGCAAAAGGCCATGAAATACATAGTAAATTCATCAGGAAGTGTGCAAAGTGTGTTTGAAGAAAACTGATACACAATACTGAACAATATCAAAAAAAAAGAAAAAATGAAGTTACTTCCTTGTTCTGATATTAACAGTCTTAATATTGTAGTCTGTTAAATTTAACAAAATCCAAAGCAATTTATACACTGTCTTGGTAATGGAAACTTGTCAAAATTACTCTAAAATTCATCTTTGAAATCAAATATGCAAGATTAGGAAGAACAATACCACACAAAATATTTTATTTTAAAAAACAATAAGCTCTATTAATAAAACAATGTGATATTACTTTAGGCTAGAAAGATAACTCAACTGACTACTGATTAGTTAATAAGAAGATTTAAATAAATATGGGACTGTATTATATGACAAAATGGTATTTCAGATTGGTGATAGGAAATATAGACTGTTTAATAAATAGTGTTAACAGTGGAAATAATAAACAGTGAAAATGATGAAGATGATTAATAGTTTTATTAATTAAAAATTAATTTCAGATAGCTATTATGTAAATGTAAATATTAAAGTCATGTTATTAAAAAATGGTGATGAATATTTTTTATTTTCTTAGGGATATGGAGGTCATAACTCATAAACCATAAAGGAAGAGACTGATTGTGTTAAACATTTCTATATAGAGAAAAATATAGAAAGTCAAAGTTCTAAAATCAAACTGTGAAACATTCTCAAGTAAGAAAAATACCATACAATTCAATGGCAAATTGGGTAAAAATTACAGGCAGCCATTGAGGAAATAATAAATATGAATAGCTCATAAACATCAGAAGAGATATTCAACTTAGCTTCCAATAAAATAAATGCATGTAGAACCTATGACTTGTTTTTGTTGTACCATATCAGATCAGTAAAGAGGGAAAATAGAGATAATATCCAGGGGTGAAAGGATATAGGGAAACAGGAACATTAAGTACAAGTTGATAGATATAAAAGCTAGTACAGTCTTCCTGGATGATAGGATGCATAAAGATTTAAAATGTACATGTCCTGAGATCCTTCTAATATGACTTCATTCTATGGAGATAATTGAAAATGAATTTAATCACACAGGCATGTTCATTAAAGAGTTGTGTATAATAGTGAAACAGTAGAAATAGTCACAGAAAGTGGAGTGCATACTTATGTAAAATTTGGTACATCTGTCCTATGGAGTATAGATGAAAGATACTTATATAGATTTATATCTATTTAGTGGTTTCTCAAATTCCATTAAAATCTATCTTACCCTTAAAACATGTAAATTTCTATATATTATTGTTGAGTGAAAAAATAAGGATTAGATGTTGAGGGGTCTAGTAAAATATTTATCAGAAGCTTGATGCTGGTTTCTCTGGATAGTGATGGTTTTTGTTGCTTTGTTTGTTTGTCAGATTTTTGTTGTCTTTTGTATACCTTTATGTAATATTGGATTTTCTACAATGAAGGTACACTTAGGTGTGTAGACAAAACAAAAAACAAAACAAAACATAAAACAAAAAAACCACACCAAGTTTTTTATTTAAAAATAAAATCTTCAGAGGCCTCATCGCAAAGTAATGACTCTGTTAAAATTATTTTGTGAACAAAATATTTCATTTACTTGGAATTATCTTAACAGGAAAAATGCTTAATTTTCTCCTACCAGATTTCCTGTTATGCAAAGATTTTAAAGTAGAAACAATTGCTTCAAGTTGAGTTGTATAAAGAATTGTACTTTGGGCTGGTAAGACTGTTGTATAATTTAGAATCATTTTTTTTTCTTCCCAAATATTCCCATTGTTATTATGGTGGAGGGGTCACTCTCTCGTGTGAGAGAGTAATCACAAGATGGTTTAGGAGATGTAGTGATATAATATAAGGAGCCATAGTATTACTGAGATAAAACAAAACATATTTCTATTAACTTCACTTTATAGTTCAGGAAAATCATGCTCAGAAGTATACAGATAGCTCATGCAGCTCAATATAAAGCAAACAAACAACCCAATCACAAAATGGGCAGAAGATCTAAACAGACATTTCTCCAAAGAAGACCTACAGATGGCCAAAAAGCACATGAAAAGATGCTCAACATTGCTAATCATTAGAGAAATACAAATCAAAACTACAATGAAGTATCACCTCACACCAGTCAGAATGGCCATCATCAAAAAGTCTACAAACAATAAATGCTGGAGAGGGTGTGGAGAAAAGGGAACCCTCCCACACTATTGGTGGGAATATAAATTGGTACAGCCACTATGGAGAACAGTATGGAAGTTCCTTAAAAAACTAAAAGTAGAGCTACCATATGATCCAGCAATCCCACTCCTGGGCATATATCTGGAGAAAACCATACTTCAAAAAGATACATGGGGGCTTCCCTGGTGGCACAGTGGTTAAGAATCTGCCTGCCAATGCAGGGGACATGGGTTCGAGCCCTGGTCCGGGAAGATCCCACATGCTGCGGAGGAACTAAGCCCGTGTGCCACAACTACTGAGCCTGCACTCTAGAGCCTGCGTGCCCTAACTACTGAGCCCACATGCCACAACTACTGAAGCCCACACGCCTAGAGCCCGTGCTCCGCAGCAAGAGAAGCCATGCACTGCAAAAAAGAGTAGCTCCCATTCGCTGCAACTAGAGAAAGCCCTTGCACAGCAACGAAGACCCAACACAGCCAAAAATAAATTAAAAAAAAAAAGATACATGCACCCCAATGTTCATTGCAGTGCTATTTATAATAGCCAAGACATGGAAGCAACCTAAATGTGCATTGACAGATGAATGGATAAAGAAGATCTGGTACATATACACAATGAAATACTACTCAGCCATAAAAAATAATGAAATAATGCCATTTGCAGCTACATGGATGGACCTAGTGATTATCATACTAAGTGAAGTAAGTCAGACAGAGAAAGGCAAATATCATGTGATACCACTTACATGTGGAATCTAAAAAGATAATACAAATGAACTTATGAACAAAACAGAAACAGACTCACAGACTTAGAAAACAATCTAATGGTTACCAGAGGAAAAGGTGGGGGTGGGGGAGGAATAAGTTAGGAGTTTGGGATTAACATATACACACTACTATATATAAAATAGATAATCAACAAGGACTTACTGTATAGTACAGGGAATGCCACTCAAAATTCTGTAATAACCTAAATGGGAAAAGAATCTGAAAAAGAATAGGTATGTGTATACCTGAATCACTTTTCTGTACACCTGAAACTAACACACATTGCAAATTAACTATACTCTAATATAAAATAAAAATTAAAAAAAAAAAGGAAAGTGATGTGAGCAGAGGCAGACAGTGAGTCAATGGCAGCCCTGAGACTGGTCTGGTAACCATCATTCGCAAGTTGCTCTCTGATGTGTTTCTCCTAGAGTGTCTCTGATTTGCTTGAGGGGCCTTCATGGGTAGTGAGGGGTCCATGCAGATGGAATTCAAACAGAGCAGATCTGCTTTAGTCTATATTATATATCAGGCTTCCAGCCAAGTTTGAAGATCAATCTACTAGGTCACACTACTCTTCCACGGCAATTTGCCCTATGAATATAAACCAACCCCACCAATGATCCAGACCAGAGTAGCTTCAGACTGAGACTTATTGCTATCTTTTGTCCATAGCCTCATCTCCTTGGAATCCAGCCTAAGGTCTTAGGCTGGTTGGTCAGGGCCAACTGATTAAATCTCCTTTTGTTCTTAGTCTTTTTGAGTTATTCGGGGAGATTCTGCCTCTGAGTATGGTATAGTTCACAGATCTTTAGGAAGCATGCCCTGTGGGTGTACGTGAGTTTCATACCCAGCTGAATGATTCTACCCAAAGTGGCGGGAGGAGAATGAGGGCAGGCAACAGACCCTGTCCATGGTTACTGTTCAGGCCCACATTTTTGCTGAGGTCATTGATAAAGTCACAGATGTCATGGTACTCAATTTGTGGACAATTAGAGCTGGAAGTAATAGTAAATATCTTGGTTTAACAAGAATCAGGAACTTAAACAGCATGGGCAATGGAAATGAACTACATAATTATCAGTATTGTTCCAAATTGCTGCTTTTTAAGGTAGTAAAGTCCCCACTGCTGGAAATGTTAAATCAGTGGCTATTTGTCATTTGTGAGGGATGCAGAGGAATTCTCGGACCTCTACCTCTAGTATTCTCCCCAACTATTGTATTCTAGTCCAGTATGCACAGTGAATTCTTCCTCAATACAAGATAGATGCTCTTCCATGTTGTTCCTAACAAAGAACCAATAGGAAAATTGTTCGTAAGTTACTGTATCCAAGGGTACTGGATTGATCCAAAGGAGACTTTCAAGGACTTTACAAGCTATTGCTTGGCGGGTAGACTCATAGCCAAGCCCCGGGTTTGATAATAAGTCCCCAGGCTTGTAGTGCAGATATGGAGAAGGATATGAAGAGAAGGAAGACAGATCTTCTAAGAAACCAGGGGGAGAGTCGGAGAGAGGTGACAGGGCCGTGGCAGTCAGGGTGGCTGCAGGCCAGCTTCTCATCTCCCCACTACTTACAAAAGGCATCTTCAGGCTTCTTGAAAATGGCCCATAAGAAAAGCAGCCACCACTTCCAGTTCACAGATCAGTGAAGATAGAGATGCGGGTGGCAGAATTTACATTTTTTGAACTTTGATTATATGCCGGGCACTATGCTAGATGTGTTATCTCATTTAACTTCTTATATTTTTATCCTCATTTGACACAAAAAGAAACTGAGACTCGGCAAAATGAAGTGGAATTCCCCAGGACCCACTAACAGTTAAGTGTCAGAGCATGAACCCTGGTTTGTTTGATTTTTTATCTGGAATCAAAGGCTATCAAGGGAGCACCGAAATATATAAAGTAAATACTAACAGACCTGAAGTGTGAATTAGACAACAATACAGTAATATTAGGGGACTTCAATACCACTCTTTCAACAATGGATAGTTCATCCAGACAGAAAATCAATAAGGAAATATTAAACTACGTTAGACCAGATGAACTTAACTGACATTGACAGAACAAGTTTCTCCAACAGCAGCAGAATATATATTTTTTTCTCAAGCACACATGGAGCATTCTCCAAAATAGATTGTATGTTAGGCCACAAAATAAGTTCTTAACAAATTTAAGAAGACTAAAATAATATCATATTTTTGACTACCGTGGTATGAAACTAGAAATCAACTACAAGAAGAAAACTGGAAAATTCACAAATATGTGGAGATTAAACAACATGCTACTGAACAACCAGTGGGTCAAAGAAGAAATAAAACAATATTTTGAGGCTGTGAAAATGGAAATACTACATACCAAAACTTATGGGATGCAGCAAAAGCAGTTCTAAAAGGGAAGTTCATAGTGATAAATGCCTATATTAAGAAAAAAGAAAGAGCACAAATAAACAACATAAATTTACACGTCAAGGAACTAGAAAAAAGAAGAACAACCTAAACCCAAAATTAGTAGAAGGAAGGAAATGACAGAGATTAGAATGGAAATAAATGAAATAGAGACCAGAAAAACAATAGGAAGAAAAATCTACAAAAGTAAAAGCTGTTTTTTTAAAAAAGAAAAAAAAAAAATCCTTTAGCTAGACTTACCAAGAAAAGAGAGGATTCAAATAAATAAAGTTAGAAATGAAAGAGGAGACATTACAACTGATAGCACACTAATACAAATGATCATTAAGAGACTATATGAAAAATTATACACCAAAATTTGGACAACCTAGAAGAAATGGATAAATTTCGAGAAACATGCAAGACTAAGTAACGAAGAAATAGAAAATCTGAACAGATCAATACTAGTAAGGATATTGAATCAAAAATCTCCCAACAAAGAAAAGCCCAGGACCAGATGGCATCACTGGTGAATTCTACCAAACATTTAAAGAAGAATTAATAAAGGTCCTTCTCAAAATCTTCCAAAAAATAGAAGTGGAGAGGACACTTACAAACTCATTTTATGAGGCCAGCATTATTCTGACACTTAGACCAGACAAAGATATAAAAAGAAAAGAAACTTAGAAGCCAATATCCCCGATGAATATAGATGCAAACATCAACAACATATTAGCAAACCAAGTTCAACAATACATTAAAAGGATCATGCATCATGATCAAGTGAGATTTATTCCAGGGATTCCCTATCAAAATACCAATAACATTTTTCACAGAAATAGAAAAACAATCCTAAAATTTGTATGGAACCACAAAAGATCTTAAACAGCCAAAACAATCTTGAGAAAGAAAGACAAAGCTGGAGACATCACACTTCCTGATTTTGAACTATATTACAAAGAAAGCTTCAGTGATCAAAACAGTATGGTATTAGCATAAAAACAGATACACAGATCAATGGAACAGAATAGAGAGCCCAGAAATAAATCCATACATATATGCTTAATTAATTCATTAATTCATGACAAAGGAATCAAGAATATACAATGGGGAAAGGATAGTCTCTTCAATAAAATTGCTGGGAAAACTAGACAGCCACATGCAAAATAATAAAACTGGACTCCTATATTATACTGTACACAAAACCAACTCAAAATAGATTAAAGACGTGAATATAAGACATGAAAGTATAAAACTCCTAGAATAAAATGGGGTAAGTCCTTGACACTGGTATTGGCAAAGATTTTTTGGATTTGACTCAAAAGCACAGACAGCAAAAGCAAAAATAAACAAACTACATCAACCAAACCAAAAGGCTTCTGCACAGCAAAGGAAACCATCAATGAAATGAAAATGCAATCTACAGAATGGGAGAAAATATTTACAAATTATATATTCATAAGGGGTTAATACCCAAATATATATAGAACTCATACAACTCAATATAAAAATAAAAACCCACACAATCAGATTAAAAATGGGCAGAGGAACTGAGTACACATTTTTCCAAAGAAGATGTACAGATGGCCAACATGCACTTGAAAAGGTACTCAGTGTCATAATCATCAGGGAAACGCAAATCAAAACCCCAGTGAGATATCATCTCATACCTGTTAGAATGGCTATCATTAAAGAGATGAGATAACAAGTGTTGGAGAGGATGTGGAGAAAAAGGAACTCTTGTGCACTGTTGGTGGGAATGTAAATTGGTGCAGCCACCATGGACAACAATATGGAGGTTCCCCCCGCAAATTAAAAATAGATCTACCATGTGATCCAGCAATTCCACTTTTGAGTATATATCCAAAGGAAGTAAGAACAGGACCTTGAAGAAATATCTGCACTCCCAGGTTTGTTGCAGCATTATTCACAATAGCCAAGATATGGAAACAACCTAAGTGCCTGTCAACAGATGAATGGATAAAGAAGATGTGGTACATATATACAATAGGATACTATTCAGTTATGAGAAGGAAGGAAATCCTGCCATTTGTGACAACATGGATGGACCTTGGGGGCATTATGCTTAGTGAAATAAGCCAGACAGTGAAAGACAAATACTGCACGGTAACGCTTATATGTGAAATCTAAAAACAAAAACAAAATAAAAAACGTCAAAATCATAGAAACAGAGAGTAGAAAAGTGGTTGCCAGGGGCTGTGGGCTGAGGTGGGGGAAATAGGGAGAGTTTGGTAAGAGGGTACAAACTTTCAGTTATAAGGTGCATAAGTTTTGAGGATCCAATATAAAACATGGTGACTATTGTTGATAACACTGTATTGTATAATAGAACATTTTTAATTAAAAAAAAATACGGGTCTGGGGCTTCCCTGGTGGCGCAGTGGTTGAGAATCTGCCTGCCAATGCAGGGGACACGGGTTCGAGCCCTGGTTTGGGAACATCCCACATGCCGCGGAGCAACTGGGCCCGTGAGCCACAACTACTGAGCCTGCGCGTCTGGAGCCTGTGCTCCGCAACAAGAGAGGCCGCGACAGTGAGAGGCCCGCGCACCGCGATGAAGAGTGGCCCCCCCTCGCCGCAACTAGAGAAAGCCCTCGCATAGAAACGAAGACCCAACACAGCCAAGGATAAATGAATGAATTAATTAATTAAAAAAAAAAATACGGGTCTGGGGCAGATCAAGTGACTTGCCCAAGATCTCATGCTGGGCTGATAACCTGATGAAGATAATCATATTCTCCCTCCCCCAAATGCAGTCAGCATTTTTGAAAAGGACTGTGAGAAGTCAATAGATAAAACACCTAGTGTATGTCAGGCAGTGTGTCATCAGTGTGTTCACTGGAATGCATGTTTCATAATTCTCCATTCTAGTGCAAGAAAACTAATATCAGACCCAGCACCTTTGGAAGAAGCTTGAAAAGAAGTAAAAGTAGAGATGCCAGAAACTCCAAGAGTCTTAGAAACAGCCAATGGAGTCTTTAATGCATGGCAACTCGTAAAGTTGTTTGTTTAGGGTCATTGTTCAGAGGCATAGCATGTTATTTCTGTTTCCATTTATAGCAGGGGTCCCCAAAACATGGCCTGTGGGCCAAATCCAGCCCTTGGCCTGCTTTTGTAAATAAAAATTTTGTTGGAATGTAGCCACATCTGTTCATTTGCATATTGTCTATGTCTGCTTTTGCACCACAATGATAGAGTTTAATATTTGTGATGGAAATGTATGGTTTGCAAAATCTAAAATATTTATTATCTATAATATTTGCTATCTGTAAGACTTTATAGAAAATGTTTGCTGACCCTGGTTTATTGTATTTTTCAGCTCACTTCAGCACTTTTTATTGAAATTTCTTACTTTCCCAAAGCCCAGGAATGAATATTAATTGTATCGCTGTTTTTTTAAACTTCTGGCAAGTTGGTTACTTGTAGACGTAAATATCCTGGCACAGTTTCTAGCATGCGTGAGCCCCTATGTATATACACAACAGTAATGGAATGATTTCTTGGGTTTCACATCCTTTTTATAAAGTTTGCCTGTGGCTGTGGGGAGGGGTGGTATCCTGCTCTCTCCCTACAAATTCTAATTCAGGGGAGAAAACAGGAGAGCTGTGTGGTCCAGGGGTCTGTTTCCTTTGCTGTTACTACTGGTGGACTCATTAAAGACTTGTTAGGTTGAGGAGCAGGTGCCCAGACAAGAATGAATCTTTGGCTTTATTGTATAGAAGCCCTGAGGTCTGAAAATATTAGGTTAAAGCAGAAGTCTTAGGCCTACATCCAATGCTGCAAAAAGTCCCACATGAGACTCCCTTTTGAATAGTGAAAACCAAAGACCTGGTTTTGTTTCCCATTTTTGCCCTGGGTTACAGGACAGTCTTAATGAAATAAGATGCCCTTTCACAGCATTCATGTTGATCCTAATGGGTGCATATTTCCAGTCTTCTTTTTCTTGGTCTTGATTTTCCATGTATACTTGCATTTCCCAACTTTTTCATTTCATTTTGTTTTTATTTCAATGTTTGTATTTTTGCTATAAGGTCACTTCAAACTCTTAATGGGAAGAAATGGGGCATGAATACATACAAATAAATATTCAGATAAATAAATAAGGCTAATGGAAAATGTACACTTGCCCCAAATAAAGTCAAACAGCCTACAAATATGTCAAATGTCTGTGCTTTGGAATGGAATTTCTTTGAGTGTGTCTGGTAACCCTGGATATCTCATGTGGATCAGAAGTTCTGATTGTCTGCTGCTGCCATTGTAGGACTTTCTGAGGTCCCTGGGGGAAAACATGAAAAGTGGTCCTTGGCAATGAAAAGCTTGAGAACCATGGTGTTAAAACATGTCTTCCAGACCCTGACCACGGCCACATTGTGGATGTATTTTCCTTGGCACTGTCTGTGAGCAATAACTTTGCAAATGCATACATGTGAGTGATACAGTTCCTTGGAGGAGTGAGCGAAGGCTTATGGAGAATATTGGAAAGCTGAAAGGTGCTATTTAAGATTTGGGGCAGAAGAACATAGATCTAAAAATGACACGTCGTAGTGGCTTCGGGAAACAGGTGTGATGTTAACAAAGATGTCCTCAGTGCTCCTTTGCTCTTCACCAGCACTTTGTCTCACTTCATTTTCTGGCTTTCTTGCTGTCATATCTCAGTCTAAATTGACTCCTTGTACCTTTGACTCGTCCCTCCTTCGGCTTCCCTAATGAAAAGTTATCAGTTCTCAGAATGTTGTTCTTTGCTTAGGCTAATCGGATAAGCAAATTTGTGTAAGTCAGAAAGAAATGGGTCCCATTTTATTAAACCAAGCCCTCTTATAGGGATCTACTCAGAGGTAACCCTTGGGACGTTGGGTCATTCTGAGAACCAAAATAAACTTGGGTGGAATGAAAGTAAGAGGACAAAACCAATCATCACAAGACCTGGGTTTTGTACCAGCTCAGTCACTGATTACACGGCTTTGAGCAAGTCATCGGAACTCTTCAGATATCAGGTTGCTAATCTGTAATGTGGGGGGTTAGGGATCCTAACGAACCGAACTGCTGTAACAGACGACTTGATCATGTATGCAAAAGTATCTTAGAAACCCCCCAAATCTGCGTAAATATAAGATGCCATTATTATTACAAATAATTACATTTTAAACTTCATACCATTGTGACAATTGATACAAGGCCATTGTGAAGAAGTGAAAGACAGTTCAAAGTGATGTTTCAAGTGCATCTCTGAAGGCTGTCCTGTTATTCTGTATTTTGGGAGACTCTGAGAAGGGTTACCATAGGCAGGGCAGAGATGGTTTCCTGCAAGACTTTTAGCCAAGTGTGGGCTAGATTATTATATGGTTACACTGGTTCCCAACTCTTTGAACAAATTTACCAACATGGGAAGTGAAGCTAATGGTAAAGAGTGCCCTCTGGGTGACAGACGTCTTTCAAGGCATTATCTTAAAATTATTTACTCCTCACAACAATCTCGAAAAGAGGAAATTAAGAATCACAAAATGAGGAAATGGAGACTTGGTTATGCTAAGTAGCATCTTCTAGCCAGTGTTTTTTTCCAGTATGTTCAGAATCACCTGCTGGCTCAAAGGGCAGTCCCTCCAAGTGGTGAGTCTCCCAGCCCATCTTAGGCTTGTCAGTTCATGAGCAGCACATTCACAGGTGACACAAAGCTCAGAGTGATCACTGAGGCTTAGGTGGTAGGACCAGGAATCAGAATAACATTAAAGGGCTAAAATAATGAGCCCAAAGTACAAGAGGTAATGTTACAAGACGGACGCAGTGTCTTTTATTTAGCTTTGAAAAATCAATTGTTCAATTTTAAGACTGAAAAAATTCTTGTTTGTATGTGTTGCGGGATGTCCTAAGCATTTTAGATGAATTAAAAAGTCAATAGAAACCAAAGTGTGTTGTGATAGCTAAAGGCTATATTTATAGTAGTAGATTGCTCAGATTAAAGGAGGTGATATTGCGCTGTTATCTGCACTGAGCAAATGCACACTAGCTGTACTGTATTCAGATCTAAACCACTATTAAATACTGCAGGTTGGCTAGAGATCATTTAGTGTTTGACCAGGCTGGAGAAGGCACCAGAAACTATGAAAATAGGGGCAGACATTTAGAAAGAGCAGAATCAAGAATGTACTTGATACTTTAAGGTATATGAATGGTTGTCAAGGGAAGAGGAATTAGGCTCATTGATCGGATGTCAGAACAAAACTTATGAGGGAAAATGTCAGGGATGCAGAATTTGGCTTATATCGGAAAGAACTCTCTTTTTCCTGGTTTTAAAACAATGAAGCTTACTTTTTTACTGAAATTAAATAATATTTGCTCATTACAGAATTTTATAACATACAAAAACAAAAGTATAAAGAGAATTTAAAAATCAGCCATGACCCTAGCATCTAGAGACGATCACTGTTAACACCAGGATTGAGTTTGTAAGAAGCAGAACTGTGCAAAGCAGAGTGAGTTTTCCGTGGGGTTTATGGTAGTTTGAGTAGATAGAGCAAGAAACTGAGGGCCTGATCTAAATGCTGAGATTCTGTTCTCTGCCATTCTATATAAAACAAATTCAGGCTAATGCACACTTCCCAGAAAGCTTACCTGCATCATTTCCACAAGGACCTTCGACAGGGTGACCCAGGGTCAGAACAAGTGTCGAGGGTTCCCGACCCTAGGACATGATCAGTATTGGGGGGAAGAGGGAAGAGAGGGTTATTTTGTGTCTTTCAAACCACACATTGCTGCCATCTGTCAACCTGATTATAATATATAACACCCAAGTTTAGAAACCTATAGCATTTTGGCTTAAGCAAAAATTGTTCCTTTCTCTCTTAGCACCAAAAGACTGAGAACTCCATGGTGTCCCACCCAGACTAGAGTATGGCTTAACAGGGCAAGTGGATTCTGAAGTTACAGCAGACAAGTATCATGGCTATTCAGGAAGGGCTGGGGAGGCATCAGGAGAAGCTACAGCTGATGCACAACTTAAGGGCCTGCACAGTGCATACCAGAGCTAGCATTTGAGTGAGAGCCAAGGTCAAAAACTAGCAGAAGCTAAAGCAGTAGCAGAAGACAGGCACTGGAGGAGGATATCAGGGCAGACCAGTTAGATGCCTGCAGAGTATGTTTTACTAACAAACATGAGACTTTTTTTCCCTCCCTTCTCTCCCAATAGTAGGACTTTCAATCAGGATCCCAAATTCTAGTACTAATCTGTAAATAGTAGATATGAAATGGGGAAATGTGACTTAGAGCAAGGATGGAAGAAAGGAGTCTTTGTAAGTGGAACTGGTTTCACACGACGTTCTAACGACACAGGAAAGTATGTGCTTGTCTCTTCAGCTCTGGTGCCAAGCAAGAGTCTGGCCTTTTATTAACTGAAGCTAATCCGAGTGCTGGGAGGTGGCGGGCACTGTACACCCCTTCCCTCCTCCAAGACATACCATCATCAACATCCAAACACAATCAGGCTCGTCCCAATTCACAGTTTTCAAACAGTAGTGAAGCTGACTAATTCAAACTCTAAAAGAAAAACAAAAGGAAAGACATTGGAAGAAGGGAAAGATTGCCAAGGTTCTTTCAAGTCTACATTTGAAACTGAAGAGTTTAAACCTTGACATGGCTTTGTTCTCACTGTTGTTTACTTAGAAGCAACTTAGGGTCAAAAGTCCTAATAAGTTCTTCTCATTTTACCTTTGATTTCCCCAGGAGTTGGCAGGATCAGGATGAATAATTTGATGCCTGCTTAGAAGGCAAGGTGGCACTTACCCGGGTTCTCTGCTTCATCATGACTCGTAGCTCCTTTTGAAGGCTAGGAGTTCACCCCAGTGACCTGCCATGATGTCTGAGAGTCAGGTAGGCAGAGAATCAGAGAAGCTTAGACTTAATGATTCAGAGTAGCTTGTAGTTTCAGAATTATAAAGTCCCTGAAATCTCAGATCAGGAAGGACATTGAAGGTCATGCAGTGTCCACCCCTAGCCCCTTGCCTGAAAGGATTACAGTAGAAAAGAGAGGGACGGGGAGTCTAGCCAAATTGCAGTAGCTCTACCAAGAGCGATTTAATCCATTTCACTTAAATTTAATTTACGACTGCTTTGGATTGGTAACATTGTTGGTAACAAAAGCCTAAAATATGACTTAGTCTTTGATTCCAAATAATATCAGATTTCTTTATCCCACAGAGTGGTGGGTTTATCTTTGCTGTTGTTGTTGAGCTTTGTTTTAATGGCTAAATCAAAACATAGCCAATGTTTTGTTTTTTTTTTTAACATCAGCTGAAGGTTCAAAACACTTTACGATAGATTTTAATAATGAAGAGAAACATTCAGTAAGGTAGACTACTTAGCAACGCACTGGAAGCCACATGCCATTATAAAGAAGCACGTCTGGTTTGGCTGAAATCCTGCCTTTGTCTCCAGAGCTATTTTGCTGTAAATTTAGAACAGAAATACCCTTTCTGGAATAAAAATGTAGCTTTGTTGGCTACAAGTGCATGTTTGCTGCCTCACAATTTTAGAATTAAACGATGGACTTATTTAGTAGACATCGGAGGGTAAAAAGCAAAAGCCCATAATTTAAAACATTCCACTCCACCACAGTCCAAGAAAAACATGGACCGGTGAACAAAACCAGCAGTATTGTAATAAGAAAACAACTAGGTGCATTTTTTCCAAAACCTAAAAACCAGGAATCTAAATGTATGAGTTACTGGCTAAAAATTCCATTTTCATGTCTCAGTTTTGAGCTAGAAAAACAACGTAGACCCGATAAACATCGTTTTAAAAAATGCACAAGTTCTCCTGCAGCCCGAGGTGTGGCCAGTAGCCTCGGATCCATCTTTATGTACTCAAGGGCAGTTTCTGTGGCCTGGAGGGATCCTGGGCTAAAAGGATTTTACTTTGCAAAGATTCATAGGCTTCCAGTCAGGCCCGTGGTGACTTCTGAGGCTCCCTCCCCACAGTTATTTGGCAATGCCGTTAAGGTATTTTATTTTCCCCCTAAACACTTTGAATATCTGTTCGAGGTCCATGGAGTTTTCCAGGGCAAATGATGTGGTAACTTTTAGTAATGCAGGTGGGCTTACCCAGGCTGAAAGGCAGGAGAGACTGGCATTTTTTCAAAAAGAGAGCTGAGGCTGACTTACAGGCATCTGTTCTAAGAAAATTATAAGATAGGAGTCAACCAACCAGTGGCATGAATGGTGTTTGTATTTGAGTGTGTGTGTGTGTGTGTGTGTGTGTGTGTGTGTGTGTGTGTGTGTGAGAGAGAGAGAGAGAGAGAAAGAGAGAGAGAGAGAAGGAGAGAGAGAGTAGACACAATTCCTGAAGATGGCTGAAAGTTACTTGGAAACGGCCAATGACAAATACAAAAGTCTACTGGTAAAAAGCAATCTCCCTGAGAGTTAAAACTTTAATTACATAGCTGGTCATAGATTTTTAGATGAGGCTGCAGTCAATGAAGACAGAGGAGGTCTGGTCCTATTATAACATGGGACATGGTAACATAAAATGATGAGGACAATAAAACTTTTGTGAGGAAGGAGGAGGAAGAAAAGAGTTTTCTGAGAAGAGGAACTTCCAAGAAAGAGCAGAACTTTCCCTCATCAGCAGCTGGTCACCCATCTGTGGGTACCTCAGTTCTCATCATGCTGGTAATAGGTGTGACACCTGAGTGGGCACGTCTGTCATTTGAGTGTATGTGATGTCAGAATAAATGTACGTGGTCCCTGAAGGAGAACGCATAGGGAGTTTGAGTCTATAAATTTAAAAAGCAGGATAGCTTAGCAATCATAATTTTTATCATGTTTCCCCAAAGAAAATCTCCTGCTTAAGAGTTTTGACAGAAGAAATGTGTGGGGACAATGAAAGCAAAGGGACCCGTTTGGGGACCTATCGATGGGCTCTATTTAAACATAGCCTGTCTCTTCTAATTCTTGCCTCACTGCTCAGGGAATGAGTCAGGGTTATTTTTCTTCCCTTTGAATCCTTTTCTTTTACACTTCTGCTGAAAGCAAAAACGAACACTCCTAGTCACTTGCCATTTAAATAAGAGGGGGTTTATTACCTCTAACCAGTTGTTATGGCAAGAATGCTGTACATGTCAATGGTGGCTAAGATCCCAGGTGCCCGGTTGGCTTTTCTGGCCTCCAGAGAATTACTTTTCTGTCTGCGCTGCCTACATGTCTGGAGTCTGGCCCTCTGGAGTGCGGCCAGCTGAGAACCACAGGCTGACGCGCTGCTGCCGAGATGCTGGCCGAGTCACGTGCTTCCTGCCTCTGGTGACCCCTACCGTTTTCTTCATCACTCAGTTACGACTTCTTCAGGACTTTTTGTTGCATGCAGAATAACTCCTGTTCCTCTGCAACCACGGGCTGGTTCAGGTGGGGCTACACTCACTCCTTTGACTACTGGCATGCAGGAAAAGGGGAGGAAGACCACGACTGGCAGAATTTAGGCAACTGGTACAGTCTTGGGCTACCTGATGATGTCACAAGCATGAGGGAGATGCAGGGGTGTTGATGTATCATCGTGTTCCATCAAGACCTACCCCATATCTCTTTTGTCTGAAGACCAACCACAGCCATTTCTCTGGTTAAGGACTAACCTACCAGGACATAATATGGGGGATGTGCCATCCCGGGCATTCAGAAAGATGTATAGCAAACATTTTAGAGTGTGTTTGTGTGTGTGGTAAGGGCCTGAAAGTGTCCTGCTAGATGTTGTCTTAATACTCCTCTGCAAAGCTATAAAAAAGGCTTGGCCACTTTCGCAATTTTATTAAAGCGGGGGATGAGAAAAGGGAAATGCATCCAGAGAATAAACTGGAAAACTATCATATCTGGCTGGCAAGATTTTACTCAGAGACCTACACCATCCTACCCCCAGACCTGCCTCCTTGTGACAAAAGCCATTTCACCATCTAACTCCTAGGGTGAGACATCTATCAATCATTCTTCAAATCTAGATCCCCTAAAGAAAGTGGGGAGACCTCTCCCACCTGCAAAAAGGTTCCTGTTTACTGCATGAGGACCTAGCTCTTTGCAGGAACACTGATGACTGCTAGGCCATACCCACTGCTTGGTTTTTCAAACTTCAGTGTGATACCTTTGAGCACATTTATACTAGAGATGTATACAAACAGTAGTGAAGACAGGAGAGTTCTTTACTTGAAGCAAGTTACTTCTTTCTGAATCTGAGTGAATTGGACTAAGAGCTGTGTAAGCGCATGTGTACAAGGGCTGTGTATTCTGGGGAGCTCATAACCTATTCTGCAAAGATTGTTTATCTGGATGCCTTAATAAACTGAGATAATTTTTGCATTTTATTTGTTTACCTTTATTGTAAAGAATAAAACTGCAGACTGTCTCAGTAAAGGCATTTTATATGCACATCCCATTCTCTTTTTTCCTAAGAAGAGAAGCTATTAATTATCCCCATGTAGATTAGGGAACTGAGGCACAAAGCAATGAAGTGACTCATCCCAACTTACACAGCTAGTACGTATATAAATTTAGGTCTGATAATATAGGCATGCATGATCTGCTACATCACACAAAATTGGTTGAAAGGATGGCAAGTGGACTATTTACTATGACTATGACCAGTAAACCATGATTATTATTATGTTAATAGACTGTCTTTTAGACTGTAAGCTTCATGAGGGCAAGGATCAGGGTTGATTCATCACCGTATCCTCAGTGCCCAGAACAGTACCTAATACAAAATGAGCAGATAAACTATCTATTGAATTGATAAGTAAACAAATATTTGGCCCAGTATATCAATACATAAATTATATATTTTATAGTGTTGTTAATAATTATGGACTTTCATGTTTCTATAGAACTTTAACTTTTTAAAGACTTTTCTTTTTCTCAATAAAGTTTGCCTTAGGAGGACAAAGTGAGAGTTAAGAACACAGGCACTGGGAATACACACTGGTTTCTCAACCCATGAATAAGACCATTAATTGTGAAGGAGACAAGCCTCACAAAATTGCTTCTGCATCCTGGACCATATGTTCCAGGTTCTCTGGAACAGACCTGGTTGTTATATCTATTCCATTGTCCCCATAAGGGTATTCTTACTTGTCAACCATGTGTCCTGATTTTTTGTTTAGAAAATATGGTCACCATATGCATGTTATAAAACTTGAGTCCCTAGACTAATTTCACCCTTCTGTGCAGCTATTACCAAATCTCATATTCTGCTAAATTTCCTACATGTGCTTCAAACAAGTGCTGATTCCAGCTCTTTACATTGATCATGAACAGATACATTAAGTCTATTTAAATTAATAACTTAGTTTTCCATAGAAAGATGATTTCAATGACTTATTAGAAAAATGCATTTTCAGACGTCCCAGGTGGCACAGTGGTTAAGAATCCGCCTGCCAATGCAGAGGGACACAGGTTCGATCCCTGGTCCACAAAGATCCCACACGCTACAGAGCAACTAAGCTGGTACGCCACAACTACTGAGCCTGCACTCTAGAGCCCGTGCTCTGCAATAGGAGAAGCCACCACAATGAGAAGCCCGTGCACCGCAACAAAGAGTACGTCCCACTCACTGCAACTAGAGAAAGCCTTCGTGCAGCAACAGAAACCCAATGCAGCCAATAATAAATAAATTAATTAATTAATTAAAAAAAAACAAATAAAATGCATTTTCAAAGCACATTTGAATTATTTCTCTAATGTAATCAACTTATTTTATTCAATTTGAGCATTTTCTGATTTTCCTAAAATATTTATGATGATCCTAACAGGGATCCAATGAATTTTTTTTTTAACTTTTTATTTTATATTGGAGTATAGCCGATTAACAATGTTGTGATAGTTTCAGGTGCACAGCAAAGTGACTCAGCCATACATATACATGTATCCATTCTCCCCCCCCAGACTCTCCTCCCATCCAGGCTGCCACATAACATTGAGCAGAGTTCCCTGTGCTATACCGTAGGTCCTTGTTGGTTATCCTTTTTAAATATAGCAGTGTGTACATGTCAATCCCAAACTCCCTAACTATCCCTTCCCTCCACCCTTCCACCCCAGTAACCATATGTTCATTCTCTAAGTCTGTGAGTCCATTTCTGTTTTGTAAATACGTTCATTTGTATCATTTCTTTTTAGATTTTGCATACAAGCAGTATCATATGATATTTCTCTTTCTCTGTCTGATTTACTTCACTCAGTATGACAATCTCTAGGTCCATCCGTGTTGCTGCAAATGGTATTATTTCTTTTTCATGGCTGAGTAGTATTCCATTGTATCTATGTACCGCATCTTCTTTATCAATTCCTCTGTCAGTGGACATTTAGGTTGCTTCCATGTCTCGGCTATTGTAAACAGTGCTGCAATGAACATTGGGGTGCATGTATCCTTTCGGACCATGTTTTTCTCCAGATATATGCCCAGGAGTGGGATTGCAGGGCCATATGGTAGCTCTATTTTTAGTTTTTTAAGGAACCTCCATACCATTCTCCATAGTGGCTGTACCAATTTATATTCCTACCAACAGTGTAGGAGGGTTCCTTTCTCTCTAATGTAATCAACTTATACTTTTTATTCAATTGGAGCATTTTCTGATTTTCCTAAAATAAAAGATTTATGATGATCCTAATAGGGATCCAATGAAATTTAATAAAGTACGGTTTGACATTATGTTGGATTTGTTATTTTACACATTTCCCAAATAAGATGGATCAAGTCAAATGGATATATTTGAACAACTTGATTATCTGATTCCATGGATATCCTGGACAAATTTTAGAGAGAGAGAGAGAGCATAGAGATCTCCATGTATAAAGTCAGAGCAGACATTGTTTCTGGTTTAGGCTCTAGCACCGATTTATTCTGTGACTCCGGGCAAACTCCTTCCACTCTCAGGGCTCAGTGTTCTCCTTTGTAAATTAAGCGACTCAGTCTAGGTCGGTCGCTCTCCTCCTTTGCTCTGATAGCCCCTGAGTCCCTTGGAGGCCTAAGGATCTCCTTCCCCTGCCCTTCGTTCATCTGGAGCAGCTCGGCACATATCTGTTATGTATACATGCCAGTCCACTGTGGAAAATATGGTTTGGAAAAAAAAAGTTTGACAACTAAAATAGTTTTACGGTCCTTTGGTGTCTGTTTGAGCTGTACTTCCACCTCACTTTTGAAATATCCCTGTGAGGGATATGGGGTTTACCTGGGTGGAAAAGAGGCCTAGGCATGCATGAAAGGGGTAAATAGGATAAGAAATCTTCTCGTGTAACTTGCTGGGGTAGAGTAATGAGGGAATCTTTGACTGACTTGCAGACCTTCGAGGGGAGGATCAATGTGGTCAAGGTAAAGTTTCCATCTGAGACGGGGTCTTTGGTTCTAAGCATTGGCAGGAGAGAGATGTTGAGTCATTAGTCACCGCACTGAAGTGGAATTTAAAGTGCATTAAATATAGAATTGTATATGTATAGAGAGCTGGTCCTCCAGGGTATGAGCCAAGCTTTGATATGGTTATGTGTATGCAGGGATTGAATGGGCCTAATAGGGAAATTTCCAGAAAACGGGAGGAAAATGAGAGCACTCCATCACTGAGATGATCAGTCCTTGACTTCCCAAGTTGTAGGCTCTGGTGTCTTCCATCAGTCCCGTGCCCTGAGGAAATTCTGATCAAGACTTGGCAGGGCATTTGTAGGATCATCCCCTCTATTGAGTGGAGCCTAGAATTGGCCTTCTTGCTTTCAGCCCATTAGTCAGTGAGCCTGGTCGTCATTCACAGCCCCACGTGCCCTCTGCATTGCTGATTTACCATTATTCCTGATACATGGATCCATTCCAAGCGGGTTTCTTGCTGTTATACTGACCCACTGAGTAGATTTTCTTTGACAGAAATTGCAGCCTAATTCAAGCTTGGGCTCACCACACTCACTTGGGCATCTCTAAATGTCCTTTGGCATTCCTCTTGGAGCAGTCAGGGTTCTTCTTTCCTAGGCCATCAGTCTGTACTGCGGAGGTCCCAGCATGTCTTGAGATAAGTCTGTCCAACTTATACCCATGAACCATGCTGAGATGCTCAGAAAGCAGCAGGGTTTTGGCTGGAACGTTAAAGCTCTGCTTATTCTAGAATTCTGTATGTCTAGCCTCTTTCATGGGGCAAGATCAGCCATGTGGAGGGGTTACCGAGAACGCAGGACAGGGTTAGCCCTGGCAGGTTGTCCAGGACCCAGTTTAGTGGTTCTGGCAGCCTGTGGAGCCGCCTTGACCCCTGAGGGCTGCTGCGGCCACTGTAGCTGGGAGTGAATTTAACCTTCCCTTATTTATTTCCTTTTCAGTTCTTGACCGCACACATTGTAAAGCCATGCTGCCCTCTTCCTGTTAGTGTGTCCCTCATCTTGCCCCTGTCGTGGCTCTTTTCCAGGAACTCTTGATGTCTCTCCAAAGACTAGAAGGCATTTCCAGGAGTTGCAAGTTAATTTAGAGTTAATTGGCTTCAAAAATTCCCTGTGTCCCCTGGAGAAGGGTCTACCAGAATTCTAGCACCTTGGGGATAGTGCCACGTCACCTTGCTTTCTCTCCTCTAAGGTCCTATGTCTGAAATCAAGTTTCAACAGAAAAGCCCATGACAAGTTAGTTGATTTCCCCAGAATGTGCCATAACAAATCTGTCTCCCTTAGGAGAGGTGGTGTGACTGCTTCATTATGTGTTCTGACCTTCAGAGGCACAGACCCCTCCGCCCTGTCACCCACCCCTGATCGTCCTTGCTTCCCTCCCATCCCTGTGGTTCTGCCAAGAGCTGAGAGGGAGAATATCTGAGCGCACAGTGTCATCTCTGCGCACGAGTTTGTTTTGTTCTCCAGTGGAAGGTCCTCCAGGATAGACTTGACATCCCCTTCCCTATTCTATCTACTACTGTCTGGCTGAATTCAATGCTCAGCACACACTTGTGGTTGATTGAATGTGTGATAACACAAACCTGTGTGCTCGGGCAGAGATTAGACAGCACCTTCCCAACCATTATTTCATCTGACTTTTCACAATGGCCGTGGAAATGAGGAAAGGTTGACTAGAAGGCTGAACTCAGCTGGGATGCTGAGATGGCTGGGTCTTTCTTTCTGTCTTCGTGTAATCTGGGACCTCTTCCTCTCTGAGTGGCCTCTCCACTTGGTTTCTGCAAGTGTGCCTTCCAGCAGGTAGCAAGATTTCTTACATAGCAGCTCAGGGCTCCTAAAAGTGCAAAAGTGGTTGTGAGGCATTCTGAAAGCTTAAGTTCAGAATTGGCACAGCATAATACCACATTTTATCCATTAAAGCAAGCCACAGACCAAGCCAGATTCAGTGTGGGGGGAGACTATATCAGGGCATGAATACTGGGAGTCTTCTTATCCTTGACGACTAGCTACTATGATCTGTAAACATTTTCTTAGATACAGTGCTGTGTTTCTCTTGTAATTTCCTAGTTAGTGAGAAGAATGGCCAGGTAATTAAAGCAGCAACATAAGGCTCTCCCTCCTGGGTAATCCTAGAGTTTGGAGGGAGGTACTAATACTTCACAAGAAGATTCCCTTAAATCAAAGAGATGCTCTGAAGTCCTTCAGATGAAGATAAAGATGACCCTGGACGTGTGTTCCCTGTTAGCCTTAATGAATAAGTAGGCCATGTTGCCCCTTGTAGACAGCACGTTTGAATGCACAGAGATGGGATAATGGCAAACGAGGATCTGTCTATGCCTGTTTTTATGGACCTCCCATTAGTCCCAAAGCAATGACAGAGGTATAAAGTATATTATAAGAACAGGGGCATTTCAGTGAGAAAGACCTGGGTTTAATTCCTTGTACTATCACTTAACAGCTATGGGAGTGATTGTCCCTGCTATAGAGTAGGGATTTAATAAACATTAGATTTTCTTTTAATCAGATAATTTTGTACATTAACTTAAACAACAACTATTGAGAGACTACAAAATAAGTCAGGTAATGTTCTAGTTGCCAAGAATATTTTTATTTGAAGCCTGGAGGATGCAGGGGATGAAGGAGAGGGAGAAGTAGAGGATTACTCATCTATCTATTTGTAGCTTCAGGAAGCCCGATAGATGGTGAAGTCATTCACTGTATTAAGGAATACAGCAGGAGAAGGCAGTTTTTCCCCTCTTGTAGAACTTCTTCTTGTTACTACACCATCTCTGAAGCTTTGGAGCTTTTCCTTTGAGCTCACATTTCTAGTATAGAAGTGTATAAGTCAGTCTTCACTGGGTGTAAGGCTCACATTACACATGAACAAAAATAAACCACTGTTTTTGGAAGTCACTGAGATTTTGGGCTGTTACCATGGTCTTACCCAGTGAAAGCTGACTAATACAGAAATTGGTACCAGAGTGGGGTGTTACCATAACAAAACAAAATGAAACAAAAACAACCAAATTATGTGGCACTGGCTCACAGTCAAGCAGTGGGCAGGGAGGAAATTATTATTGAAGTTGACAACAAAGTGACTCATGTCAGGCAGTGGCTAAACATTTGGTAAAACTATTTCCTGAGATAACTTGGAGGATAATAATTTACCTAATGAAGGTGTGGCTTTAGGTGAAGAGTTTGGCAAACAGAGTGAGACCTGTGTGCTTTTTTGTTCTTGGCAGCATGTGACAAGGTACTATAAGAAAGAGATGAGCTCAGAAGTAATTGTCCAGTTTTCAAGCAGGAATAAAAGGGAAAAGAGAGAATCTAGAACTTTCAGGACTTGTAGGATATAAGTGATTCTCACATGCAACCTGTAAAAGTTAAACTGAAAAATGTGTTGAGCAACAAAAGATAATTATATTAAGGCCCCAAGCAAAGTCCAAATTAAGGGTGTAACCTCCCTATCCTTTGTTAAAACCTTTAAATGAATTAAGGTGATCCTGAGTAAATAATTTACATTGGTTCAGGGAAAGGAAACGAAGGGTTTGCTCTCTCATGAAAGCATGATAAGTTTGAAGCACCTCTAATTAATTCTAGAAAGAGAGGCATGTCTTCAAAAGAATTCTGGGTGTAGTTATTGGCACATAATGTTGGTTGGTGAATAGCCAATGATGGTTTTGAGAGATTTTTATTTCCAAAAGAGCCACCAGCATGAATTAAGAGACTGTAACTGTTAAAGACATAAACTAACTTTAAGGCCCCCAAATTTCTGCCACTCAGCTCCCAAGGACAGAAGATTCCTTAATGTTCTCTACAGATGTATCAAGAAGATAATGGAAAAGGAAGAAATTATCAATGTATGAAGCCAAGAGCCATGGAGAGCAATGACTGCACCCAGGGAGAAGACCTGGTATCTAATCAAAGAATATTCCTTACTTCAGCCTATGGGTTTAACAGTATTTGCCCAGCCATATTTCAGAATTGCTGTGGACAAGTGATCACTTGATGCTTCTATGTTATTATTCTCCTTTACAAATGGGAGAATTCATTGCAGTTATCCTGGTCCTGTTCCACCAATGCATGTTGAATTTGGGGGAAGAAAAGATAACTGTCTTTTGCTTTGTTTTGGTTCATGGGTCTCTCGATCAAGAGGAGTCACATTTGACCACCTTTAATGTAGAGACTATTATAAGAACCTGGGCTTTCCACTTACTGTCATATCCCATTAGACTTTTTGGGCTTTTCCTTTGAGGAGTGGTATATTTTGTGTGCAGAAGGGAGGGAAGCAAATATTTATGATCAAGATACTTATTGTGGAATACTGTATCTTCGTTCCCAACTTTTGCTTCCTCCTTTCCAAGAAGATTATATACCCCTGCCTCTTGTCATGTGATTTGAAGAGCTTCCCTATGGGATAAATATAGTTCTTTGCCCCATTTTCCACTTGGTCATGTAATTTCTCTGCTTAATGAAATGTGAGAAAAATTGTCATGTGCCATGTGTAAACAGAAGTTTTAAGAGCCATTGCATTTTTCTTTTTTTTTTTTTTCATTGCATTTTTCTACTAGCTCTCTTGATCTTTTGTCTTTGCCATGATACCAATATAGAGAATGCTTATTTCCAGGATAGGAAAGCCATATGCAACTGAGCCCCAGAATGCAGCCAACTAACAGTCCACAGGTAACATGAGTGAGGAATAAGTCTCTGTGTAAGAAGTCTCTGAACTTTTGTTTTTGTAGGCTTACTTAAGTCACACAGCTGACTGATGATGCTATTTTTCTGAAGGAAACAATCATAATTTGTATTACATTGGATATGTATTACAGTACAATGTATTAATGTACAATACAGTAATGTATTACAGTACAAGAGTGTATAAAGTACAATGAGAGTAGTGTTAATGGAATGATATAAAAACCTTATTTCACATACGTGTGTATATGTATGCATGCATCTATCTATCTCACATATTAACTACAGAATATATGAGAAGTACAGGAAAGTATAAAGAAGAAAAAATGACCCCATTGTCCAATATTACTATATTTTCAACATTTTATTTTTAATAATTTAAAGTTACAGAGAAATTGTAACAATAGTGTAAATAATTCTACATTACCTCGCAGATTCCCTAAATGTTTACATTTTATCACATACGTATCATCATTCTTGCCATATGTATATATCTACACACACATATGTGTGTGTGTGTGCCAGTCATTACTCTTTCTGAACCAATTTAGAATGAATTGGAGACATGATGGCTTTTATTCATAAATACTTAAGGATGTATTTATTTCCTTTAAAAAAGCATAATGTCTTATATAACAAATGTTCCTTTAGCCAAATTAGGAAATTAATGCTGGTGCAATGCTACTGTCTAATATATAACCTTAATCAAATATCTCTAATTGTCTCAATAATGTCTTTTATGGCAAAAGAAAAAAATCCACTCCAAGATCTAATCTATGATCATGCACTATACTTAGTTTTCATGTCTCTTTAGTCTCTCAAACTGGAACAGTTAGTTTCCTCAGTTTTTAAATTTTCTTCCTTTTGTGATCTGACATTCTTGAAGAGTACAGGTCAGCTTTGTACACCATCCCTCAATCTGGTGTGACTTTTTTCATAATGGATTCAAATTACGCATTTTTGTCATGAACATCAGAGAAATAAAATATAGTGTTCTTATCATTACATTATATCAGCCACAGGATGTAGATGTGTCCCATTCCTATGGATGTTAACTTAGATCACTTGGTTAAGGTGGTATCTACAGGCTGTTTCATATAAAGTTACTCTTTTTCCATTTGAAATTAGGGAGCATTTTGTGAGAAGATGCTTTGAGACAAAGTAGATATCATGTTTCTCATTAAAGTTTTCATATGTTAGTTTTAGCATATATTGATAATTCTTGCTTGAATAACTTATTACTATGGTTGTCAAATAGTGATTTCTAATTTTATGATTTTTAATTTATTGATTAGTTGAAATTCTACTGTAAGGAAGAACTTTCCATTCTTTTCAATTTTTGTATTTAATTAAATTCATTAACACATTTTCCCCTATACAGTATTTTTACAAACTTGAAATTGTACCATGCTGAGATTATTTAATTAATTTCAATATGAGTTCATGGATTCTTATTTTATTCCATGGGTAACAATCCATTACCATCATTTATTCAGATTCTCCATCGCCATCATTTATCCTAGATTTGGCCAGTGGGAGTTGCTGGGCCAAGATGGGTTCTCTGTCCTTTTGAAACCTCCCTATCATTTTTTGAGCACTTCCATATCGTTTGAGATAAGACAATATCCCAAGCACATCTTATGCTTTCTCAGTTTCAGCCCTGGAGCCAGCCATTTTTCTAAGGATTCCTGGTCCCTTCTAGTGGGGAATGGTGTTTAGAAACCAAGATCTGGGTGCTAGGTGGCCTTATTGCTACCAAGGAAGATGTCATTTTAACATTTAATATTTAATTTAACATTTTGGTGTTTCGCTTTGCATTTTTTCCTATAAATTGTTTTTACAAACTTGAAATTGAACCACGCTGAAATTTTTATTCCTGATTTTTCTAAGAGTGTAACAGGAGTATTTTCTGGTTATTCCAAGCAACTCTGTAGATGATTAGATAGTTTCTATGAATGGTTAATGCCAAAAATTACTTTTGCATTTGGCGTCATTGGAAAATTAAGTTATTTCCGATTTACTTTTGTAAATCACAATAAGTAATAGCAATAATGAATACATTTGTTTTTAAGATGCTTTCACAAGCAATCTCTATTTTAATTCTCACAGTAGTCCTAGGATGCCCTTTTACAGGGGAAGATCGTGGCTCAGAGATATTCCATGATCCTAAGCTCAGTGGAGCTCGGATGAAGCCTAGATCCTCTGGTTGGCTTACATTGTTGGTCACCTGCTTATGTGTATGCATTTGCTTCCTAACTTAAATCTAACCTATTTGATGGCAGAGGCTGTGTTTTAATGTGTATTGTGTCCCCACAATTCCAGCACACCGCAGGGGCTCAAGAGAAGTTTATCACTTGCTTCGGGGAAAGTCCGAAAAGTCTTTGACCCAAGCAAATTCTTGGGAAGTTTTTCCACTGGGAGTTAGCTATTAAAGCACAGCTCCCTCCTTTTTGGACACTGGTGACCAGACGTCTTAATTATTGCAGTTCTTTGCACGGGATGCCATCAGTGAGGGAGGAAGAGAAGAGCAATCTGTTTGGATAGGGAGGGGTAAACCCAATAAATTTGCCAGCTGCATTTGCTATCCTAGCAGTGAAACATGCCATCCCACACTGCCTTCAACTACAACACGAGACACAGGACACGGTGATAAACTGCCCTATGGTAGGGATCCTTATCTGCAGCAGATTAAGGGGCCCGGAGACCACATGGGGACAAACGTGCAATTAATGATATTGTTCCAATTAGGGACTGGTTCAGCTGAAAACTAAAAGTACAAAATCAAAATCCCTCCATCCTTAGTCACTTCCTTGCAGACTTCTGGACCAAGAGGCTTTTTGATGTTGATTGTCTCCTTGTAGCTTTCAGTTGAGGATGAGCCAAGTTGCATCACTTGTGCTAATTATCCCTCTCCTGAGACTGCAAATTCCTAGTTAATAGGGGAATCAGTCCAAACTACTTACTGAGTTTCCAAGGTGGCAGCTGTGTCCTGGCGACCTGGGTCAGTACAGACCTCAGCTGCCAAGAGGCCACCGGCATGAATATTTCCCCCTGAGTCCATTTAACCAGGAAAGTGAAGGACTTTCGGGCTTTGAAGAAAGAGTGGGAATAATAGGTGCTCCTGAAAGGAACGAAAAACCATCTTCTCCCTTGGATCCCCTAACTCGGTCCACGGCTTCGCCATCTTCCTGGCTTCCTCCACCCTACTCTTCAGTACATACCCCCAACACGTAAGCATTCGTCAAGACCTGTTGCTTGTGCTGCTTCTCGTATCTTACTTCACCTGTTCTCACTGCATTTAGTTCATTCAGTCCCCAGGGTCATTCCGGTGACAAGAAGTAGAGCTGATATTTAAACTCAGAATTTAGGTGCCAAGTCTCTTATCTTTTGCAGTCTGGTGTGTGTTTCATTTAGTTCACTAGTCTAATTGCAACAAAACTCTAGTAGGATTTAATATTGTATGGAAAACACTGAGCCAAAAAGTTTTTCAGAAGTCACGTTCCAGTTGGGAAGGCTTAAGGAACAACTCCTATCCCCCTAATTATGGTTAGGGTTGTATTGCTATCATTGGTAAATTTTCCATAGGACATCAAAGCAAAGTGAGCAAGGATCTTGTGCTGGATATTCTCCATGGGCCCCTCCAGCCCTTCCACCAGTCTCCGTCCAGCTCTGTGCCCCAGGAGCCTAACTCTCTTGAATGCTTTACTCAGACTCTCTTGCCCTCTGGCTGTGGTTAGGTGTGGTCAACGGAAAGCACCAGCGGGAGAATGGAACATGGGGCCTGGCTCTTCCTCTGCCAGGGTACTGTGGGTGGTTACACCCCTGTCTGAGGGCTGCAGCTCCTATCAGGTGACCCTTTGACAGTTCTAGCTCCCTCTTTTGGCTCCCCCGACCACCCCCCTATCCACTTGTCCTTTCAGACCTTCCCACACCTCTATAAATAGTCCCTCCATTACCTGGTTGAGTATGCCACCTCTTTTTTTTGCCTGGACCCTAATTGATTTAGCGTTTTGAGTCACCCAGCTCTAGTCACAGGAGATGCATGGGCAAGGATCATTTGTGGCATGCTTGATTCTGATCAAGTTCTGAGCCGTTAATATAGGGGTTGAGAGCTTCCGCCATGTAAAATAACAAAATTACTGATGATGATAATAGTAGCAAGCTTTTATTATACTCTTAGCACATGCCAGGCACTGTTCTAACTATTAATATGTATTAACTCTTTTTATCCTCACGACAATCTTATAAGACAGGTACTGTTTTTATCACTATTTTCTAGATGAGGAAACTGAGATACAGAAAGGTTAAGAACCCTGCTTAAGGCCCTTTACCTTAATGTGTCGATCAAAACCAGGATATCAAGTTCCAGAGTCCTCAATTGCTACACTAGACGTCTCCAAAAGGGCAGGAAGTCAGTGTCAAGGGACACATAATGAGAATGCATTAATTGCCAAAATTACAGAATCATCTGAACACAACTTTTGAAGGAAAAATCCAGCATGTTTGAAAACTGTTTTTAACTTTGGGATTTCTAACATCAGTGCTAACACCCAGTAGTGCCATTTTTAGAAAACTGTCATTTATTTAGGCAGATGGAAATGGATATTGTTCTTAGGTTTGAATGTTCAACACTATTTAGGCAGCATGGGCTGCGAAAATGACTCAGAAGATGTGGGTCCCACCATCCATTAGCTGGATGACCTTGAGCCAGTCACTTATTCTCTTGGAAACCAGCTTCCCTTTCTCAGGTTGATGAGTCTCTAGTCCCCCCGCTCCTGTGATGAACACATTCCCTATGTTGTCATCCATAATGTGAACGCTACCACCCTAACATCAACAACTAATATTTGCTCCCTGTTTTGGTTTCTAATGCCCAGAAATGTGTTATTTATAATATTTCAGACAAGGAGATGTTCTCCCTTGGCTTAAATATTTATGGGGATTAGGGTCTTGTTACCTCCTCAGGTAGCCGGTCCTGAAGCCTGGCCTGACCACTTGCAGGGCAGTTAAAGCTCCTGTAGGAGTCCAGGTGGAGATGCTGTTACAGTCATTACAGTTGAGAAGGAGAATGAAGAATGTTTAGGAAGTGGGAAGTGACGGGTTGAAGGATACAAAGTATGCTTTAGGATGAAGTCTCCAGGAGACCCCCCTGAAATGAGCACCTGTTACCTGCGACGGGTTTCATGATGGCTTGGCTCACTGTTCTCTGACCTTTCTCCTCCCTTACCCCTCCACACCTTTGTTCATGCCATGCAGTCTGCTTAAAAGGACCTCACCTGTACAGCGAAACCCTCAAAGACAGATGAAACCTCTGAGGCCCCATGAATTCAACCAGAGGTAATGTTTTTCCCTCCCTCCAGAATTCTGTGTTGCTCTGTTTGGACCTCATTCACGACACTCCTGTTATGCTGTGTGCCATCATTATTTGTGAACCTACTGAGTCTCCCTGACTAGGTGTGAATTCTTTGTGTCTTATTTACGTCTGTATGTCTGAGTGCATGGACCTGGACCTTCTAATCTTTGTCAAGTAGACGGGGGGCAGTCTACAAAGCCCATTTCTAACGCTTATTATGTATACCTGCATACACATAACACACACACACACACACACACACACACTCATACATACCATTTGCACATTCATACACACAAGTCTGGCACTTGAAACACCTGAGATGGCGTGCCCATCAGGGGACTTTTGTAATCCAGAACTTAATCTTAGTTCTCAGCCCTACGAGATACTGGGAGATGTCTTGGCAAACAATAGAGAATAAGGTACACTGTTACTCATAACCCTGCATGTGATACTTTAATCTTAGATCCATATTAGCTTTCAGGCCTGCTGGTAATGCCACCCATTGTCAAAGGCAGCAGCCAATCCCAAATGATCCTGTGGCCTCAAATCATGATAATTACTGGATTCG